>NC_137218.1:29011901-29611901 GCF_949987685.1 Ammodytes marinus
ATCCCAGGTGGGTCATTTAGTTCACAGCCAGCAGTAAAAAGAAACAGCAAACAAACAAATGAATAAGACAAATGACAGTTTCATGAGAACTTTAACAAGGCTGATGGCAGCAGGAGGAATACATGTTTCACACATCTGAAACTGTATTTTAAACACTGTTTAGACTCTGTGAGATAATATAATCCAGATTTGAAGAGTCCGGAAGTAGTGGTTTATGTTCAAGACCTGGTCTAATGGCCTTGATGCTAAAAAAAGCAGTGAAATCTCCCTTTTTTATATGTTTAACTAATTAAATAAAGGTTTCATAAATCTGAAATTGTGTGTTAAGAATGTTTGGACTCTCTGCTAATCTATACCAAATAATGCAGCTTGATCGGGACTTAGAGGTTAAAAACACGGGAAATCAGTGGCTCCACGCAGTAAGTTAAGTTAAGTTTCCCTCAACTTATGGAGCTCTCCGGCACAGCCACATTTCTGTCATAGTCATAACATTGGTTTTGTTCCAATAACAAGAAAATGATCACTCGGCTCGTACTGTTGTTTCTGCATTCCAGCAGGAAAACGATAAAACAAATATACGAGTGGTTTTCACCTTTCTGTCACTTTGGATTGAATCAAAACGTACACGTACCCAGTATATTAGCAGTTCATAACTGCAGATTGCTTTCTCTGTGTATTCTGATCCAACATTGTGACCCAGAACTTTAAAAATGTGGGACGTATGACCATGTCTTATACGAACCAAAGACTGTATATAAAAGTTAAAACAAAACAGATGTACTGGAATGCACACAGGTCTGAACTGAGTAGCCTACTACTGAGTCTGAAGCTCCCATGTCCTGAGTAAGAGAACACACCACTGCTGCATGGGTAATAAGACATAGCCACTCCGATAGTATAACAGGGCAAAGCAGCAAATACAGGTGCTTTCATCAGTGGGTCATATGCTCAATCACCATTGTTTTAACTCACTATTTGAAAGATAGGCCCTCTCACTCATTTAAATGAGTTTTACGTATTTTATTTTAGTGCCACTTTCAGAAACTTTTAAATGGGAGGAAACCCATCTTATTCTGGATGGCTTTATTTTTCTAAATGAAATACTTTTCATACAGTCAGTCCAGCATTTGTATCTACAGAGTAACTGCTTGGATATTCGGCAGGCATTTCTATAGAGTGTGAAACCTCACAGTGACCCCTACACCCCTGAGGACTCAGCATACAGTAACACGCAGGTGAACTCACTTGTATGAGCTGCCAGCCGTAATTTCATTTTTGATCTGCCTGTTGAGCGCATCCGCCGGCCTGCCTCTGTCCTCTCCTTCCTTCAGGACCAGTCTCTTCACTCCTTCCTGTTTACTGGCCTTGTGTTTCCGCTCCGGTCCCAGGAGCAGGTCTTTCTCCTGCACTTGGTCAGCTATAGCGCTCTTCTCCACACCGCTGTCCGCATCCGCCAGCGCCGCGTTCTGTTTAGCGTGCCTGGACCTGTCGGGCGCCCGGTCGTTGGGTATCCAGGGATGGTCTTGCTTTTTGGCAACGGGCCAGGGCTTGTAGTCCTTCTGGTACTGGGTCTGGCTGCTGAAAGGTGTTTCGGGTCCGTGGTACTCGTTCTTGGGTTTATAGCTCTGCTCGGGTCGCACCTTCCAGTGTTTATAGTCCTCGCGCATCACCGAGCCGCACACGCGCTCCTCGGAGACGCACCTCCGCGGCGCGCGAGCGGCTGTCGCGTTGCGGGAAGGCTGCGTTTCTATGGTGACCCGGGCCTGGGGAGGCTGCAGGGCGATGTGCTGCAGCTCAGACGCGTCCGTGTACTTGGTGAAGACCAAAGGCACCGCAATGTCAGCCTTGTCCAGCTGGTTCCAGAAGCGGGCCATGCAGCACGCCCTGCTGATGCAGGGCCACGCCATGGTGAGCTGGAGAGAGCTCCGCTACAAGACGATCAGCCCCGGCTCCAAGATGAAGACAATCACTATACGCTCCCGTTATGATACGAGAGAAACAAGATGTCCGTGTGTCAGGATGCACGGATGGCTTCAGAACGGTTACCTACGATAGGCTATGTTAGATAAAGTTATGAAGTAAATCCATTGTGCATCGTAAACACACCGTTTTCTAAAAGGCAACCGTGTCGACATCTGCTCTGTCCTGTTGGTTTTGCTACATCACCCCACATCAGCGCACTGCAAGAAAAACAGCCCCGCCCTCCCTCTGCATCCCAAAGACAGCAGCACACTGGAAGAGGAGGAGGACAGAGTCAAGTTAGAGAGGAGACAGGAGCTCTTCCGGCTTCACATGCAGCCAAAAAGCCGTAGTAGGCTATAGGCTACATACGGTACCGTGAAATTGTGTCATTAAAATACTACATTTAAAACAAAATTAACGCGTCAAAAAGGATGCCTACTAGAATATCAAACCATGCACAACACTACCCATATCCTGTCTGTAGGCCTACCCAATTAGATATGCTGTTTTATTTATTTATTATTTCCGGTTGAAGGCTGATGAACACAGCCTACTTGACGTAAACGAAGTGTTGTTACCGCGAAAATAATCATTTGGTTTTATTTTTAACATAAGAAAAAAGAACAACGTGGTCAGAAATTACGAAAAGGTCTTGCATGATGCTACCCAAGTAAAAATAAATTTTTTAGTAAAATGAACAAAGATAAACAATTATGATACCAGATTAATTGAAATAAATTAAGTAGTATTTTTAAACTGCAACACAAGTTTACCTACGGGTATGAATAAAGTAACCTGAACCTGAACCTGAACCTGATAGCCTTGATATTAAAGGTAAATGAGGTGAAAATGAAATGTAGCTTTTCAAAGCCATGTAAGATTTTACACTGTTAAATGTAACTGACCCATGCAAAATTGCCTTTGTGACGAAGACATTATTTACAGACGGTGCCAGCTAATAATAGAACACATGAAACACGCCAGGTCAATACACACCCTGAGGGCCTGCTTCACATTGGATTTCTAAGACATCTTAAGACAAGCACATTCTCTCAATAGAGTTTTTTACAATGAAGACTGACAGCTTTTTTTTTTTTTTTTTTTTTTTTGAGCAACAATATGGCATGGGGATTTCTTTTTCATTTAAATGCATGTAGAGTAAGTTTGGCAGTGGGTGAAGGTAAAACATTAAAGGTGAAGTAAGCGATAAATTTATGTCAATACATGCAGTGATACAGTGATCACTTACATAGTGCACACACTTCATAACACAGGTCTCTCAGTCACCCGCTCTGCATGTAATCGGCAGATACATTTTTCTGGTATCCCACAACCTGATATCCAATCAGAAGAGAGAACGCTACAAACGGGCACATCTCTCTGCCGGTGCACGCGCAGGGAGCGACAGAGGGGTGAATGTTTATGCGCCTATAATGGCGGAGCAGGTAAAAATCCTTCCCAATGTCTAGTTTTGATGGTTTTTATCGCACTTAATGTGGTGACGTATGGACGAGGGTGGGGACTGTTAACTGCAGTCACTGACAGGAAGTTAGCTAAAAGTACCATTTCTCTTACTGAACCTTTAAGTGACTGGCTGAGAATTCAAGATTTTTTCAAGTTTTGGTTCTGTCCCAGATTCCACATTTTCTGGTCATGGTGTTTTGTTGTTATTCAGATGACTAGAGACTTGAAGTCATTGGAAAGCTCTGTCCATCCAGTATGGGAAAGTGATCGCATTCTTAAGGTTTGGAACAAAGACAGCCCCATGCTTTGACCTCTGGCTCATAGAGTTGTCCAGTACTCTATATATGGAGAAAATTCAGAAAAATGCAGAGAAATGTAAACAGATATGTCAGCCTTTCCTTGACTATATAACAGTACTGAAGGGACCTACATGACACCTCGTTGACTTTTTATTTTCTTATTTATTATCTGTAGTTTAGACAATGTAATTGTCCTTAGAAACCTGTAAAGTAGAGTACGCCATGCTAGTTGTTTGTTTTATTTTGTCTTTTGTTTTGTATTTCTTTTTTCAGTTTGTGTGTGAAAAAAACCCAAAAAGAGACTGTGTATGTGTGGGTGGTCTGTGTGTGTGTGTGTGTGTGTGTGTGTGTGTGTGTGTGTGTGTGTGTGTGTGTGTGTGTGTGTGTGTATGTTTAAAAAAAAGGAAAATCCATAAATAAAGTGTCTAAGAAATGTCTTACCCATTGTCTATGACATATGTCAATCTAACAGAAGCTAATGACGGAAACAGCTCAAAAGGTGAACAGGAAGATGGAGAGAGTGAGTTAATCATGGTTTAGATGTCAACATGTGATGCAAGGCCTGGCTGGCCCCTCCGCTATCTCCTCTTATCTTTTCTACATAAAATCCTTGGATAACCTTTCAGATTGCCCCACTGCGTTCCACACACACACACACACACACACACACACACACACACACACACACACACACACACACACACACACACACACACACACACACACACACACACCTCCATTATGAGCACTGTAACGGAGCTTTACTAAAGGTGCACTTTAGTCAACTGTTCAAACACTTTAACACAGATGTAGCTGTTGTGAGAAGATAACATATGTTACAGCTCTACAAAATACCTTTATAGCTCTCTGTTGTTCATGCTTGGTTGCTGTGCTAGCAGCAGAGTCATAAGTCAGATGTGTTAGATATGGACTGACAAATCAAATGGAGTCTCTGATAAGACTCTCAATAGCAGGTGATGGTGGGGAGGCGAGAAGGGCAGACTTTGAACCCTTAACTCGATCTTCTTCGTGGCCAGCGACTGCAGCACGTTGGTTTCTCTCATTTCAATGGTGGAAAACATGAAGATTCAGTTTGCTCCCTTGGATACGCCCCTCAACAGGAGGCTGCAGACGGCTGCGGTGGCACAGTGGGTCTACTCCTTCCTTGGCCTGGGTGAGTGTGCCTGTTTATATGTGTGTCCACTGGAAAAGCTCTGGGAATGAAGGCCATATTATTGGGTTGGCACTGTCCACAAGGGACACATGTACAGTTATTCTTCATTTTTCTACAGAAGGCGTTCAAACATATAGGCCTTAAGCCAAAGTGCATACCGGAGGAAGAGAACTGTTGTCACAACGATATCAAATGCTGGATAGCCAGAAGAGGGAGTCAAGTAGGACAACAGCCTGAGCAGAACCGTGTCATCTTCCAAATGTTTTTCAGTGGATAGTGAACTTGGAATGATTCAAGTTGTATTTTACATACGTTTTCATTTGTACTGCCACCACTTGAAGAGCTTTCGAATATGTATCCATTGTTTGTACAAATCTTTCTCGACCTCTCTGCTGGCTTATTGACTACCATTCATAAACTCTCGATGGCAGCAGGTGCTGTTCATGTTGTTACAGTTGACTGGAGTTGGTGGGAGGTGTGTCCTGTGTTATCAGCTTGTCATAGGAGCAATACATACACTGAAGATCAGCCTCACACCAATTAATCCTTACATATTCTAACAGCAATTTAACCAGAGAGAGAGATATGAAATATATTTTTCAATGTGTACGTAAGACAGACAAGACCAAAAGCGCATTAAAATCATCATTACAAAATCATAAACCATTTTATCCTGAAAACAAATGGAGTGGGACTTTGGCATAAAGCCATACATAAAAAACAAAGACTAATTCAAAATCGCAAGAGACAAATTATGATAATAAAATCTGAATTCTGATTCTGATTGTATTATCAGTATAGGCTACATTATACAGTATAAACATTACTTACATTATACAGCAGTAAACATAAAGACCTGACAATTAGTTTGTTTTTATTTTCCTCCCACATAAACACAAATGTGTCAAAGATTAATAATACTGATGTAGTCCCTTGGGTTAAAGTGTCCCTGCTTGGGAATCACTGGTGTATTATTCACAGTGTTATACTGTGCTGTATACTTTAGGCCTTTTGAATAGACCAGCAGAGAAACCAGGTACAGCATGGCGGGCTACACTCAGATCTTATCCAAGCAGAACAATCTCCCCACACGTTCACTTGCAGATCACTGCATCATGGGATCAAGGCCATAACCTGATGGGAGCAACCGCTTAAAGGTTTAGTCAGCAATTCTGGAGAACGCTTGTTGTCAAAATCACTTTGTCAAAATCATTGAATATCTCCTCACGATCATTGAAAATAAATCCTGTGTTAATACAAAGCCGAGGCTCGGTTACATACCCTTTGTTTACAGAGCCTAGGCTGTATATTATCTCCAGATGTGTTGTTCCAGCACACACACAGAATGGACAGTTAGAAGATTATGAGGGAATTTGACAGATTTTGACAAAAAGTGATTTTGATTTTGTTCTCCAGAATCGCTGACTCCCCCTTTTAGGTATAGAAGTTTGGGAACTTAACACTGGGCACCCAGGGAAACCAATGGTACCTGAGCTAAAAATGGTAACCCTTTCATCATATTCATCATATTCTCCCAGTATGCTGGGTTTCAGCAGTTGTTAAATGTGTGGACAGAATATGGTGCCAAACATGATGTGCATTTTAAGTCAAATAAGAGCAGTGTAATTATATGTAGGGCAAGGGAGATAAGGACCTCCTCTTTCCACAATTTCATCTTTCTGGGGAAGAACTTTATGTTTGTTATAAAGCCAAATACCTCGGGCACTTTATAACAGATCAAATGTCTGACGATGACAACATTTTTAGACAGTGTCATACATCATATGCCCCAGCCAATATGTTGGCAATAAAATGTTATGTGTTCTGATCATGTAAAGATATGTCTCTTTTAGAGCATATTGATGTATACTTATGGGGTATGTTCAAAAGTTCAAAAAATCAAGTATGCACAGGTTTCAGGTTGCTTACAATTATTTTTTAGGATCTTACTTAAAAGACCAAGGTGGAGCAGTGCAAGTGAGCTATTTGTGAATGCAAACACTATAAAGACCGTATTGAGGAAGCTTATGTACAGATTGAATGTAATTATAATGCTGCTGTCCAACCCAAGTTATAGCGCAGTACGCTACCAGTCATAACTTTGCAGACATTGGTATAAGTGCCTTTTATAAGGGGTTGGAATGTTTTTATTCTAATGTATGTGTCTATTTTTTGTATTGTATGTCTTTTCAGTGACCACTGATAACCTCATCTCTAGAACTGACTCCTGTTGTTGTAGAGCAGGCGCCTAACATTCATGAAATAGCCAATTCAAGCCAAACACACACTCTTCTAGTAGCTGTTCATCTGGTGTGTTATGTGTTAGTTATGTGACAACAGAGTTGATGGTGGAACAGTGCACCTGTTTGCATTGGGTCCTTGATGCTCACTGCACCGCTACCCTTCTCTCCTCAGCACCCACCTGCATCTTCCTCTTCTTCTACCTGCTGTTCACTCGCTTCTGGCTGCTCAGTGTCGTGTACGCCCTCTGGTGGTTCTGGGACTATGACACTCCTAGTCGTGGAGGTCGCAAGAAACCCTTCCTGTGTGGCCTCAAACTTTGGGAATACATGCGGGATTACTTCCCCATCAAGGTGAGAGACATGCAGCTTTGAGACACTGGTACAGTATATGGCCTACATTTCGTATACTGTCCGCTAAAGCTGGGGTATATGATTTGGGAGAAAATAGCAGTTGGGATAGAGATTTGAATCCAAATACCTCAACCGCTCCACTTGTGTTCTCTCTGGTCCCTCCCTGACATGCTCTACACCAACAACGTCGGTGCCAAAGTGATTGGACAGTCCCAACAGCCAATAAGAACGGAGAATTGGACCCTCGCTCTGATTGGTCAAAGTGTACATGAGCGGTGGCAATTTTTTTTTTTTCAGACCACTTCAACTACATATTGCTGAATGGCTAATATGACATTATAGCCAAATATTACAGTGAAAAAGTTACCCACCCCAGCTTTAACGCCAAAGTCATGGTAAAGGTGAGGTGAGATTCACCTCTGCAGGTTTAGAGAATAGGACATCAGGACATCTCGCTCAATAAGTTCATTTGATCCAATATTTGATTAGTGCTACATGAGCAGTGGCCTTTATCTCTGTCCTTGGCAGCTAATGGGCCACTGATGGATGACTGTAGTATATGCACACGTGGCCTCCATGGTAACTGTTTTAGCTGCCTGATTAAACACAGCACAGAAGGCTATGTGTACATGACACTGATGCACCAAGGTTGAGTCAATTCGATGATGATTCTCCTTTAAGAAAAAGACAGGAAATAGCTTAGCTTAGCATAACCCTGGAAGCAGGGATAAACAGCTAGCTTGGAACTGTTTCAGTTGTTTGGGTTTATGTAATGGCCACCTCAGGAAGTCACTGCATTTGACAAAAACTCCAATTTACCCTGCGTTCCAAATCACATACTCTTTCTTTTTACTACACTACATACTAAAGTAGAGTTTTAGGGCCACAGGAGAGAAAGAAAAACAGACGAGGAAGATTTTTTTTTATTATGTTGAGAAATGTCAAGAATAAAGACAAAATGCTGTTGGAGTTAGTGGGGCATTTGATGTATTTTCAGCATTCTACAATTGATGTGCATGTATTGGGACATACTAAATAGTATGGAAGTATGGGTATTGGAACGCAGGGTTAGTAGCCTACAGCCTCAACAACAAAAGTATAATGTGTTCATTAGTGAGCTTAAGAGGTGCTTGTCGGCAGATTGTGTGAGTGTAATTCTTCTCTTCATGCTAAGCTAAGCTAACCATCTCCTTGCTCCAGCTACATATTAAACATACAGACATGAAAGTGTAATCACTTTATCTGGATCTCATCTAAAAAATTGGCAAGAAAGTGCATTACCCAAAATGCCACACTATTCTTTTAATTTCCTCCCTTTTCTGGAAATGTTCACAGATTTCCTCAATAATCAAGATACATTGCATAAATCCAATGAAGATGAAATGTCTGTCAGAGGCTGGTTGGTTATAACTGGTGACAGACTAGGATCCTGGGGATAACAGATGATGATTAACAATGCTGCACTGCTTTCTTCAAAACCTACGCCTTGATTGGTTTTGAAATGTGTTCACAGCACCTACACAATCTAGTAATGTTTCAATTTAGCAGTGGCTAAAATATGAAATTACTGACATTTGAAACCATCCCTGATCCCACCAAACAGTGGATGTTCAGTACAAGCTTCTCTGTTGCAGCTTGTTGTGTCCCTCTTGTGGTCATGTATGCGTAGTGCATATTCTGTATATGACTAGCAGTAAATTAGCTTTTTGACATTACACTATTTTATATCAAATCCAACCTTAAGGATTTGTGTTTGCTGAGTCATTTGGGTAACCATGAATATTAACTGAAGAGAATCTGAAGAACAGAAACCCTGCTGACAACATCCAGCACAGTGCATGTGTTTATATCTCTCCATGGACACTTTGGACTGTACCGATACAAGAGAGTGCAACAACAACACACTCTTAGTATTAAGTTAGTCATATCTAGGTATGGCATAGCCTATTGGATATAAGTATACACAATTTTGAATGATATATATTTGCATTCAGAAACAAAACAACTACAAATTGTATATTACTGGAATTGTAGTCAAATAAAGGTTACCTGGTATTACTAAGAGTGTATAATTACTATTCTAATGTGTCTATATATCTGTACTGCAACAACCACAGTTTCCCACTGGGGATAAAAAAAGATTGATCTCATCTTATATGAGAAATAAAACTTTTGTATATTAATAAAAGCTCCGACCAGGTACTACAGGCAGTTACAGCGGGACGCACCATAAAAGCAGCACTACATTATTATAAGAGTCAGGAGCAGGCCGGTACAGAAGTAGTAACACTATCATAAAATATACAATGATTAAAAAAACAAGTAAAGCATTTTATTGACACAATCAAAGAGATAGAACCAATATAGAAAATAGTAGGCCAAACTTCTAATAAAACACTGCACTGCAAACTGCAAAACAGAATATTTGAACTGATTTCATTTAGGATAAAGTATTTAAAAAATCATCCGTATTAATTTCGCATTCATGATATTCTGCCCATCCCAGCACCATAAGACCCAGCTCAGGCTCTGTTGAGGTCCATATGTCTGAGGACAAACACTATTTCTGATGACTTGCTCTGTTAAGATGATTAGACTCAGACATCTCCATCATTTTACTTTACCTTACATTATATAGTGAACAGACTGAATACATTTAAAGAAGCAATTAATGAAAGTCCTCCATCAGAACTAATCTTGAGATGAAACAGGACAAGAGATGTAGCTACATTGGTCCACAGCGCAAAAATGTTTCACAATAAAGGCCTTGAAATTGTGAATTAGCTACATTTGTTCCCCCTATTATTATACGAGCGTCATAGCAACCAGTATATCAACCAGAAACAAATGTTGTATTTCAACATTTTCTTGGCGATGTCCAGAATAATATTCGTGATAACCATCAAACTACATCTTACACATTCACTGAGTGAAGATTGTGAAAGTAAGACACACATTTCTCGCTGACAATGTCAAAACCCATTTAATAGCTTATACTAAAAATGACCAGAATAAAAGCTGTGGCTCAGGCTCTGGTGAGGTCCATGTCTGAGGACAAACGGTAGACCTGATGACTTGCTCTGTTAAGATGATTAGACATCTCTATCATTTTACCTTACCTTACATAACTTTATGTAGTGGACAGACTGAATACATTTAAAGAAGCAATAGAGAGGGGAGACATTTTAACAAAAGTCCTCCATCAGAACTAATCTTGAGATGACACAGGAGGTTGGGTTGGAAAGTCACGTGACATGTACGCTGTCCATTAGAAGTGAATAGGGGGAATAAATGTAGCTTATTCACAATTTCAAAGCCTTTATTGTGAAACTCCTACATGTTGCGCTGTGGACCAACGTAGCTATTACACATTTAACTGTGAGACTGGGTTGGATGTTTAAATGGTTTACATAGGCTGTATTATATTGAAACCAAGGGGAGAGTTATGGAGCTGGTTAATGTGTCATCCCCTCATTAGAGTGAATGAGTATCAGAAGGTTTATTTCCAATAATGTAAACCTTTTAAAAGTTCCATTTCCTTCCCACATCACATAATGATTTCTAAGTCAAAACCTCTCCAGTATCATCTGACTGAACGCCACATTACGTCTGAAACAAAGAGTCAATGATAGAGTAAAGAGAAGCAGTGTCCTTCAGAGCGCCCAATTAGTTTCATTGGTGTGTCTCTGCCCACTGTTTCTAATGACAGCGTCATCGGCTCACGTTGAAACCTCACCAGCTGACGTGAGCACACTTGCTTTCAAAGAGAACACATTCAGACAGGATGACGATGCAAATGCGACCAAATCAATACCAAGTCTGCCAAGGCCACACAATCTTCTGTACTTAGTAGATGTGTTTAACAACATATATTGAGTTGCAGTTAGACAACCAGACTGACTATCAGATGGTGGCCATTGCTTCAGAGTAGGCTATGGCTAAATCCATTCAGGGAATATCAGGGCTTCACACAAAGGACATTCTGCTTATGCACTGTTTTTTTTTTTTGCTTTTTAGCCAAGAGTTACATGAGAAAATCAACACCACTGTTATGTCTGTACCCTAAATGTTAAGCTAAGAACAATAAGCTACTTCATTAGCCTAAAGACTAGAACAACATATTATTTGATATTTGGTGATTTAAAACAATCCTATTGGACAGAACTAGTTAGGTTAGTTTTTTCTCTGTGCCATGAGTCTACAATAGGTTCCAGCGAACAGACAGACATGTGAATTAAATGAAAGATACATATAATCATTCTCATCTATTCTCAGCAAGACAAATTAATAAGCATACACTTTTGCTCATAAGTTTACATACCCTGGGATAATTTATGATGTCTTGGCCATTCTTAATCTTCAGAGAATATGAATGATAACACAAAAGCCTTTCTAACACTCATGGTTAATGGTTGGGTGAAGCTTGTCATTGGCAAACAACTGTGTTTACTCTTCTTAAATTAAAACGACAAAAGAAAGTACCGAAATGACCCTGATCAAAAGTTTACATACCCCAGTGACTTTGACCTGATGTGCACAAAAGTTGACACAAGCAGGTTACGGTACACTTTGAAGACAGTGAAGCATGGTGGCACAGACATCATGTTATGGGGCTGTTTTTCATACTATGGTGTCGGGTCTATTTATCGCATACCATGGATCATGGATCAGTTTGGATACATTAGAATACTTGAAGAGGTCATGTTGCCTTATGCTGAAGAGGAAATGCCCTTGAAATGGGTGTTCCAACAAGTCAACGACCCCAAACACACCAGTAAGCGAACAAGATCTTGGTTCCAGACCAACAAGAGTAACGTTATGGAGTGGCCAGACCAATCCCTGGACCTTAATCCAATAGAAAACCTATGTGGTGACATCAAAAATGCTGTTTTTGAGGCAAAACCAAGACATGCAGAGGAATTGTGGAATGTTGTCCAATCGTCCTGGGCTGAAACACCTATTCACAGGTGCCATAAGTTGGTCGGCCCCTGCAACACAGATGCTCAGAAACAGAGGTTATACAACTAAATATTAGTTCAGTGATTCACAGGAAAGCTAAATCTTCATGCATTTTTCAGTTGATACAGTAAATGTTTGAGTTGTAAAGAAAAATGCAAACGCTGCTATTTTTTTGAACAGTCAAATATTCCTTTTTCTTCACTTTCTGTAAAGATGAAGAAACATTTGACAAATGTTTCTTCATATTTGGAGTTGGAATTGAATGTGCAATGTCCCCAATGCATTTCCGTGTTTGGAAGTACAAGCTATGATTAGGATTTTGATCTTTACTCACCTTTTTAAACACACTGCTATTATTTTGAACACAACTGTAGCAGTTGGTCCTATCTTACCCACAGATGGCAACACTGAGGGGAGCAGACTTGTTTTGTTAAAAGAGGCCACAATGCTCACTGTGAGCTGCAAAACAAACGCCAGCACATGACAAGCGACTCTCTTTGCTCTTGAAAGTGACCTTTAGTGTCTCTCACTATCTCCTCCCAAGCCGCTCCAGCATAGTGGAGGCACAAAAACAACACACAACACAGAGAAATCTTATCTAGACTTCTACAGTTGAAGATAAAGAATTAGAATTTCTGACACTACAGAGGAGTATTATTCTATTTCCGAGGATTGATTTAATGTCCAATGTCAATTTTTTTTAAACACTAGAATCAATTTACTCGCAGAACAGAAAAATCCTCATCCCAAGTGTAAATATTAAAGAATCTCTTTGGAGGTCCTGCCCAGTGACAAACAAATGGAGTCAGATACGTTTGTAAGTCAACAGCATCTGTTTGCTATATGGTCTTGTTCTTTCCCTTTAACTGTTGCTGGCCTTAAAATGAGAAGCACCAGATTCTGCTGCTCACTGAGTTCATCTAGATTTCTGAATAGATTTGAAGGGCTGCCCCAGAGTCTTCTCCCAGGAGGAGCTGTGTGAAGTCCCAATGATAAATGTCCTCAACTGATGTCCTGTGAGTCAGCATGGGTTGGGGCTCTACACTACGCATTTGAAAATGAACAGTTACAAATATGTGAGATTACTAGACCTTTGAAACCTGCTCCTCCTCTGGTCAAGCAAATTTGATATAGGCTATATTTTTTTCAATTTCATAAATCAATCAAATCAAAATCTCAGGGGGCTTAACAACCTGTACAGCATACCTAGACCCTTGATTTAAATAAAGAAAAAGAAACTACCGAGGAAGGATCCTTCTCCCAGGATGGACACACTTATTCACACAGATATGTTAATAAAAAAGACCAAAAATGATTGTAAAACCTAAATATATAATTGGGATGAAGGAGCATGGTGTGGGCAAATAGGTAGGACCTGAGCTCCATGAGCCCTCTCCACATGTAGATCTGGTAAGAGGACTGGCCTCAACCCAAGAATAGGCAAGCACATCATTCAGAGAGAGAATCGAACAAGAGGTAATGTATTTAAGAACAATTCTAAGGGAAAACCTTACTTTAAAGTATTCATTCTCAGAATTAGTCCCTGTTGATGATATATTACATTACATATGACAGTGTTAGATTGGTAAAACTAATTTTGCTGTTGTAGCTGGTATACATAAAGGTCAGGCCCCGCAAAAAAGTAGATTATTTCACCTGGTTGGGCCTCAATCAGTTATTTGAATCAAACTAGAGACATTAAAGAGGAAACATCACTTTGTTAAAGCTGCTTACATCTCATAGACGTGTAATGACAGGAGGTCCCAACCAGTCGCTGCTTTTAAGGGGTCACAAGTTGAAAAGTTTGGGAACCACTAGTTTACTCTTACAGTACATTGTGTTTTGTAAGTGTATCATATCTTGTTTAAGTACAATCTTATTCTGAAAAGTAGTAACTATCTGTCAAATGAACATGGTAGAATTAATTTCCCTTCTGAAATGTAGTGAAGTATGTATAAAGAAATGCACGTCCCTTAGAATTGTTCTTAAAGGCCTACTTCACCGGTTTGAATATGAAGGTGTATTGAATTCTGAGATCCTATGTAGTATAAATGTGCAAAAAAAATTGAAATTGGTTCATCCTAGCCTGAGAAAAGGCAGAAAGAGTGTTTTTTTTAACCCTATATTAATCTTACTGTGACATCACAGTAAGATAAATATAGGGTTAAAAAAACACTCTTTCTGCCTTTTCTCAGGCTAGGATGAACCAATTTAAAAAATGTTTGCACATTTATACTACATAGGATCTCAGAATTCAATACACCTTCATATTCAAACCGGTGAAGTAGGCCTTTAAATACATTAGTTGAGTAACTGTACCTAGTTACTTTTCATATCTGGAAGTTTGCAGTAGGCTGGATCCACATGTTTTTTTGGACTGTTTGCGGAGGTCACAGGCATTTGGGACAAAACGGTAGGCAGGGTCAAAGACAGTGTTGAAACTGGGATGATGAGGCACATGTTTGGGTTGCAGCCAGCTGGCCCTCCACAATGTAGCACTGTCAGCGCTAGCTTCAGGAGCAATCAGATGATCTCAGTAAAAAACCTACATCATGATGGATCCGTATTCAGATACGGCAATGGGCTGACATTGTATTTACGTTACGATATGTTCTTTTCTTTTCTTCCCCCAGTTGGTGAAGACAGCTGACCTAGACCCCAGACACCACTATGTCCTGGGCTTCCACCCCCATGGCGTGCTGGTGGCAGGAGCCTTCACCAACTTCTGCACCTGCACCACAGGCTTCACGCAGCTGTTTCCTGGCCTCACCAGCTACCTGTTAATGCTGCCCCTTTGGTTCAGAGCCCCATTCTTTAGAGACTACATCATGACTGCAGGTGTGGCCCCGGAGACGTTTGAAGTATAGTCGATCGGATTGTCCATTCAACTTTCTCTTAAATTGAACTAACTGGACAGACATAGTTAAGATTTCATACTTATCCATGCTGGCATAAAGGTACCGATTTTGTAGCATTTAGCCCCTCTATTGTGTTAGATTTGGGTTACATTTTGACCCGTTTTCAACTTCAGATATTCAAAAAATGTCTCTTTTTTTATCTGAACAAGATTTTATGATATCCTCAGTAAGATCTTCATAAACACACAAAACAATTTTTTGCTATGTAAGTAAATTCTGAAGGTGTGACATATGTGGAGACTCGGCAAGAAATAGTATGCATCTCTTAAGTTGTTGGTAGCTCTTTGAATCAAATTTGGGCTCAAACAAAAATCACCTTTGACTCTGGACACCTCCTTCTGCTATTTTGGGCAAAAAAAAAAATCTATATATCTTTGTTTTACCTTTTTACGAACATAAATCTATAACCCACAAATAATTGATTCTAGAACGTGTGTTCTAATATTAGCGTATTATAGTCAGTTATACCATAGTCTTGAACAGAGCCGGCCCGAGGCATAAGCGAACTAAGCGGCCGCTTAGGGCCCCCGACTGCCTGGGGGGCCCCCTAAAAAAAAAAAAAAATGTTTTTTTTTTTTTTTTTTTAGTTTGTGTGTTTGATATTAACATCATACTATGCAAATGTGAGTTATCATACAAAAAAAGGAACAAAATGTTTTGGTCTAGATCAGTGGTTCTCAACCGGTGGGGCGCGCCCCCCCGGGGGGGCGCGGACACTCTACCGGGGGGGCGCGAGGGGGATGAAAAAAAAATGAAAAAAAAAAAAAAATCTTAATTTTTTTTTTTTTTTTTTTTTTGTAATTTCAATTTTTTTCCTGATATGTAGCCTAGTTCAGAGATGATATGTATTTTTTTTCTTTCTTAACTTTTTTTGATAGGTAGTTGCCAAGTTCATCACACAAACACTCCAATCCACTGATATGAGATCAGTTTGCAATTTTCAAGTACTGAATTAATGGTAGGACTGTGGCCACTAGAACTGGTCTCTGGTCAGCAAAGGTCTTGAAAACAGCATAAGTGTGCTTGTGACATGCGTGCCACCCATGCATGTGTATAGGCACGTGTCCCATCAGATTTTTGAAATCTGAATAAAAAAATTTAAGTTTGTAGTTAGCAAGTGTAACATGTTCTTAGGGCAGAATTTCATAAATAAAGGTTTATTTTTTTAGCAAGATATTTGGTCAAAAGCTAGTGGTCATCCGTCCCTCTGTGCAGTTGTTAGGCATCTGGCTGCTAGCAAGTTATGTTGTCTTGCTAATTTTACTATTCATCTGAACTGAAATAAATATTGACTTTTTCCTTTATTATCTTCGCCAGAATGCACCAGAATGCTTAGATTACATGTTAAAAACACAAAAAAATCTTCTGGGGGGGATGCCCCCAGACCCCCCTTCAGGGGTTTAGTTTTCTGACAAACATTACAATGGATACTAACATGATTTGGGCATTTGGGACTATAAATCATCTTTGAATTGGTTGTACAGCATATCACATGCTATTCATTCAGGGGTGCGATGGCCACCCCACTCTAGCTCTGTGGCCCACCTTGGCCACCCCCAGTCAAAATTTCCTGGAATCGCCACTGAGACACACACAACTCCGCGTTCAGGCTGCACAGCACATTAATCGCAGGTAGCATTTTGAGCTAAATCTGGCCACTTTCCAAATCCAAGACTCAATAGTTGAAACATTCTCTGAACTGGGTTGTCAGACAGCAGTGTTTCCCATTGATCATAGACTTTGTTTTGTGAAGCTTTTTCATAACAGGTATACCTATTGTAGAATTTATTCTGTGTATGTTCTATTTAGGCTACTATTTTCTTCTTTTCTAAGGAGATTTAAAAAAAAAAAAACATTTCCTCAGTGTCTCATTGATACATTCTCATAATTAGCTTTTAAAGTGCACCAGAATTTAACGTTAAAATATAAGAAATTTCCGGACCCCAACCCTAAACCCAATGTTCAACTCAAAGGTGCGCCACTGGCCTAGCCTTTGTGATAATAACAATAATAGATTATCTATCTATCTATCTATCTATCTATCTATCTATCTATCTATCTATCTATCTATCTATCTATCTATCTATCTATCTATCTATCTATCTATCTATCTATCTATCTATCTATCTATCTATCTATCTATCTATCTATCTATCTATCTATCTATCTATCTATCTATCTATCTATCTATCTATCTATCTATCTATCTATCTATCTGTGTAGGGTGGTGTGTGTGTGTGTGTGTGTGTGGGGGGGGGGCGGGGGTTGTCAGGGTCGGTGGGGGGGCCCAACTGCAATGACCCAGCTTTGGGGGGGCCCAGCTTGCAGAAGGTTGAGAACCCCTGGTCTAGATAATTAATAGCCTTAAAATGTAATTAGTTCATCTCTGAGGAAATCCGAAATTATCTGATCATGTCACGTTCACATCCATGCACAGTGTGTATTGAGTTTATTTAAAAACAATTGGAAATGGGGCTGCCCTCAGTTGCCCATGCACTGTGTATAGTCTATAGCCTATGTCAGCCTCAGAAAAAAAGATACAGTAGCTGGATAACAGAGTTCTTCTGCTTCGTTCCTCACACTGCATTTAAATGCATTCACTATATTACAGAGAAATATGTCCCGTAAAAGAAAAAGAGCTCCAAGCCCAACCCATAATATTTTATTTTATATTAATATTTTTATGGAAAATCCATGTGTCCTTCTTCAATAGCTTCTAATTCATCTGACCCAGTGTCTCCAAATTATTTGTTCACACAAGATTTCTCAGATTTAGCCTCTTAATTTTCCTCTCAAAGTGCACCAGATTCATGCATTTCACTTTAAAAAGGTTAAAAAAATCTCCCGGGGGGGCATACCCCCGGACCCCCCTAAGAGGGTCTGAATCTCGGCGTCTAATATTTTCGCACAGCTGCACAGTGGAGGCACTCGCGGAAAATACTGGGTGTGTGAATGATATTTAACAAAGATCTATAGTTTCAGCAGCGCTAACATTGGAGAGGGGCCCCCTAATCATATTTCGCTTAGGGCCCCCTGAAGGCTTGGGCCGGCTCTGGTCTTGAATATATAAATGAGTGGTCTAAGGACTATTTTCTTTAGTAAGTGACTATGGTATAAGCGGGTTAATGGAGGTGTCAATTATCAGGAAATGAACGGAAATGTCGGACATTTCAAGCCTTCACGTCGTCCAATAATTCCTGGTAATTGGACACCTCGTCGGGCATTAACCCTTACATAACGTGTACATATTTTCCTCACTATAGGAAATACAATGAGTTAACTGAAAATAAATGTCTATTGAAAACAAGTGGTAGGCTATATTTCAAGATGAAAGGTCCATGGGAAAATATAAATTCAATTTAAAACACTGTGTGCATGGATATGATTGCATAATAAGTTAGTTATGAGGTTAAAAACAATATTGGATGAGCATAATTGTTTTTCTGATTATTTTGGGCTATGTTAAATCACGGGTCAAATTTGACCCGCTAACACTAAGGGTGTGTGCAACTTTCTAACACATAAGAAGGGTTAAGGTATTCTTTTACTTATTTGATCATTGATCATTGCATATTATTCTGATAAATTTTCTTTCAACACTTCAGGTCTGATTCCTTCGGACAAAGTTAGTGCCAAATATCTACTCTGCCAGAGGGGTGGTGGTAATGCCGTTGTTATTGCAGTGGGTGGTGCCCCTGAGGCCCTGGACGCCCACCCTGGGACCTTCAATGTGCTCTTGGCCAAGAAGAAAGGCTTTATCAAACTGGCCATGGAGCATGGGTAAGAGCAGACAGTCCCTTGGGGAATGAGGGAAGTTTTCTGTTAAATACAACTAATTCTCCGAGGTCTTATGGCTTGTGGAAAGGAGTGTGTCCATCTATTCATTTAAGGTTTCTTGCAGCTTAAGTGTGGCCTCTAGAAACAGAGCCCTATTTAAGTGCCTCACATGGAATTCCCGTGGAAAGCACCGTGTTCATTTGAAATGTAAAACAGGAAACAAGGATTTCAAATATTGGAGTATATGTATTAATCAATTAAACAACTTTGTCATTAAAACTCTTCTGTTCAGTGCTCATCTGGTACCAGTCTTCTCATTTGGGGAAAATGAGTTGTTTGACCAAGTGGAGAACAAAAGAGGAACTTGGCTTCGATGGACACAGGAACGGCTGCAAAGCTTCATGGGTATCTCCTTGCCTCTCTTTCACGCCCGTGGCATTTTCCAGTATTCCTTTGGTCTCATGCCCTACAGAAGACCCATCCATACTGTGGGTGAGTAAATGGGTTAGCTCAGTTGTTCTCAATTATTTTCTGTCATGCCCCCCCTAGGGGACATAATTTTTTTCGCGCCCCCCCCCCCCCCCCCCCCCTAAATTGAAATACTATTGAGAACCTGCTAATATTTATTTATTTATCTGTACAAAACCACTGTATGAGTTTCTGGCACGAGCATTCTGCATACAATCACCTTATTATCAAATTAGATAACAAAAATTAGCTGAGATAACTTCTGCAGCAAAAAAAAATCAAAGTTTCAGTTTATTAGCTCAATTTGTAACATTTAAACAAGACTGCTCAGTCTGTGTGAATCTCAGGACAGAGAAACAAGAGCAAATGATTCACTGAGGTTTGCATTTCATTCAAAACATTTTTAAACTGTTAACATGGTTAAGGTGGTGTTTTTTTTTATTATTATAGGCCAATAGGCCTTCTGTGATGTGATAACCAATCATTCATTAATGTTATTATTAGTCTACTTGCTTGATTTCTTTTTAAATAGCCTACAGAGACACTTGGAGACACATGTGGAAATTTATTTACTGCAAATTGCGGTCTTTCGCGCGGATATGACCATACACAAGCACAAATCGCGCTTGCTAGCACTTGTGTCAGTTACTTTAAACATCTCCTGCAGTATGTCAAATAAAGGAAAGGAAGGAAATAATGCTTTGCTAATGTGTTTCCAAACTAGCTGTTGATTTTGGTAGAAACATTCTAATGGCACTAGGTCTGCCAAGAGAGATGCTGTGGAGTAATACTGTTCAGCTAAAGGGCAGGATTTGTCAGGCACGCAGAGAAAGTCTGCTGCAACTATAAAAACAGTGAGTGACACCTAGCCTTGTACAACTGGGACGACTTTTAGTTAGCAATTATGGAGAAGCCAGAGTGATGGGGTTTTCAGATAGCACAACACCCAAAGTAATTTGGAGTTTGGTGCCTTGCTTAAGGGCACCTCAGCAGTACTGGCACCGTTCCATCCCCAGATACCACCCACGGTCCACAGGTCCACATGAACTGAGCTACTGTAGTTAAGATAAACAGACCTGCAGGATATTGCCAATAATAAAGTAGCCTACACTGACTCTTGCGTGTGTTGTCTTTCACCCTGTCACCTCGCTGCAGTGGGACGGCCCATTAAGGTGAAGAAGAATGAGAAGCCGACAGCAGAAGAACTGGACGCCCTCCACCAGCTGTACATGGACGAGCTCAGCACTCTGTTTGAGGAGCACAAAGGCAACTATGGAGTGGACAGAGACACACACCTCAACTTTGTCTAAAGTGGACTCATGACGCTGGGGTGGATTTGAATGACTATTTATTTGTTAAACTCAAATATCGTACCTTTGGATTGGCCTTTGCGCTCAACTGGCCTGTTAATAAAAGATGAATCAACTGTTATTGGTTTTGCAACAAGACACATTGCTGTGTGGGTTTCTATGAGTATATCTACTGTATGAGAGGAAAATCAACAGGAATAAACATGTGTATGTTAGTGTGAATGGACTGTTGGTTCAGATTGCTCACACTGTTCTTCTGTGTGGGAAACTGCTCAAAGGGAACATCAATGACATAAGGCACATTTTCCTCACTTACATAATGTCCCAGTTGTGGCATCTGTCTGGGGTTTGCGATTTTGAGCCAGACCTGACCCTGTCTTAAACAGAGTCATAGGTTGAATCCCAGTTGCAACATAATTTGGAGAAACACTGTCATGACACGCCTCTAGCCTAATTTCATGATTTGGTGTCTTCAAAAAAGGGGAAAATAAAAATCTTATACAACACTCAACTCAAATGTATTTGTCTGGTTTTTATTATGTGCTCTTAAGACATTAAATGTTTAAAGTGTATACTTCCACTCCACTACATTTCATAGGGACATGTACTTTTTTTTAAATACTTATTTTTAGATTTTTTTTTAAAGAACACATACACACACAACTGAAAAAGTCAACACAAAAACAAAATAAAATAAATAATTGACATGGCGTACTCTACAGGTTTCTAAGGACATTGTTTCAACTATAGGCAAATATTAAGCAAAAAATAAAAAGTCACCGAGGTGTCATGTAGGTCCCTTCAGTATTGTAATATAGTCAAGGAAAGGCTGACATATCTGTTTACATTTTTCTTTTCCTGAAATCTCATAACAAATTTTCTCCATATATAGAGTATAAGAGAACTCTATGAGCCAGAGGTCAATCTCTTTATTCCAAACCTTAAGAATAATTGGAATACTGGATCGACAAAGCTTTCGTATGACTTAAAGTCTCTAGATGTTGTGACGAGCCTAGAATGGCTGTTTCTGGGTTGGGATGGAGGATGTGGCCGTAGACAAACTTGACCAGAAATTGTGGAGTCTGGGACAGAACCAAATCACATGAGCCAGGGTTCCATCAGAATGCTGCACGGACGGGTGTAAATGTTACCTCTGACATATTTCCTTATTTGCAGGTATCTGAAAAAAATGGGATGGCTGCAGTGTGGATCTATCTCTAAGTCCTTAGAGGTGAAGTGAGCGATATATTTATGTTAAAGGTGAAGTAAGCGGTTTATTTATGTTAATATAAGTGTTTAATCGCTATTTATTCATACAGTGATCACTTACATAATGTGCGCGTTTCATAAAGCCGATCTCTCAGTCAGCTGCTCTACATGTAATCAGCATATAAACTTTTCGGGGGATCCCAAAATTAATATCCAATCACAAGAGAGAAGGCTACAAAGCGACACCCGTCTCACTCATGGTCTCACTGCCGGTGCACGCCAGAGCAACAGATGGGTGAATGTTTATGCGCCTACAATGGCGGAGCAGGTAAAAATCCTTTCCAATGTCTGTTTTGATGGTTTTTATCATGTTTTATCACACTTATGGATCTGAGATGATGCTAGATAACTCGCTGCTTGAAGACAGTAGTGCATTAATGTGGTGACGTAGGGACGAGGGAGGGGACTGCTAACTGCAGTAACTGACAGGAAGTTAGCTAAAAGAACCATTCCGCTTACAGCACCTTTAATATAGCCTACGTGTTAAATCGCTCTATATCCATACAGTGATCACTTATATAGTGTGCACGCTTCATAACACAGGTCTCTCAGTCACCTGCTCTGCATGTAATCGGCAAATAAACTTTTCTGGGATCCCACAACCTGATATCCAATCAGAAGAGAGAACGCTACACATGGGCACGTCTCTCTGCCGGTGCACGCGCAGAGAGCAAAAGAGGGGTGAATGTTTATGTGCCTACAATGGCACATAATAATAATAACAATAAATACTAGTAGCTGGTTTCCCAGGCAACGGTGAATGCTCTGGCACAACTGAGAGCTGCGAGCTCGCATCACTTGCAGAAAGTAACGTATTATTATTAGGCCTGTATAGGTTTGCAATTAGCTGTAGGCTATTTTTTCCCACCACAACTGCAACCTATTTAATTGAAACAGGTGTCATTGTCACAATGAAAATATATAAAAATATCTCTGTCTCATATTTATTTTTATCTCTTATTAGTTTCTTTCCCATCTAACTTGCAAAAAAATCCGCTATCTATTTTAGGCATATGCATTTTTAAAATCAGATTTTTTTCTGAGGATAGGATTGGGAATAGAGAGAGAGAGAGAGAGAGAAAACGGAGTCTGAATATGTTTCTCATCACGTGAGCTGATGTGATATGCGGTTTGAATTAAGAGCACAAGGAGTAAACTCGTAAAATATAAAAAAGACAATCAAATGAGTTCAAACCAGCCGGCCAGTTGGATCCTACACAGTAAATTCCCCAGTGTTAAATATGCAGTGTCAAACTCCATTAACTCTATCTGAGTTAATATAACAACAGCTGGAGTAGAATGCCTCCTAGTGTTGGTGTCAATTTCGGTAGTTAAAAGACGGGGTGTAGAAAGTACTCTAAAAGGCTTTAAATAACACTATACAGCAGTGGCGTGCACAGACATTTTGGGGGGCAGGTGCTCAGTGCAAAAAAAAGGGCACAATATATTCTATCGATGAATGACCAAATCATTTTAAGGGTACGCGTACAAAGTCCCCCCTGGCCTAATGACTTTTAATACCCGGCCACACATAGAGTGTTTCTCAAAGGAATTTGGGAGACTGTGTTTGGGACCCTGGACCTTCTAGGGGGAAAAATTTGAACCTTTAAAAGTCAAATGCATCAATCTGGTAGCCTGGAAATCCAGACCCTGATATCTTGAACGATAGAGGGTCTGGCGACGATCAATTGTAATTTCCAACTCAAGGGGCGGCTCCTACTCGTGCATTTCAAATGCCACTGCACGCAGTTGGATAGCACTACAACCAATCAGAGCGATGCACAAGGCGACGTAAGCCCCTTTCGTTTAGCGAACAGCTGTTAAACTGTTAAATTAAACGTTTGCCGTTGTCGATCGGCAAAATAGAACATTCCACTTACTTGCTAATGAAAGATTTGAGTGCCGTCTTCCAAATCGTAAAGGGTCGAGGCCAAAGCAGTCTCAAACTCACACAACATATCCGCAGCCATCTCTGATGTTTACTATCACGGCTTCGACGTCGCATGCACGTCACTGTCGTCATCTGGTTACGTCCTCCCCAGAGTACCATATAAGGTGCTCTGGCGCGCCCGCCAGATTTCTGGCTTTCTTGATAAGCTTCAACGGAGCGTGTCCAGACCAACACGCGCAGCAAATTTATTTATTTGGGCATTATTGTCAAACGTTTTTAATCGTTGAGCATTATAGATGATAATGTCGGCATGGGCCACATACACTGTTAAAAATGTTTTAAAAAACGAACTTTCAGATTTTTAATTTTTTTTTCAAAAGGGCACTTGATTGGGCCAGGGGAAAAGGGCAGGTGCTTCAGCACCACTTCAGGTCTACCTGTGCACGCCACTGCTATACAGTGTATTTTCAACTCTATTTTGAGTTAATTTAACTCTAAAATTCTAACACTTTGAAGAGAGTTAATTTAACTCCAATTCTGAGTGGGACCAAATACACTCGGAAATGGTGTTACATTTAACTCTTTTAGTGTTATTTTAACACTTCAAAATTTACTGTGTAAGCATGCAGGCTAACGTTGTCCAGACGGATCAACAGTGTGGAGAGACCCGCTGTTGAAGTAGCCTACGCTACAGGCATAGCCGCAGAAACATATTCTCAGAAGGGAGTGCTGACAAAAAAAAAGCTCTGCCTGCACTTAAATAATAACTCGCTACATTGATTAAAAAAAATGCATCTCCAATGCAATATTGTTACATGCAGCGGTGACACATGCCGTAGGCCAGGGCTATTCAATTAGTTTTGAATGGGGGCCGGTTGGTGGAAATGATCCAGAATGAGGGGCCAGAAAAAAATGCCTAAAATTGATGAGCATCACATCAATAGCTACATATACTGTAAAACACTACAACGACATAGGAGTGCATATATTGTCTTTATTTTATCAAATAGAGTTCACCAGCTTATCAAAAAAAATCCCTATTTGATTAACATAGGCTGCCTGTTGTTTAAGTGTTTAACAATCTTATCAGTTCAGGAAAACACAAACCTTGAACGCTTATCAAAATACATAGAAATAATTGTACTCTAAGTGCAACAGTTTATCAAAATACATAGAAATAAATGTACTCTAAGTGCAACAGCTTATCAAAATACAGCTAGGCCTAGGTTTACTAAGAGTGCAACAGCTTATCAAAAAACATAGAAATAAATGTAGGCTACTCTAAGCGCAACACCTTAAAGTGTTTCCCCCCAAAAATGTGTTTGTCAAGGGGTCACTGTCCAGGGTCATGGGAGGCGCGGCGAACATTTTGGCTGTATTTTGCTCAAAGATGCCAATGCACAGTACAGAAATACAACAACTGCTTATTTGAATACAAAAAAACTACAGACACTGACTTTACAGTTGTGCAATTTTGTTTGCTATGTGAAGGTACACATTTTGTGCAAACATGCAGACAGTACAAAGCAAAATTCTACTGGTGCAATATTATGCAGACACACTAAATACAAATAATGGACCATGCACTTACACTGCTGTACAATCGCTCGCGCAAAGCTGCATACACAGAGCAGCTGATAGAGAAACGGTTGGAGACATGTGCACATTTATTTACTGCAGATCACGGCCCTTCGCGCAGTTATGACCATGCAAAAGCACACATCGCGCATGCTAGTACATTAATTGTGTACCACTAAGTCAAGGCAGGGGCCAGTAAATATTCCTTCGTGGGCCTACGGCAGGGCTATTGAATAGCCCTGCCGTAGTAGGCTATTGGGCCAATTATAAGACGGGGTTTCCCCCTGGGAATAGGTTGTAAAAAGTCGGGTCGTTTTATATTCGGGGTCTAATATTCAGCATCCAGTTATGGACTGACCGTTACCAGAGCGATCATTCAGCTTCAGGGCTTGTGTCCAACTTGTGTTTATTTATTCATTTTCGAGTGGAGCACTGGCTGCACACTCAGATGCCAACCCGGTATCACGCCGAGGCGTGAGATCCACACGCATGGACCGGCGGCTCTATTACACGCCTTGCCTGACCAGGGCGCGTGAGTTACACGCGGCCGGGACAGAGGTGTTCGCGCTTGGATAGAGAACGATGTGTCAAGAGGAAAAAGAGGCACGGGAAATGGCCAAAGAGCTCCACATCCCCAGCACTGAATTCAAAGCCTCGACTCATTAGGCTATGGTTGCGAGTCGATGTGTCAGAGGCATAAATCAGCGCAGCGATCGACTTACAGTGGCTTTTCTGCTGTGGCAGGCGTAGTGAGGAGAGCTTGCCAACTGCGCTGTCCTTTTACGCACCAACACTGCCTCCGTAATGTTCAGATTTAATCATTTGCATCAAAGCCCTTATGATGATAAGAATGAGAGGCTTTATTTAAACGTTGTCAATGTGCAGGTGGTGATTAGGCCTATAGGCTATTAACTGTGTCGGCTGTAGACTGAAACTAACGGAGCGAGACGGTTGTTTCACTTTGCAGTTAGTCGCGCAGTCAGTTTGGAGACATGTCCCTGTGTATCAGGGCTCGGGACACAATCGGATCGTGAAAGCCTGTCCCCTCTACAATGTTAACGTGCAGGAATCCCTTTTGATCATTTAGTCTTAAACCACATAGTTTTTCTGCACGGCGGCTCGGCAAGGTCTCACTGTGAACGTCACCATCACAGTGTTTCACCGGGGTACGCGCTGCTTCGCTCAGACGGGGCTTTGAGTGTAGGCTCAGGCGCAAAGAGACAATCTGTATCTCTTGCGTGGCACCAGAGAGATTGTATAGATTTGTTTTTTAGAACGTGTGACGTCCCAAGATAGAGACGTAAGCCAAAGTTCGAATCAGAAATGTTCTAATGGCCGTCCCAATGCATTTTAGAACGGAGATCCATCGCGTGACGTCCCAAGATAGAGATTTAAAGCTACATTCGAATCAGGATTTTTCAAATGGTCGACCAACTGACATGACAGTATGTTTGCGGAGAGCTAACAGATATTCCTAAAACCTTTCATATACATATTAGCATTCAGTTTACCCCCCAAATAACAGAGTTACAAGGAGTTAGTGGATTTGGGTTGCTAGGGCCTTTAAAGGCATAAATTCACACTTTTGCCAGTTTATATATAACCTGATAGCCCTCCAAACTTTCCAGGTCCAGTAGAGGCGCAATAGATCCTTCAGACTACGAGAAAACCAGATTATATCATCAGCATACAGAGCTATGTGGTGATCCATTTTACCCAGGTGTACGGGGGTCATTTTGGGGATGTTTCTGATGACGATAGCCAGGGGCTCTAATGGACAAACAGCAATGGGCTCAGGGGGATCCACTGTTCTGAAACCAATAACCCAGAGTTGCTCATCTCTGAGTTGACCAACTCAGAGCGCAGGATTAAACTCAGAGTTTGTAAACCCTGCTGCATGAAATACCCCTCAGGTGAAGGTGGAGCCTCTCAATTCTGTTTTTCAAGCAAAGTGAGCTGTTAGAAGTTAGAATTAAATTGCCAGTTGTAATGGGCCCTTTTCCATCCAACATCGATGCCAATGGCGACAGGACTATGATCTGAGATTAATATGTTATGGTATTTTGATGCAGGGATTGCTGATGCCAATTCAGAATTAACCAAAAAGTTGTCTATTTTGTATAGATGCCATGAATTTGTGAAAAGGATGAGTATTCTTTCTCGGTGAGATGCTGAATTCTCCAAATATCGACAAGGTTTAGTGATTTCATCAGATTATTCAATACAACTGTGGAGTCCGAAGGATTAACTGGGTGAGAGGAAGATCTATCCATTAATGTATCTAAAATGCAATTATAGTCTCCACCTGCTATCAAGCTGGTTGTTGATAAGTCAGGAATGAGACTGAAAACACTACGGAAGAAGCCTGGATTATCAAAGTTTAGTGCATATATATTTAACAGGGTGACATGAAGCGTCAAAATGGTGCCAGTCACAATAATAAATTGACCATTTGAGTCAGTTTTGGTGTCACCAAAACTGACTTTCAACATTGAAGTGGACAAATGTTGAAAATGAAGATTTTTCTTTATTAGTATGGCCACGCCACTTGCTTTCGCTGAAAAGGTTGAGTGATATGTTTGACCTATCCAGTTGCATCGCAATTTCAGGACATCTACATGTGTAATATGTGTCTCTTGTAGAAAAATAATATCAGAACTAAACCTAGACCTAAACTACAGTTCCACATCACCCTCACTTAGTGTATTACATCGATTTACAATTATATCATTAAAACCCCTGACACTAACAGCTCATACAGGCATAGGTTCAAACGAAAGTGCTGGTGGGAAACACCAAAGTTTAGCAGCACAGACAGTGGGTCACTTTGGACCCATGTGGGTTAGCTTTTAATAGCAACACAAAAAAAATAAAAATAGTATAAATGAGCCATAATGACAGCGACCTGGGAGTTGGACCATAACTGTATTCTAAATATAATATTAGTCCAACTCAGAACGTAAAACAATAACACAATAACAGTATAGTATGCAGTCTCATACTCCATAATAATGTAAAAGAAAATGAACTTTGCCGGTACAGTTTGGTTAGAGATGAGAGCATTCCCGGCGCTATTCAGTCTAGTCAATTAAGCCGTAGCTCTGGCTGCAGCGGTTTGGATGTGCGTGCTGATGTAGCTGGATGCCTCCTGTGATGAGTCTAATATTTTAATGACACCTCCATGTGTGAACCACACCTTGTATTTTCTACATTTTGCTTTTTGAACTGATTACACAGATGAGATAAAAGTCTTTAATAAGTGAGCTTAAGAGGTGATGGGAAGCCTTTGTTTTCTCTTTTGCACAGATTTAGCTTGCTGGCTGTTTCCCAATTGTTGCCATTACCTACCTGATCTACATCAGGGTGGTGTTGATGTATTTTTTCACCTCCATGCAAGAAAGCAATCAAACATGTTCTCCATTGGGTTGGTACTTGTGGCATTTATTATTTTATTAGTTCTAAATTCCAATTTAAATGTTCCTTGTCTGGTTTTGGATCATGTTCCCAAATGATAAGACTGTCTGTGAACTTTGGCAGAAACATTTGATGTAAAATGGCACAGTTCTGATATTACCAAATGCAATAGCTGGCAGTTTAGGAGATTGGACAATGACCCCATCCTTTCAACACCCGAAACCAATACAGTCTGGAACAGATTGTGCGTGTGTTTGTGTGTGTGTGTGTGTGTGTGTGTGTGTGTGTTTGTGTGTGTTCGTGTGACCGATAAGAATGCTGATTGAAGGAAAAACTTACAGCAATAACGTGATGAAAAAGGGACAGATAATTGGCAAAATATAAGTAAATGTGACTATTTGACTACAGATGTCCCATCATCCGTATCTTGAAGCAGTTGAAACCAGTGGGAAGTATGTGGAGGTGTGTGAAGACAATACTGACCTGTAATGGAACCAAACCACAGCAGAGACATTCATGGAGTAGGCAAACTGTATTCATATAATTGAAACCAACATTCATTTAAAGAGTAGTAGATTATCAGTTTAATACCCTAATATTTCCTGTCCTGCAGAGCTACTTATGGAAAATGAATGAATATTAAGAGGCATCATGGGAATTGAAGTCATGTCACACCTGGGTCTGCTGCATGGACAAAGCTGCCCCACCGTTACATTGTTTGGTCCCTGAGGAGGCTGTCAGAGTGGGGTCAGGGCAACAACAACATTGACTTATTATTGAAGACACTGGTCAAAGTACAAAAGAATCAGGGCCCTGTTTTCGCTGAATCCTGTGCGTCATATCTTATCTTCACTTTTTTCTTAGAGGAAAACAAAAGATAAATGGAATTCTGGTCCCCCTAAAATCAGAGCAAACGTATATTGACAACAGTGGTTTCATGTTGTCAAATTCAAATTCAAAACAGAGTTTTAGCTAATCCAAAGTAGTATTAGGACCAAAACAATATGAATATGGTTGCTGAGTCCTTGAGAAAAATAAAAATACAGACAGGAAGCGTGCCTGATAACAAAGCCATATAGTATACTTAGTGTACTTTGTATCTGATGCACAGATACAGTAGGCTATACACAGCAGGAATTATATAAGAAGGTGAAACATGTAAACATGTTGGATATTTGACCTTTGAATCACATATAAATAAATAAATAATTTAAGAGGGGATATGATTGCAGCAAAACCTAGATTTGAACACAATATCTGAACTCATCACATCATGACAAAAATTGGAGTATAAAGAACAATTTGTGCCAAAATGTATTTGAACTAGAAAGCTAACGGATATTATGGGGTGGATAGCCTAGATGTGAAATTGCACGATTATATCACATACAGTACGTGCCAATTTGCTAGATGTGTACATTTCTCAACAGCAGCCTCATGTCAAGGACTATAGCACTGATTTGATCTAAAAGCAATTATGATTCTTGGGCTTGGTCCCACTTGATATGTGCTTATCAGGTCAACTTTTTGGGATGAACTGCATAAGATACAAAGTGCAAATACAAAGTTTTTGGAGTAGAGCCTGGCTATAATAATTGATTTGGTAAAGTGGTACGGTGTGAGGACATAGACTGAAGCTGTGACTGAGAAAGTCTTGGGAAACATGTCTAAAGCAGAATCTTCTCCTCAGGCGAACACACAAGCTTGGACCTGTGAGTGTATTTATACATTTAACATAGAGTGAGGGGAGGTCAGTGCTTCTGGAGATATAAACGTGACTTTAGAGTGGATGTGTTACTTACACAATTAGACCTGGGAATTGATTTATGACTTGAGACCCAGTTTATAACCTAATCAAAGCTGAAGGGATGAGAATAAAGCACATTAACGTTAAGTGCTGTAAACACTACATGTTAAATACTTTTTTCCCAGACCAAAATAACCGCCCCATGATAACTGATAATAAATCTATAAAAATACAGATATTGTCACCAAATGACGTGATAAATCTTTTTACCAAAATATTACAGATTAGATGCACATTTGACCATTCAGAAATATTCACAAACAGCACAAACTTTATGAAGTAATGATTCCCACACACCCTTCATTATGGAACAATGTCAGACCTATACTGTAGGACTAGAGTGTTTGTAAAGCTTATAGTAGGATAGTATTCATTCATATAGTGTTTAAATCAGTTAAATGTTTTAGTTTAAAACTGAAGTCAAGTTTAGCATTTCATTACGTTGCAAGTCAAGTCAGGCAATTTAGCCCTCAGATGTGTGTTTGTGTGTGTGTGTGTGTGTGTGTGTGTGTTTGTGTCACACCCATTCATTTCTAATGACCGGTATTTTTTTTTTACCTTGAACATCATGCGTGTAACAAAGTTAAAGGCCTACTTCACCGGTTTGAATATGAAGATGTATTGAATTCTGAGATCCTATGTAGTATAAATGTGCAAAAAAAATTAAAATCGGTTCATCCTAGCCTGAGAAAAGGCAGAAAGAGTGTTTTTATTAACCCTATATTTCTCTTTCTCGTGACATCACAGAAAGAGAAATATAGGGTTAAAAAAAAATTTACTTTGTAAATATTACTGTGATGTCACAGTAAAAGACATCACAGTAATAATTACAAAGTAAGTTTTTTTTAACCCTATATTTCTCTTTCTGTGATGTCACGAGAAAGAGAAATATAGGGTTAAAAAAAACACTCTTTCTGCCTTTTCTCAGGCTAGGATGAACCGATTTCAATTTTTTTCGCACATTTATACTACATAGGATCTCAGAATTCAATACACCTTCATATTCAAACCGGTGAAGTAGGCCTTTAAATAAAACACCCAAAGTTTACTGAAAATGATCAACATGTATTTTGTGTGTTCAGAGGCTCTATGTGAACAAAGTCACCATCGGCCAAATTTGACCGGAACACAACAGGAGGGTTAAGTACAGTTTTTAAGTCCTTACTTTAGTATTTAAAATCTGTATTTAACTATACCTCTGAGGGAAATATTTAAATTGTATTTCACTACATTTATCGGACAGCTTAAGATTTGGCATTAAAAAAACACAGGATAAACTGAAAAATACAATGCAGACTACACCAGTGGTTCTTTCCCTTTTTAGTTTCTGGGCCTTTACTGAAAAGCAATGTCTAGTTAGGATCATGTTGACTCTATGAGTTGTTCCGCCACAGAAATATCTCTTCCAAACTTTTTGATCATTTGAATTTGAATAATTATCCAATATTTCACTAGCCTGGAAATCCAGACCCATATCTTGAACGATAGAGGGTCTGGCCACGATCAATACGTAATTCCCAACTCAAGGGGCGGCTCCTACTTGTGCATTTCAAATGCCACTGCATGCAACTGCCATGTGCAGAACACATCATCTCTCCCAATGTTATATAAGAGCAGAGATAATTGTTCTGCTAGACAAGCTTTTTTTTTATCAATCTTTATTATACAGTACCCTGCCACACAGAAGAGAGAGTTATTTGTTGTTATTTGTTGCATTGGCACTGAACATGTGAAACCATGGCTCGTCCATCAGGTGGCTCGTCCATCAGGTGGGCTGGTGCTTGTAAGGCCACAAGTGCTGCCAAGCTGTTCAAATTGTAAGATATAAATAATGATAGGGTATGATAAACTGAGCACCAAATACATATTTCTATATAGAAATGTATAGTGAAGTTCTGTAACTCTTCTGGAAGAAATATAAGTGAGTCTAATTGAAAGCAGTAAGCACACCATTGAATATGTGAAATCAATATAAAATCACAATGAAGTCAGTAATTATTTGTGGATATACCTGTATTATTTCATTTTTATTTTCATTCTTTTGTAGCTTCATTTGTTGTGTGGGCCAATGGGCCTCTATGCAGCAGACCTACCATGGGACATTTAGAAGCACAATAAAAAGATAAGAAAAGGAAAAGACCTTCGGCAATCCAAAGACCTATGTCCTCATGAATGAATATGTCTTATTTTGATCTCAAAGTTCCACAGGGTAGGACCATAGTGGGTAGGCTGGTCCATTGTGCTGCTGCCTGTCTTGGCCAGGTCACCTTTGACAAAGAGATTTTTAATCTCAATAGCTTTTTCACTTGGTTAAATAAATAAAACAAAATAAAAGGACACATGTTATGACTAAAATCAGGATTAACTGACTCATTATACCACGTTTAGGAGAAATGTAGGCCTACTTACCCTCATGCTAAGGGGTCTAAGGGTCTAAGGGCATGGTGTCATATTGTAAGGAATGTAAAGCCCACTGAGGCAAATGTCTATTTGTGATATTGGGCTATACAAATAAAACTTATTTGATTTGATTCATTATCTTTTCTGCTGAAGAGGTGAGATCGTTTTTTTTCTTCTTTTTTTTGTGAGACAGGCTAAATGATCAATAACACTCTGGGTGGGTTTCACAGCTGAGCCATGTGACCGCCCCGTTAAATACTGAGAGAGGGGCGTAGCGGGCTCACTACTGCTGCTGGCTCTCCACCTGTTCGCCTACCTGCCTGTTGCAGCGAGGACGCCTCACTATAGGCTATTTCATTTCCTTGGCCTTGTGTCGCCGTGGATAAATTCGAAGCCACACAAGTTGCTCCTCCCCGCGCTGCTTAAATGCCTGCTCGGTGCTTCAAGCCGCTGCAGTAGTCTAGTTCATCAGCAGCGGCAGGGTCGGACTTCCATCAACAGGCTCCAGTAACACCTGAGTTTCCCGGACACTGTCATCGTCCAAAGCAGCCTCAGCTATGAAGACCATTCTGGCCGCATACTCTGGCGTCCTCAAAGGTAAGACGTGTTTTAAGGCCTATATTTAAGACATTCAGCCTATAAGTGCAACAACAAGGGCTACTGCAGTCAATCAGAACAATCACAGGAGGTCATCGAATGAACTAGGCTACATGACACGCACACACGGTCGGATCTGCTCTGCCTGACATATGATTTACCTCAGCGTGGAGCACTTTTCAGCAGTTGTTGTGGACAATCATACATATACAGACATATTACATTAAAAAAACGACTACACTATTATGTTTAACGAAAAATATTGTAGATGAATGTGGAAATACTGAAAGTATTTTTGTTCAAAACAGAATTGAATTTTTTGGTAAAAAATAATCACTGATATGTTCTGGCGAGGTACCTCTCTCTAAATGTTCTCAAATGACTTTACGGTAAAGGCAGACATATTCCACTGAATATAATAAGTATTTCAATATTTGATTTGTGATCTTTGCATGTTTCTGCCCCTGCTTCCACTAACAACTGCAAAGTTATGTTATGAGCAGAATGAGTGAACTGGAAAGGGCTCTTCTGTTAGAGAAAGTGGACAGAAATCCTCTGTCCTCCTCAGTTCCATGTGTAACAGCGTGTATACTGACCACACATAACCCAAGTCCTTTAGTTCTTCTAGTTACAGTCATATAGTAGTATGAAATTGCCTATTTGCCACTCTGTTGCACCTCAGCATGGTAACCCCATCTAGGGGAAGGCAAAGAGGGATCCTTCAGTTGTTCTGTCCCCCATCACTACCATTGAACCCGCTGTGGGACCGGATCTCTTCACAGCCAGCATGGAAGGAGAGTTACAGCAACCAGTGACTCTTTCAATGTACCTATGGGCATGTCAGTGTTTGAATATTAAAGATTCAAGAATACATTTTAAGTTCTACCTTTTTAATCCAGTATACAGAAATATAGGGTTAAAAAAAACTTACTTTGTAAATATTTTACTGTGACATCACAGTAATATTTACAAAGTAAGTTTTTTTTTTAACCCTATATTTCTCTTTCTGTGATGTCACGAGAAAGAGAAATATAGGGTTAAAAAAAACACTCTGCCTTTTCTCAGGCTAGGATGAACCGATTTTAATTTTTTTCGCACATTTATACTACATAGGATCTCAGAATTCAATACACCTTCATATTCAAACCGGTGAAGTAGACCTTTAAGGACAGTTATACTGAACCAGTGGGATAACTTGTATGCCTTTTGGAGCACTCTCTTCACTGTATCATAAAATCTCAACCAGATAGTGGATGTATTTTTATTTTTAATTATTTTTTTGGGGCATTTTTGCTTTTTATTAGACAGTCTGAGAGACAGAGATGAAATTGGGTAGAGTGGGGGAATGACATGCAGAGAACGATTTTTTTTTTTTTTAAAGATATTTTTTGGCATTTTTATGCTTTATTGATAGTGTAGAGACAGAGTTGAAATGGGGCAGAGAGGGGAGTGACATGCAGAGAACGACCGTGGGCTGGAATCGAACCCGGGTCCGCTGCTGGCCGAGGCCCATGGGGGGGGACGCCCTACCAACTGAGCTAAGGGCGCCCCCCCCCGGGCTGGATTCTAACCCGGGTCTGCTGTGATGAGGACTGAGCCTCTATGGGGGGTGGCTCTAACCACTGCACCACGAGCGTCCCCTTTTTGTTTTTTTACAGACAAGCTCATGGTCCACATGGTAGCTTGTTCTTTAGGACATGCTAGTGTTTGTGTAGCTCTCCGTGTTGTGACCAGTTTGATCTGGCTCACAGCGCTACATGCTGTATGTGAGCAAGCCATACAGTGAAACCTGGGACAAACCTGTGGCTCTCCCCGTTTCCAACAGTGACTTTTAAGGAGTCATGGTATCATAGTTTTCAGCTAATACCACCAACCCACCTGCTGGGTTATTTTCAGTGTCCAGCGATAGGATTAGGTGTGTGTGTGTGTGATCTTCTTTCTTATTGGCTCTCAGCGGTCTCAGCTTGACTAGCTTCAGTGGCTCTTAATGTGTCCGTAACCTCACATGTAACTACACGACTTGAGTTCCATGGGCTGGTGTTGGGTCAGAGCTGGTGAGTACTGTGGCGCCGCCTGGCTGGAACGTCCTTTTGATGCAGCGCCGCCTGGTTGCATTGTTGTTGCTGGGAAATCATTCATCTCTCCACATTTGACGTCCACCTTTCAGTCTGCTTCACTCATGGACATGGACATGGACAGAGCTCATACTGGGAGGGTGTTTTCAGGCTGGTGTAAGCCATCCTGGAGAATGTTTGTTGTAAAAATCGGGATTCGTCTCCTGACAATCTGCTAACTGCCCGAAGAAGTTCTGGTGTAATTTCAAAGCCTAGTCTCTGTTAAAGGGTATGTAAACAACGGGTATGTAAACAGGGGCCGTCGTAGCTAGCAACATGCCAGTTTTACAGAGCGTATGCTGTGTATTAACACTGGATTTCTTTTCAGCGCAATACAGTACACGCAGGTAATGGATCGTGAGGAGATATTCACTGATTCTCACACACATTCTCCAATAGCTGACTGCACCTTTTTTAAACTGCATCTTTTTATTTCCTCATGGAGATTTGACAGTTTTGTTAAACGTCATTTGTCTCTTCTCCTCCGCCTCCCGTCCCCAGGCACCGGCTCCAGCATCCTGTCTGCCCTGCAGGACCTGCCCACTGCCTTCTGGCCCCTCATATCAAAGATGGAGAAACATCTGCAGGTCATCTCTGTGCTGCAGTGGGTCATTAGTTTCTTAGTCATGGGTAAGTGAGCTTTGTGTGTGTCTGTGTGCATTACTCCTAAGAAACCTGTAAGAGCAAAGCAACCAAGCAGTAAGCCTGTAGTCTCATTAGCCTCATTATAAGCAGGTCAGGGCTCTGAGCTACACACACATGCTTTGTTTCTGTCTCCTCTTGATTACTCTCCTGGCACCAACAGAACATATTTCATATCATTGTATGTATGTCAATAATCTGTATTGTATAAGAGTGAGAGTCATTTTCAATTCAAATATATGATTGTGCTCCTGTGTGTCTCTCCAGGTGCTGCGTGCACTGTGCTGCTGATCTACATGTTCTGCACAGACTGCTGGCTTATTGCTGCCATTTACACCGCCTGGCTCATCGTGGACTGGAACACTCCAAAACAAGGCAAGACATTAAAGATGTGCAGCAAAAATCACTGCTTTATTTCTGGTTATATTTTGACCCAACATGAAGAACAAACACTGCTTTGGTCACAATGAAAACTCTTAATGTAACATTTCTGATTATTCATTTTTTACCAGTAAATCTAGCTGATGCACTTTTGTGTCTAAATTGTTTTACGTTGATCGATAATTCATGGTTGAAATGTTCAAAAAGCGCGAAGGCAGATAAATGACAGTGACGTGTGGTGAGGTCAGTGAGTGGGTAGGCACTGAGTTCTGAAAGCCAGATTGCTCTAAACCTATTGTTAAAGATCTCCTATTATACTACTTTTCTGGTCTTAATTTCTCATTAATGACTCCTATAGAGCAACCTGACATGAATCACAGCACAAACAACTATGTAGATTTTCGGGAAACTCTTTCTCTCATCTCAGCATTCTCTGTCCACACTCGGCTTTGTGCTTCTCCGCCCCCTCGCCCGCCTCCGTTGTGATTGGTTACCTTCCGGAACACCTTCAGCAGCGCGCAGGCAGGTGGGGGCATGGCCGGAGCGTGTCTGAGCATGTTGCAGCATTACCATACATGGAAAAATCCGGATTGATCTACGTAATAAATCCCGGAAATTTGAACAAGTGAATCGCGACCGGCTGCCCTAGTGTTTAGCGCTCTGCACAGCCACCCCAGACGGTCAGCAGGGAATACGTATAAATGCATGTAATTCATTACTTGACACTTTAGTATGGTTAAACATGACTATAAATCATTATAACAACGTTTATAGGTCATAAAAGTTGAAAAAGCATAATAGGGGCTCTTTAAATCAAAAACAATAAACGACAAACAGGCACGCAAGGCCGATTTCAAATAAGTGTGTGTGTGTAACAGTCAGTTTTATAACACACACTCACTCGCACACACAGACAGGACGTACCGTAATTTTCGGACTATAAGCCTTTCCCCATTTTTCGACCCTGCGGCTTATATAACGGTGCGGCTAATAATATAATAATTACACAGCACAGTATATGTTCTGTAGCTACTAGGGATGGGCGTTAGTAATCGAGTACTCGAGTACTCCTCGTTTCAAATGAACTCGATTGGTGGATGAGGAAAATATATATATATATATATATTTTTTAGTGTCTGTAGCCTTTAGGCCGGCGGGCCGCGGCCGCCCCTATTGTAAAATGTTATATACGGGTACGAAACGGCACAGAACGGATAAAATAAAGTTTAAAATGTTTTAATATTTTGACGCAAGTGCAATAAACTAAGCGTTGTGTCAAACAGCAACTGCAAATAACTGCCACCTCCGTGCCACCGCAGCGCAGCCTGTGTTCTCCACAGCACCGCGGAGCTGAACACGGTCTCTCCTTTCTCCAGAACATTTTCAGGAATATAACATATGTTTAGTTCTTAAATCGGTCCTATCAGGAAGATCACAGCCAAGGTAGAGGAAGCACTCTTTCTTTAGTAACGTTAGCAAAATGATTCTATGGGTGGAACCATTGGATTGTCTGTCGGTCAAGATTAAGTATATCAAAATTAAGTGACAACAAGCTTAACAATCAAGTAAAGGTTTGAGTAATTTATCAAGAAAAAAATACATTATTCTAGGTTGTAAGGATTTGTGCGATATTGTTAAAGGAATACTAGGTTATTCTGGAGAATGTTTGTTTACAAATCACTTTGTCAAAATCGGTGAATATCTCCTCACAACCTGTCCGTACTGTGTGTGCTGAAAAAAAATAGTGTGCCAATACACATCCTAGGCTCTGTAAACAAAGTGGGCCTGGTCTCTTTGTTTACATGCCAGTTACAGAGCCTAGGCAGTGTTATCACCTGATTTGTTTTTCAGAGCACACACAGTACAGACAGGTAGCAGATTGTGAGGAGATACTCACCGATTTTGACAAAAAGGGATTTGTTTACAAACATTCTCGAGAATGATCTAGTATGCCTGGAAACTTAGTGGCACTTGGGGTTCTGGATGGCCATTTTAAAATGTAGTTTTCTAACATGTTGTAAACTAAATGATTAATCCCTAAAATGGAATTGTTAAAAGAATTCAAAGATTAAAGAAAATATTTGAATTTAGAAATAAAGTGATGTTCTAATGTGTAATGTTCTCCTCAGGTGGCAGAAGGTCCTCTTGGGTGAGGAACTGGAGGGTGTGGACTTATTTCCGAGACTACTTCCCAGTCAGGGTAGGTCACTTTCTTTTACCATTGCTAATTCATCTAACCCTGACCTTGAAAAGTCCAGCATTTTGTTGCTGACACCAAAAGTACACTTTGGGCCGGTTTCACAGCCAAGGCTTAAACCTAGTCCGAGACTAAAATGCCTGTTTGAGCTGGATTAATTCAAAACTACTTGCACAGACTCAGTTTAAAATAGTCCTAGATTAAAGCTATTCTGGATTAAACAAAGACAATTGCAAGACGGACGACTAGAGCTACTCTAGGTCTAAATTTGATCTTAAATTAATCCTCCAAAGAGGCAGGTTTAACTTCAGTAGAATAGAATCTTTATTGTCATTGTACAGGACAACAAAATTCTGTTTGGAGCAGTCCTCCAGTTGCACAGTACAAAATATATAAAAAAATATTTAAAACAAAACACGACACAACATTTCAGTTTAGTGGTGTTTGTGAGAGAGCATGCACTATTTGGAATATCTAAATGAAGACCAACTCCCACTGCAGAGGCCAGCCAGAAGAGTACTTGTGGATAGGTCTTATCCGAAACATTTATTTGATGAACTTACATTTCGAGACCGCTTTCAATATGGAAAATGCACTGGGAATAACAACTTTGCTTGAGTTTATTAGACAGATGCATTTAAATTGAAGATATATTCAGCACAATACAATGAGTGTCTAAAACAATTCTGTTTTCAAATGTTGTTGTTGTGATTTAAAATACTGACACACATGAATAACAAAATTACAAAACACAACATGAACACCTTTTTATTTTCTACTTATATCTTCACTGTGATTAGTAATCACAATTGTCTCAGTAATTCTCGGGCTAACTTTCATGCAACGTCATCTTTTTTATCCTTTGTTGAAAGGTTGTGGCAAGCTCTTCTTTAAAGCGAGATTTTTCTAGAGAGTCTATCAGTGCAGATATCATATAATGTAAAAATTATAAATGAGAAAGATGTGAAATACTGATAATAATGAAGATAACCTGAAGTTGGTGTATTGCTTTCTTAGTAACATTTTCATTAGAATTGAATTTGTTGCAAATTGCGGCCCAACTATGTATTTGCTCAGTCCCAGCAGTATGGCTTTTAGATCCAATAACCGGATGGTTTCAAACTATTTTTTTTTAAGAGATTTTTTTCATTAAAGTTTATTGATGGGATTTTTTTAGCCTCTGCCATTGTTTTTTCTCACAAGCAATGGTGTTTCTGCTCCACTCCAGGTTTTTATGATCACCGTTGGAACAGCAGCATGTGCTCATGGGCAGGTGTTCACAATCAGGCTTACTTACCTTACTCCAGGACTTCATAGTCTCAGACTAACTAAGCCACACTTAAATCATATCCATGAAAGTGACTTAAACGTCCCAGTTTAACTAGTCCACATTAAGGCCTACTCCTGGCTTAATCTAGGCCCTGTCTGTGAAACCGGCCCTTTGAGTCCTCCAACTCTTGCTCAGGACAGTGAGCATTGTACAGATCAGCTAGTTCATTGATCTCCAGTGGTGTACATGAGAGATAAGCTTATCAGGAGGGGCATACCACTATCAGCTGCCGGCTCCATGCTGTTCCTTGTCCCATGTTGATTGTGATGAGGGCTTGACGTTCATAGGGAGTTTTTAGACTTTGTCCTACCTGATAGGTTAAGGAGCAGTGCTAAGCTTATTTTGACTGTAGACAGCCCTCACTGCATCTTTTTAGACGAGAGGACAATCATGGTTGAGTAGATAGGTGAAAGTCTAATTGCAAACTGTGGAAGGGGTTAACGGGGCACAGTACAGTAGCTGTGTCTGATTAAACTCTTGCTGAAGGAGCCAAAAGTCAAGTTTGGGATGTGTTTAAAGAGAAGATATAGACCCTGACATATGACACACCAATCAGTCAGCACTCAGGATGTTTCTGATTCATCACCTTTGTACGGAGTAGAGTTAGTGGATAAATCAACAAGTCAATCACCCCAGACCTATTCAGCATTTTCTCTGCAAAGATACCAAACCATCTCTGGCTCCAGCTTCTTCTCCAAGACGATGCTTGGCTTCGTCCTTACGTGAGATGTATCATGTATGAATGTATTTGGTTCAAAGGTTATGTTATCTGTCATAAGCAACAATTACTACGTCAGCAGTTGGTCATGCGAATCTTAGTTCTCAGACCGTCCAACAATGCTTTTTACAAAATGTATATATGGAGGGAAGAAAGGGATAAAACATTTGATGGTGTGCATTTATGGATGATGAGATGTCACGTATAAAGGGTTTATCCAATCTATCGTAGATTCATGTGACGATTATGCTTTTGGTTTGCCCATCACTCCTCAGAGTGCTATTGAACCAGCGGCTTTCATACGGCTCACCATTTCTGTACATAATGAGTGTGATATCAAAGAAAACATGCGACTATGTTCACCCCAGTGTCAGGAGAAATGGTGAACCCAGGTGCTGAAGAATTATCTACCAGACTAGGGGGCTTTATATACTATCTATGCTAGGGGGGGAATAAAACGAGAGCTGTCTCACTCCAGGGGGAGGTGATGTTGTTTTGCAGCTGAACTTTGTCCATCACATTGATTTGTACTGTGTGCACTGTGTCGCCGTGTAACTTGTCAAATTGATTAGATCATTCTTTTGTCACCAAGGTGCTTAATGCCCGCTTGGCTCTGATGTTACCCGACATACTATATTGCTGCAAGACATACATTAGCCATTATGTTTTTTTTTTTTTTTAGCTTTCTGTCAGTGTGGCATGTTAGGTCATTCTTTTACTGTCCCATGTCTCTAAATAAGACGCACATATATATTCAGTGGCTATCTATCATGACCAGATGACTATTATTTCTATGAGTTGGAAGCAAACCGGTCAAAGTTCTAACCAATCTCCAAATCAAAGTGATGACTGTAGGAGGTGTGAAGTGTTATCAGTTACATAAACCCAGACAGATGTAATGTTGTCTAGTGATGTGGAGTTCCTGTGGTACCATGGGAATGTTGGATGTGTTCTCCTTGGTTAATGTGGTTATGCAACGTCAGTGTTTGACTAGTTGAGGAGGCTTTGTGTACACACCGTGATGGAGCTAAGGCTGTGGTGCACATGAGAGCACAGTTAAAATAGTTTATTATGAGATTCTGTAGAAGCAGAGACATCAACTTAATGCTGAATGTTTCAAGTTGTACTATGTTGTTCACCTGTTCAGCAACGGGTGAACAACATTTCTTCTGGCTCATGATTGTCTGGGCGTACCTGAGCAGAGGCATGTCTGCTCTCAGCTGATAAGGATGTCCTTAGAGTAAGATAAAGTCTGTTTGTTGTTGAGATGACGCATGGCAATATGCATTTAAAAAAAGCAAACTTCTGATTTCTGAATGTACTGTTGATGATCTACACCTGCACATGCATTGTGCATTCCTCCATCGCATGGGGGGGTGGTGGTGGGGCATTTTACTTAATTTATTGAATGGGTGAGGTCAGACAGGCGAGTACTATTTTACTCAACATTCCTCCTTTTGTTGTTCAGTGAAATAATTTTGTTCATAAAATAATCATAACTTGATAAAGTTCTACTTACAAATAAGTCTGTTCAAATGTATTATTTTTTTATTTTATTAGTTTTCATGGATGTCTGCCTATGACAAACCATAATGTTTATATGTTTGGATATGAAACAGATCATTTAAATGACCGCCATTACGTTACGCAAAAGTTCTCGTAGAAAGTTTGCCGAAATTTACCGGAAACTTTCCACCCCTTTGCAACCATAGTTGTGAATAATTGTTTGCCATTAAAACATGCAGCAACTTTAATTTCCTGCAAAAAGTAGTATCCTAAAGATTGGGACTTTATTGTTTTAAAATGTAAAGTTCAAAATCAATGTTCCAAAGATACCAGTACAACAGAATGTATTGTAGAAGTTTTTAGAATTAGCACACGTTCTGTTCTTAAGCCTTTTTAATTCAGCCGTATTTCTTCCTACATGACATGCTTGCTATTAGGTGTTCCTGGTCTAGCAGTGCCCCTCATATGGAAATCAGCTTCACATTAGTCCTCTTTGTGCTATTGTCCCTACAGCTCATTAAAACCCACAACCTGCTCCCCAGCCGGAACTACATATTTGGCTACCATCCTCATGGCATTTTGTGCTTCGGAGCTTTCTGCAACTTTGGCACAGAGGCCACCGGATTCTCCAAGAAATTCCCAGGCATCAAGCCATCCCTGGCAACGCTGGCAGGGAACTTCCGCTTCCCCGTCCTACGAGACTACCTAATGTCTGGAGGTGAGATGATTGGAGTCTCCCCCCTCAGTTCTTGAAATGTCTGATACAGTTATCAAGTATATCTGTATGGTAGAGGGGACCTTTGCCCGATGGCCCAGTTGATAAAGCTTCTGTTTACCTGGTTCTGCTGATTTGATTGATAGAGCTTTGACTGCTCTGTTTACTCTTCAAGCTTGGTCTGTGCCTATAGATTGTGTACATGCTCTCCTGGGGGTTACTGCAGGTTATTGTACATAACAAGTCTCTAAAGGCCAGGACACACCAGTCCGACTAACCGAAAATGGAGACTGCCGATTCAGGGAGCTCCAGTCTTCCCGTCGCGGCCGAAAAAGTGCAAAGAACACACCAAACCGACTGCTGACTTTCCGTACGCTCTGCGCTTGCGCGGGACGTAATGTCTCCGTAACAGCAGGCGGCGCTAATCTGTATTGTGGCCCGAAAAAATACGGAAGCCGGAAATGATGGGACGGCTCTCTAGACCATAAACATAGATAGAAATACGTATTTATATTTATGGACCATAAAGAGCACCATTTTTAGCAGAGAGTGTCGAGCATGGTGTCGAGCAGTCAACAAGTGTTGATGCATGTGAGTACTCGCTGAACAAAACAAACAAACACATTAAAACGATGGCTAACTGTTGTTAGCTGTTTGTGCTACCCGCCTCACTTCCGGGCTTCACTGATTCGCAAGCCCTCCACAAATCAAATTGCTCCAACTGAAAGACTACCCGCTGTTCAATTGGCTCAAAAGAAGCCCGACGACATCTACGACGACCGATTTCACGGCACACGCCAAACAGATTCGTGTCCCCGCCCCCTCCCGACTCTACGACGGCGATTATCGGGCCGGTGTGTCCTGGCTTAAAGGCCAGGACACACCAGTCCGACTACCCGAAAATGGAGACTGCCGATTCAGGGAGCTCCAGTCTTCCCATCGCGGCCGAAAAAGTGCAAAGAACACACCAAACCGACTGCTGACTTTCCGTACGCTCTGCGCTTGCGCGGGACGTAATGTCTCCATAACAGCAGGCGGCGCTAATCTGTATTGTGGCCCGAAAAAATACGGAAGCCGGAAATGATTGGACGGCTCTCTAGACCATAAACATAGATAGAAATACGTATTTATATTTATGGACCATAAAGAGCACCATTTTTAGCAGAGAGTGTCGAGCATGGTGTCGAGCAGTCGACAAGGGTTGATGCATGTGAGTACTCGCTGAACGAAACAAACAAACACATTAAAACGATGGCTAACTGTTGTTAGCTGTTTGTGCTACCCGCCTCACTTCCGGGCTTCACTGATTCGCTAGCCCTCCACAAATCAAATTGCTCCAACTGAAAGGCTGCCCGCTGTTCAATCGGCTTAAAAGAAGCCCGACGACATCTACGACGACCGATTTCACGGCACACACCAAACAGATTTGTGTCCCCGCCCCCTCCCGACTCTACGACGGCGATTATCGGGCCGGTGTGTCCTGGCCTTTAAAGCCCTCACTGGACTCTGACCATCTGTGCTGTAATGCAGCAATCTACACTGCAGTATTTCTCCTTTTTGAAAAGTTTGATTTTCAGCTGCAGTAGTTTTTAGTTTGAGAACCTCATTCAAAAAGGCCAGCATTGCTCTTTGCACAGTAAAACATATGGAAATAAACTTTAAAAACTGCATTTGACCTCTTTTGCATCTCTTCAGTTTGATAAATCTTTCAATCTCTTTTCCCCTCCCTCAGGTATCTGTCCAGTCAACAGGAACTCCATAGACTACCTGCTGTCTCGTAGCGGGACGGGGAACGCTGTGATCATTGTGATTGGCGGCGCAGCAGAGTCCCTGCAGTGTGCTCCAGGCATGAACTCTGTCACTCTCAAGAACAGGAAAGGCTTCGTGAGGCTGGCACTACAGCAAGGGTGAGCTGACTGCACCACACTCACAAACAAGGCAGTGACAGAGCCTACACACAGCCTCGGCTAGGGCTGGGAATATTTTGGAATCCCACGATTTGATTACGATTCTTGGGCTCATAATTAGATTCAAAATCGGATATCCATTCAAAATCGATTTCTGGATTCAGTTGAAAGGAGGATGTACTCCAGTCCAGTGTGTTAAGATACGTTGTGGCAAATGATGGCATGAAAGCAAATCAAAGTATGAAGCTTGTAATGCATGTCATTTTAAGGCAAGTCAACATGACCGGCGGCTGCGAATACATATATACAATGCCCGGCAAAATATTTAGTTGGACAATCTTTAGCTTTGATTAAGGCACATATTCACTGTAGAACATTTTGATAAGCTTTATTTGGCACCAGTGTTGGGAATAACGCCGTTTAAAATAACGGCGTTCTTTTTTCAGTAACGGGGTAATCTAACTAATTACTTTTTCCGTCGTTACAACGCCGTTATCGTTACTGAACGTTAAATGCGGTGCGTTACTATGAATTGATTGAATAAACTGTGTAATCCGAACGCACCCCTGGCTCCATACTACATAAACTGCTAGTGAGGAGACCGGTGTGTTTTAAGTTCTGTTTTATTCAGTGTGGATGACATTATAACTGTCAGTTAGCGCCGTCACGTCAGTCAGCCGGAGCGCCTGTTTAGTGAAGTTTCTTTTTCTTTCTCTCTCTGTTGTGTGAGCTTGCACGTTGCCGCAGTAACCACCTATCAATCCATGGTTGAAACGTGCTTTCCCTGAGTTTGCATCGCCCTTGAGAGTAAGTGCATGGAGTTTCCCGATCTCTATACATTATAATTTATGCACGTTATTAAACGGCCGCGATTCGCCGGTTGCAACAGCTGTTTAGCGTGTCATCACGAGCCGAATATTGCTATTGTTCTTTTCCTGGGATCTGTATGCTGCTGTGCATGTTAAAGAAGGAAATAAACATAGGATAAATCCTTACTCCTCCTCTCATCGTCTCATGCTTCATAGTCTGACGTTTTTGGCCTTAAGTGGTGTTTTAGCTGACACCCCTGAAGTGAATCCAGTGGATCAGCATGGTACATTCAGCAGTTTCCTCTACTACTTTTGTTGAGAACAAAATAGGGCTACTTGAAGTGCAGGATAAACCTCTTGCTGTCTGTTGATGTGCAATAAATATTGAAGGTTATGTAGCCTACAAGTAGGCCTACCTGTCTGTTTTTTTTTTACAGTAGGCTAACGCAAATAGTTACTTTCCCTGGTAACTAGTTACTTCTATTGTAAAGTAATTCAGTTACTAACTCAGTTACTTTTTGGAACAAGTAGTGAGTAACTATAACTAATTACTTTTTCAAAGTAACGTTCCCAACACTGTTTGGCACATAGGATTAATGAACCTAGAACTAACCAACTGAAGCAACCCCAGATCATACTGTACACTGGCACACAGGATTGTACAGTAGGCACTAGGCATAATAGGAGCATCCCTTCATCCAGTCTTTATGCTCTTGGCAAATTTGAAGCCTTTTATCCTGATAAGCCCCACTGATGATTGGTTCTCTTAAGGCTGCACAGCTGTATAGTCTATATCCCTTATGTTTTCTTCGCATTGTTTGTACTTTCACTATTAAACATAGCCGGGAGTTCAACTGTCGATATTTTACATTTTAATTCCACCAAATGTTTTAAAGGCCCCATATTATGCTAAATGCACTTTTTAAATGTGTTCTAACATATCCATGGGTCCACGGTGTGCCTAGAGACTGCCAAAATATTAAAAAAATAACAATCTCTCCTTTTCTCACTCTCCCCCTTTCTGAAACCCCCACCCCTCCCCCCCAATGTACTCCGTTCAGAATTCTTCCCGATATGTCGTCACAGCGAGAAGAAGCCACTTCCCCATATTTTCTTTATATGTCCATGCTTCATGATGCTTCCCCCCCACACGTATTTGCAGTAGCGTACCGTGGGGTTTCAGTCAGCCTTCAGTAGCGAACTCCGACCAACCCCCGCCCCCCTCCTCCTCCCCCCCAAACACTGAGAAACGCACACGTCAGGTGCCGATACAGCCAACACAGCCACATACAAAATATAGGCTACAATCAGTATACACTAATGCATAACATGAAGAGCTTGACAGTTGATCTTCAACAACCACAGAGCAGCGCACTGCACACACCACTGTTATTTATCCTACACCAGATAGACTACTGCACCATCACCATCAGATATTTCATGTCACTCGACAACTGTTTGCAAACGCACAACACGTTACAAAACAAGCATTCAGTTATTGTAATAGGGTTCACCGGATGCTTGCGCAACTTCAACGGATTCAATTTAGTATAGCGACAATATTACCAGTGCACCGCATTCACTTCAATAACAAAAATGAAACATGCAAGAAGGGTCTTTTATGCCAAATATTTTACAACAGCCAATCCAACCAGCATATTAAGAAGTGTAGTTGAGAGTTGGTTCCCATATCATGCTTAGAAAGCGGCATCAACGATGAAAAACAGCATCACCTACTGCCCAAGTCCCAGCAATATAGGCTACTACAAGGACCATAACAAACAAACAAAATGGTTTTAAAACCCCATAAAAAACTTTATCTTTTCACAGATAGACACAGCCAAAAGTAACCCATCACTTGTAGAGGAAATCCATCCTCGGATCCTATAAGCCATTAAGGCTGTTAACATCCCTGATGTGCCATGTTCCTTCACAGGTTTAAAAAGCAGACAGGTCCAGCAACATACCGGTAACTTGTTCCGCTCGGTGCTAGCTGTTAGCCAGTCATAGCGTCGTAGTTACAGTCAGTGAAGTGCCGCAAAAAAACGTTGTCAGCCCATCCAGCTTATGTGTAGCTTATTCCTGTCGAAACTATATCTAAACTATGTTAAACGATCACCTTTAAATAGCCACGCTAGATCGGCAGCGGGAGCAGTAGGTTGTGTGAAAGATGGCCATAGTAGTTCACTCACATCATCACAATGCTAATAGTGCGCGCGCCGAAGTTTCAAACTTCGCTGATGACATCACAGGGGGCTAGCGGCTGAGATATCGCTGGGCCTTGGGGCGGGCTGTCACTACACATCAAAATCTGATTGGCTGATGAGACACGTCAGTCAGCGTTATTATCCAATAGGAGACGGCAGCTTCAATGAAAGGCCAGCAATACTTCTAGTGCAGGCCCCGCTGCTCCACATAGCTGTGATGCGTTTAGATGAGATATGCCTGGGAAATCCAGCTCAGCCTCACAAAAAATAACTATATTGCAAAAAAAATTAATTATTTTTGTAATGTACTGACATTTTTTATTAAATTCAGACACATTTAAACACAAATTAATATAATTTTAAACAACAAAAAAAAAATATATTATTTGGATTTTGACAGGGCCAGCAGAGAAGGCCCTGCTGGCCCTGACGGCCCACCACTGCGTATTTGTACCGTGACGGTACAGGCACATATTTGGTGTTAATACCGGACCATTTAGCCTCCGGCTCGCTCGCACGTGCGCAGTAGCAGCCAGCGATTTAGAGTCTGTTGTCTCCATGGTGAGCACAGCATGAGGGTGCTGTGTTGCTAACTTAGCGACTTTTGAGACCCCTTTGGCGGCTTTTTTTTCTTCAAAAAAGCGACTAGCGACAAATCTAGCTACTTTTTCTGGTGTTATTGGTGACTTTTGGAGACTGTCGCTAAAGCATGTATCGCTCTTTACTTCTAAACGGGCAGCGGCTGCCTCCGAGGCACCTCCCCCGCATGGACATATAAGCTCCCCCGTAACAGAGCACTGACAGGCGGACAGGTCCTCGTGCAGCAGCCCCTCCCAGCTGCGGTCAGAGCAGGAGATACACACCTCTCTGCTCTAGTGTTCTGTTTGCATCCCTATTAGCAGTTGTAGTAGGCTACCCCTCTTTTCTTCTACAGTCTATGAGTAGTGCAAATAAAAATGTTATACAGTGCTTTCGAACATAGAGCGAACTGCATGGCGACAGTCAACAGGAAACCGGAGCTTGCAGGCGCCCCCGTTATTCAAATCCTGTTTGAGGGATACCTTCGGATTCCAGTAGAATTATGAAAACAGTGATAAACGTGTGGAACAATGTCGGCACACAGGTTATTGTTTCACCGCGATCGCTTATGTAGGAGGCAACACGTCGAACATGCATACGCATTTGAAAAGACACCATCCAGGTCACCGTCACTGTGAAGAAAATCGAGCTGTGCAAACCCAGACAGTATTTTCTTTTTTATACTGAAAATACATAAGCTGTCATTTAATTAAAGTAGCTCCGAGTAACATTTAAATATCTTTTAAACAGCCTCATGTTTCCTCTCATAATCATAAATGACCTTTAACAGCAAAAGAGACCATCAGTGCAAAGAAAGACGTTTGTATATAGTTTTTATTACTGCATTTGGTCTGGTCGCATACCCAGTCCGATTTTCGGTTCACGCGTGCAGGCTCTATGGTCACATATCCATATTGGTCGCAGATTTCAGTGTGGCGCAGCAAAGCGATTTGAGAAGCCTATCCCTCCAGGTGAGGGAAGGGGAGCGGGAGCCTTGTTTGAGACAGTTGTTTGTCGTCATAATGACTGATAATGGGGCTGAACCATCAAAGAAAAAAAAGAAAATGCAATGAAGAAAAGCTAAAAGGGAGAGATAGGCAGGCGGGAGGGCGTTGCCAAGCAACATATACACAATTTCACGGGAGCGAATTAGACTGCAGTGTTTACTCTAAATGAATGAGCTAAAACAACGTTTACTTTGCCTCACCAGCATCATCAGATTACCATTATTCACCTGAAATAGTCATTATTTACAACAACATAAACACATTACCTCATCGTGATCCATACTAACTGCCTTCTCTCGTTCATTCGCTTTCTGTGAGGACAAGGCGCTGAATGTCAGCCACGCTTCCGTCAGTCTGCCCCAGGGCAGCTGTGGCTACTATGGTAGTTTACCACCACCAGTATGACTTTGTGTGAATGAATGGAACCTGGAACCCTGTAAAGCGTCTTTGAGTGCCTTGAAAAGCGCTATATAAATCCAATCCATTAACCCTAACTGATGCAGTGAATAGTTTCTTATTTCTTAAACCATGTCAGAAAAAATATGATGTGGTTTTGGAAAAGATGGAACTTTAATCTTAAATGATCTGTTCACCAACAGTAATGGTAAATAGGCCCACACAAATATTAGATATGTCTGACTTTACAACTAAAATAGCGTGTGTATGTGACCTGATTTGTGCGTAAATAAAGCCACAACAAAAACAACTTCCTATTGCATTCTTTTTCTGGATGTATAAATGATGCTGCTTTGTATAGTTACACACTACGTGGCATTGTTCTTCACTGTCAATGCTTTTGTATGTGCACATTCAGGGGAGCGTTGTGGTTAACAGCTCCTCCTGTGCTTTCTCAGGTCTGACTTGGTTCCAGTGTATTCCTTTGGAGAGAACGATGCCTACAAGCAGGTGATATTCGAGGAGGGGACCTACTGGAGGTCTATCCAGAAGAGGTTTCAGAAGATGCTAGGCTTCGCTCCGTGCCTTTTCCACGGATGTGGCCTCTTCTTTGGTAACACCTGGGGCATGGTGCCTTACTGCAAGCCCATCACCACTATAGGCAAGTTTGTCTGGTCATGTTTGGTTATTAGTGTGTTTCAGAGAGAGGGATAGATTAGGGTTTATCTTTAAAAAACTGTTTTTTTTAATTACAGTCCATTGCAGGACAATGATCAACAAATGATTAACAGAACAAACAAAGCCTGTATTTGCTTTGTCCAACCACAAGGCCGTATTAATGGTTCAAGTTGATGGTTCCAATGCTTTGTCTCAATCCTCCCCCTGTTCCATTACAGTTGGGGAGCCGATCACAGTGCCAAAGATTGAGCATCCGACTGATGAGATGGTGGATCTGTACCATTCCATGTACATCAGTTCCCTGCAGTGCCTCTTCGACAAGTACAAGACCCGCTGTGGCCTGAAAGAGAGTGACGTCCTGTTCATCAATTGAGAGGACGTGGGGGGCCCTTCTCTAAGCTCTGAACTGTGGTGGCATCCTCGGACCCCCTCCACCTGTCCCTTCCCTAAACCCGTCCCTGTCCGATCTTGGTGCCCGGTTTAAATTATCTCTGGACTGAACATTTGCTTAAGAGACCTCTGCTCTCACACTCACTCACTCGCCTAGGCATAGCTCCTCCTCAGGAAGTGGCAGGTTTGTATAGTCACTGTGGTCGGGTGACGCTGTCTCAGTTGGACAATGTTACACCCAGATCCCACATCAGAAAGAGTGCCTTTTTGTTGTTTCCATTTCCTTTTCTCAGTGACAGTCTTCCCAGTGCCACTAGATGGAGCTGGGAGGTAACGTACAGGACTTAAAAAGCAGTGCCAATGTTTTCTTTCACTCGTGCGTCTATGTAATTGTCCCCAAGCTGTGTTAAAATCCTATTATGATATGCTAAAAGCACAAACAATGCAAACAGAAGATACCACTATATTAGTGGGATTAAAAAAAGCCAAAGATTAATTGAGCCAAATACCTTTGTTGTACATGCATACTGTATGAAAGCCAAAAGTGAATGATCTTACAGGGTGGATTCATATTGCGAATGCACAACACATGTGTGCCTGTGATCTCTATAGTGCCATAAAGTATTAATTGTATTCTGTAGAGAGGGAAAAGGCCCATTTAAGTGCTTGTCCCCTCAGTGAATATTTCTGATGCACTTTTTGTAATGCTGAGTCCCTTCTGAGGTTTTTGGTCTCAAGAAAAAAAAAGCCTTTTCATATGAGTATTATCCAATACAGTCCTCGTGCTGCTGGGTTTGATTTCTCTTTGTTGTCCTACTGGTGTCAAGGTCTGGATGGGTGTGTTTTTGTCTTTGCAAACCACAACTGAACTGCGACGTCTTGTATTTTCAAGCTTTGGAGCTGATGTTGAAGAAGAAGTGTGGTGGGTGACATTGTGGATGTCGCATGATTCCAGTGTACAGTGGGTCTCTTTGTAAGCATGATGCCGTGGGTGATAAGTGACCAGAAAGTGATTGTACCGGTCTTCTGACTGGTATTGGATTTCGTTTGATAAGTGTCACTAGTACTTTTGTAAAAACAAGAGTATGTAAGTACAGAATATATCCTGGGAATGGTCATGATGGGTTGTAAATTATAAGATTGTCTTTTGAAGAGCAACTTTTTTTTTTTCTCTGATTTTCACCATTGTGACTTCTTCTGAAGAGCAGTGTAATAGCCTTCAGGTGCAATACATTTGCAAGGAATAAACAGCAAGACTTGAATGGCATCATCTGTCTGCAAATATTTAAATAAACTTTTGTATGTTTTCAGAAGGAGACGTGTCTGTTTTTGTGTTTTGTTTTTGGACACATTACTCATCACTAATGAGATATTTCTAGTGCTACATCTTTTACTCAAATGCCTCGTGTAACACATCTATTCGATTATGACTGAGACGAGAGGCCACTGTAATTCATACAGCACATGCACAAACTTATTCAGCAATGTATTCTTTAATTCCAAGGTTAAGACATGAACACACAAATCTCCTCTTCAGTAGTTGCAAAGCTCAAGTCATCTCATACCACACTATCTGACAGTCAGTGCGGTTACATGGCACAACTAGATTGGATTATCACATATATCGAACAAGACACTCGAACGGACCGTGTCACTTGTCTGAGTATACATGGCCTTTCAGGAATCGGATAAATGTCCGATGCATGGCTGTCTCCACTATGCTAGGTGGCGCTGAAGCCCTTTCAACCATGCTTTCAACAAGTGGTTTTAGAGCCACGTCCGGTTCTCTTCCGTCAATAACCCATGGTGTAGCCTATCACGCGCAGGCACACGAGCACAGAACGAGAAGTCCGATATGCGATGTCCGATCCCTGTATACATGCAGAGAGAAAGCCGACAATGAACGAATTATCTAGGTGTTCTTATCCGACTTCTCTTGTCCGTTATTGTGCCGATTTGTGTCCGAAGTAGATCGGATAAAGGTGTTTACATGCAGTTTAAAAGTCCTGTTGAGGTCTTATTCGTTTAGTTATCCGATTATGAGTCTGCATGTAAACGCACTGAGTGTCATGGATCCAGTCTCTTGTATTGAAGCAACATCAATGTTAAAAATCAATGATTTCAATGATCAAAAATTTCCGACTTGGTAGTTTCGAGTTCCGTCCTGTCTGTGTTCCAGTGCATCTGCTCCGGAGAGTATAGACGCCTACAACCTTTCTCATCCAAATAACTAAACGTTAGGCTCTAGCCAGTTACCGTTGCCAGGTACCGGTAGATCCATAGACTACAATATGTAGTGAAGTCGGAAATTTACGAGTTCCCTGGAATGCACCGTCAGAAGCCGGCTCATGACATACGTCACGACCAAACGTAACGTTATGCGATTGGTTGGCTGATCCAGAGTGGCACTGGGCAGATCCAATAGTTTTAAACTTCAACAGACACCCGCCTCCAAGTGAGTGAACGTTTGCCAATTACAGCACTTCCAGACCTTCTGTACAAATGAAATGAAGTACGATGGTCTGGTTGGACCAGGCTAGTAGAACCCTCCATTTTGGTACAAAATCTATGACCAACCTGCTACACATGGGTAACCTACAGATTCAACTAACCATGCATTAATGACTGAAGATTTTTTTTTTTTTAAAGACAATTAGGATAATTATTCATCAGTAGGCCTAGGCCCAGGCTATAGGCCTACGTTTCACCCTCACTCGAGCTGCCTCTTTAATCAGCTATTTCCTCCTGGCCCACGTTTTGTGTAGGCCTACTTAGGGACCAGTGACAAAGGTTGAAGTGAGCCAAAGGGTTAGACAGAAGCCTACACTCACCGGCCACTTTATTGGGTACAGCGGTTAATGTTCTTGTTAACACATATAACTAATCAGCCAATCACATGGCAGAAGCTCAATGCATTTAGGCATGTAGACCTGGACGGGACAACTTATTGAAGTTAAAACCGAGCATCAGAATGGGGAAGAAAGGGGGTTTAAGTGACTTTGAACATGGCAATGTTGAGGGTGCCAGAAGGGCTGTTCTGAGAATTTCAGAAACTGCTGATCTACTGGGATTTTAAACCATCTGTAGGGCTTACAGAGAATGGCCCGAAAAAGAAAAAAATACCTAGTGAGCGGCATTTGTATGGACGTAAAATGCCTTGTTGAAGTCAGATGTCAGTGGAGGATGGGCATACTGGTTCGAGATGATAGAAAGGCAACAGTATCTCAAATAACCACTCGTTACAACCAGGGTATGCAGAATACCATCTCTGAACGCAAAACACGACCAACCTTGAAGCAGATGGGCTACAGCAGCAGAAGACCCCACCGGGTGCCACTCCTGTCAGCTAAAAACAGGAAAATGAGGCTACAATTCTCACAGGATCACCAATATTAGACAATAGAAGATTGAAAAATCATGCCTGGTCTGATGAGTCTCGATTTCTGTCACTTAAACCCCCTTTCTTCCCCATTCTGATGCTCGGTTTGACTTCAGTACATTGTCTTGACCACGTCTAAATGCCTAAATGCATTAAAGATGAAGTAAGCGATTTATTTATGTTAATATAAGTGTGAAATCGCTCTTTATACATACAGTGATCACTTATATAGTGTGCGCGTTTCATAAAGACGATCTCTCAGTCACTCACTCTGCATCAGTGGAGGATCTGGAAAATTTTACATGGGGTGGCGAAGGGGGGGGCAAGAGGTCTTGGCAGGGGGGCATGGGAGGACGGTAGCGGGAATCTCCATATATATTATATTGATCATCATTTCTGATAAAATAAGACATTTGTATCATATATCTTAAAGGTCACATATTATGCTAAATGCACTTTTTAAATGTGTTCTAACATATCCATGGGTCCACGGTGTGCCTAGAGACTGCCAAAATATTAAAAAAAATAACAATCTCTCCTTTTCTCACTCTCCCCCTTTCTGAAACCCCCACCCCTCCCCCCCAATATACTCCAGTCAGAATTGTCCTCGTTTCTGATCTCACAAACTGGAAAGCCAGAAGCTTCCACTGTGCAGCCCACACCCCTATTTCTTATTGGTCCACGGCCCTGACAGACAGAGGGCGAGGCGTATCTGGCTTCGCTTCCGGACAGGGGGCGGGGGCAGCTCAAAGATTGTATATTTACGAGGGGAGCTGCAGCTCTTTTTAAAAAATAGGCCATTGTGAGATTAGCTGAACATCAGCATAGTACAATAAATTATCTGAAAGTTTTTTTCAGCAAACAATTAAAGAAAAACGTATTAGGGGCCACTAAGACCATATAATATGGTGTATAATAGAACCTAAAAGTGTATAATATGGGAGCTTTAAGCCTACATAGCTTACCCCATACAACATATTGCTACAACAGAAAACAGGCAATCATTGAAACATGTTATTTTGAGTGACATGACATATCACTAGTGTAGTGGAATTTATATGGAAGGAGAATAACAATACAGTAGTTTAGGCTGGGACTGCAGTCAGACCCTCTGCCTACCTTTCATCTGCCTGCTGATCACTACCTGCCTCTGTCCCTCTGTCTGAATATAAAACCTCCTCTTCATCCCTCACATTTATTTCTTCTTTTCCCTCCCTCTTTTCCTTCACTTATTTATTCATGTCTTTAATATGATTATGTAACCTGCTTAATTTGTGCAGCTCGTTTGCTGTGATATGTGAGAGTGTTTAGTAGGCTATGTTTGGCCATTTAAACAAAAATTATCGATCTCCTAGCTAGCACTGTAAGTGTCACATAGTAACTTAATGCCTCAGAAACGGCGACTCTCTCTCTCTCTCAAAACGGCGACCCACTGTTAAATTGTATGGATCCGAACATGCAATATTTTTATCAAGCTCTTGCTTGTACTACAATAGGCCTACAAATTAAGAAAAGGGCAATATGCTCCTACAAGTCACACGCGAGTGATTTCCCTTTTGGCCAACGATTAATGGGTGTGCTCTTATTGATGAATTAGCTACTTTTACATTGCATTACATTAATTACAAATTTAACTTTAAGTTAAATTGGTGTGTTTAAAATTCACAAGGGTAAACTGACTTCACTTTCAGATGCTAGGAGCAGGTCAGTTACTCTTCGCCGGACTGCATGGCACATTTCCACCGCTCTACTCGGTGGAAATGAGGCGACTGTGTGATCGCCGAGATGCGCATATGATGCAGGGCCGTGGCCAGTGGCGGCTCCTGACAATAATCTCAGGGGGGGCAATTGTTGCCATGATGGGAAATATGACCCAAAATTAACCTAAATCAGATAGCATATGACAATGTCATATTGCATTTAACTGTTTGTTTTTCCTGTTCATCTGGCATAACCACTCTGGCAACATTAGACAAGCATTGCACAGTACAGTATTTTTGGAAATTAAGTTAGTTAATTTCTTGAATAAAATTATTTTAGCTCTAAAATGATTAATTATCCGGCTGTGGCCATCACAGATAACTTGTCATCTACCAGTGTGCTCCTCAGATAGGCTTCCTTTAAAAGTTAGGAGACAAAAATGGATGCTGGCATAGCATGTGCAACATTAACAGTGCTAATCATCACATTGGTTTGGGTTACTACTGTCTACAGCACTTGGTAGGCGGGTTTATGTCGGACGGTGAAAGCAGCTGTCAGCTAAACGACGATCAACAGCTGATCACCGTTCAATAGCCGATCAGCTGTTGAACGGCGCTGGCTCGTATATGCAGATTGATGTTTAATGTTTGTTTTACCTTTTCTGAGAGATGATGCATAGGGGTGACACCCAAAGTTATCCATGCGGTCTCTGTGCTGCCATCAGGATGGATAAAAAGCCAGTATACAGTCCATATCATCATGCAGCGGCAGCAGGACAGAGCGTTAGCGCATTAGCATCCTGCTAGCCTCGTTAGCCGTTCAAACGAGCCCCGTGAAAATCCGCGTTTATAAGATCCCCCAATCCATCTTGGTAGATACTTGCTTGATGGTTACATTTTGTCTGGGAAAGACCTAGTCCGAGTCCGATCAAGTAAGTAGCTTGCCAGCCTAGCCTGAGTTGATATAAAGTTGTGTTGGTCTTGAATATGACCGCTCTGGGCTGCATACTGGACATGTGACTGTATCAGTCACTGTAATTGCTTTATTGTTTACTGTACGTATGACGACAACACGTTAGTGCGAGCACCCCCGGAACCCATAGAGATTGCATTGCGAGGCTTGCAGTTTGAAAAAAAAAAGTTTTACATTGATGTCTATGAGAGCGCTGGGGGCGATTTTCAACCAGCCCGACATCGCCCCAGAGTGACGGTACAGAGCACAGACGCTGATTGTACAATGATATTCAGACTTAGATGCAGGTAAAAACTGTATTGAAATCATAAATTATGATTATTAATACAAAAAAAACAAAAAAAAAACATTATTATTATTCATTATTATATTTTCGTTTTTTGCTGATATGGCTCAAGGAGGGCGGCGCCCTATCGCCCTCTATGGGCGAGCCGCCACTGGCCGTGGCTAAGTATTTGAGGGGCAGGGCATAAGATTAGATTCAAAATTATTTACTTTTGTTAAATTTATTGTTTGTTTCAATTAGCCTATTTGAGTGGCTTATTGACATAGTGGCGGTTTGTTCTTACAAGTAAATTTTTGAGAATGCAAAAGTTAGGGGGGCAGCTCGGGGGCCAAGGCTCTTCAGTGGGGGGTGGTTGAAGACCACATTGCATTAATGTGGTGACGTAGAGATGAGGGAGGGGACCGCTAACTGCAGTAGGCTAACTGACAGGAAGTTAGCTAAACTGACCATTCCACTTACTGAACCTTTAAATTGCTGCCATGTGATTGGCTGATTAGTTTTTATAAGCCATTGAACAGGTGTCGGCCTACCTAATAAAGTGGCCGGTGAGATATGGGCCTAATGTTGTAGGCTATAGTTTTCGTCACTTCATGTAGGCCTACTAACTCTAGCGGGGACTGTTAGTGATAAACGGCATCGTGGTCACAGTTTAACTGTCACCTGGAAGTCACGCTGTAGGCCTACTATGCAACTTCCTCATGCAGTTTTGACAGATTTCAGCTGAGACCCGCCCCATCCTTGAAGATAAACAGTACAACCAATAGTAACGCCAGTTTCCAGCAGCAGGCCCCGCCTTAACATGATATACAGTAGTTTGAGCCAATCATCAGCCGAGGCGTCGCATCTCCAACCGGAGACGGATTTCCGAACCGAGTGTAGCAAAACAGCCTGTACTTTGTTTACGTCCCGTGGGTTAGCTGACAGCTGTGGTGGTAGTAGCCCTTTACACGAACAGCCGTGTCTGCGTGTCTCTGGCGTTTGTCTGGAGCGTCTTAAACTCTAAAGCAAGTGTGCTGGCTGTGTCAGAGGGGATGTTCAGTTGAATGAGGGGGAGCCGCTAGTTGCCGACAGGAGGATGAACTCCATCACCGGTCGGGTCCTCGCCATCCCCGCCGCCTCGGTCACCAGCTCCGGAGCTTCTTCCTCTCGAGCCTTACACGTAGAGCTCACGTCCCAGCAGGTAAACGCCGAGTCTCCTATCTCTAATAATGGACGAGCTGCTTTCAAATGAACTCAGGGAAGCTTTGACAGGGCCGCTACGGTGTGTTGTGTACTAGTTTATGCCGCTGCCTGGACACGACAGGCCCGTTAGGCTAACTAGTTAGCCTGCAACTGCTAGCTTGCATTTAGCTAGATTACTGATCATTAAGAGAACTGGACTGACACCGCAGACACACGTAACCAGTCTGGCTGGCACTAGACATATTCAAGACCGTTTTTAAGTGTGTTGCCATATTTTTAGGGTATAATATCAACCTACACGTTCAATTGTGAACGAAGCTAGCATGCCTCTGCTAATGGGAACTTAACTTAGGGATATGTCAGCAAGCAGGGTACAGCCCAATTGAAGGGGAACCATGGTAGTATATGTCATTCCTGTGATGTAGTATTGTCCATTTTATTATGATTTGTATAGAAATATCAAGGCCATGACCTAATTAAATGTACGCATACTGTATCCCGGGGATTCTTTAGAAGTGTCATAGAGTGAAATTATTTTGGAGGCTGGTTGAGGTATCCAGTTCATTCATTCATTCATTCATTCATTCATTCCTGTTACTAACCCCAGACTAGTATCGGTTTATCAGATTCTCATAGACTCCAGGCATTTATTGTAGTGAACAGGCCGTCATCTTCACAAGGCTGACACTCATATTCCACTTGTAGCTGAAGAGACAAAAGCTGATTGCATGCAGTGAGTCGGGGGCTTTTTGACTCGTCTTAGCTATAAACCAACATCGAAACACTTCAGTTCACATCAGGAATTCAAATATCTACAGCAGAGTATCTTTACAGTTTGTCACTCTGCAGTGCATAGATGGTGGATATAAGTTTAGTTGTTTACATTCATTGTGAAAATCTGAGTGCATTTTATCAAAACGTTCTGAGATTTATATCTTACAAGCACTGCAACATGTTTTCATGTAGTTGACCTCTTGGGTCTTGCATAGCCTGCCCTACTGTATTAAATAGTCATAATGTGTAATGTTGTTGTCACCTTACACAGAATAAAGTTCAGCATCGTCTCATTGGGCACTATTATGATCTACTCCAATATGTCATACTAGCATTATGTTGATTGATGATGATTTACATTGGGCCTACAATGTAATTTATTCTTACACCAGTACAGCTAACTGTGCCAACATTCATGTTAATAAACAGAGTAACCCAGTGTCCCATTCAGACAAGAATAAGATAAAACTAAACACTTTTTTAAAAATTATTTTTAAAGAGTAACTGAGAACATGCCATACTACGGTGTTCAGTGTGGTCACATCACATGCCTGTCGCATGCACTGAGGAAAGAAAGCGTGCCACAATTTGTTAACATTCACAACCCAATGTGCTCTTTGAAGGATCCCTTTAGTTTGCGCTAATGCATTTATATTGAAACAGAAAGAGTAAAGACCACGTAGAATACATTTGTATGCATGTTTTTGCCTAGGCCAGCCATGCTCAATTGCTCATAGCTTGCAAAGGTCCGTCAGGTCAGTAAGTAAAAAACTTTTTTTCTACTCGTTCAGTAGAAGGATTGTGACACAACTATTCACTCTGCCATCAGACTTTTTTGATCACTTCATGACATGTGGTCATTGGTCAATTAATTGTGCTCTTAACTTTTATCTTGTTGGACTTGTATTCTAGCATAAGGGCTCTGAGATAGTCTAGTTTTATTTTGGAGCGTGTACTCAACCAATTCTTTCTGCCTGTACTCCACATTATAACATTCAGAAATATGCACTGACGTTTTTTTTTAAGGGTGGGGGGTTACAAGTCCTGTACAGAACAATCAGTGTTTTGTTGGGCTTTTAATCTTATAGGGAAACCCATGATTTAGATTTAGTCTCAGTGTGGCTGCGGGAGAGAGGCCGGGCTGTGCTGTGCTAATGTGCCTTAAGCAGGGTGTTGCCAAATGTCTTTATCGCAAGCACGCACGCACGCACGCACGCACACACACACACACACACACACACTCCCTCCCTTCTTTTTGATTTTGGAAAGCATGTCTTTGAATCAATATCCCAACCGTGCAGGTGTTAGCTGTGAGTGGATTGGTTAAGAAAGTCAGTAATGCATTATGGGACACATTTCTCATGTGACTGTCATACTATGACCCTGCCTGGTGAGTTAACTGGGTTACTCTGAAGCTCTACCATGAAGACATCATGTCTCTATTACAGTGAACGTCTCTAGCAGACTGTCCCAGCTGCTGTTGACCCTGTGCATTACACATAACAGCTATTTTAGGATGACAAGGTGGTATTTTCATTGATCTTCTTAGGATTCAGTGATTTCAGAGCAGCCTAGATATATAGTATCAATGACAATGTGAACATAATGACACAAAATACAATACATTTCTTATTTGTTCCTAAGTCATCCTTACCCTTGCTCTGTCTCTATCTCTGTTTTGCCAAACAGAGACGGCTGCGTCACCTCCGGAGCATTGCAGCCAGGAACATCGTCAACAGGAATGGTTCCCCACTGCTGGACACGTACTTCACCCTCCACCTCTGCATAGGAGAGCGCATATCTAGAGGTCAGGCAGGGGTCAAATCTCTGAGCACTGTATTCTTGGAAACGTTGCTCTCTTATTCAGCTTCAAGATGGTCAGAATAGTTTGAGAGACCGATCCGAAAATCCGTATTGATATAATTGTCATTATATAGCTAGTGATGGTTGAGTTTGTCTCGTTTCCACTGAGTGGTGTGGTTTGGTGCGGCCTAGATTCCACTGTCAAAAGTTGGGAAGGGTCCCAAAATAGGCGAGCCGAGCTGCACGTATTTTTGGGACCCTTCTGTTGGCCACCTCAAAGAGTCCCAAATGGGTGGAGCTTCACACTACAGTCCGTTAATTGGTTGATAGAAGCATTTTCCGTCTAAGAGATAAACCGCTGTGTGATAAATGATACCAAAGTGTCAAATAATGATGTACATGCATTTAGACCCAGCATTCAACACTAGGGTGCCAGTCGCATCCAGCAATGTCTTCAAATATCTTCAGATTTTTGGACACTTCACAATGAAAACAGTTTCTAAAAGAATCTGAACCCTACAAATAGCATAATATAGGATCTTTAAGGTGCTGTCGGCTGGTGGAAACGCAAGCCAGATCTAGCGTAGTCCTGCTGACCTCAACCGTGCCATCCCAAACCACATCGCTCAGTGCAAACAAGGCATTAATCAGTCAACATAATGAGAATGTCTCATTGTCAACTGTCAACAAGACAGTTCACCTTAAAATGGCAATGATTTTGGACACTAAGGGCCAGTTTCACAGACATGGATTAAGCCTAGTCCAGGACTAAATGAAGATTTGAATGGAGATTGTCCATTGAAAGTAGAATTTAGTCCAGAACTAAGGCGTAATCCATGTTTGCGAAACCGGCCAAATATGTACAAACAAAGTGTCTCCATATGGGGACACTGTCATCTGTACGTTATGGAGTTTCATTGATCCACTCTGTTGGAGTATATTTATTTAAAGGTGATCCATATACAGTCCCCTCCATAAGTATCGGAACATTGTGGCCAATTCCTTTATTTTTGCTGTAATAAAGGAATTTGGTTTGACACCAAAAGATGAATATGAGACCATAGCTCAACATTTCAGCTTTCATTTCCAGGTATTTACATCTGGATCTGATACACAACTGAGAAGATATAATTTTTTGAAAAAGAACACAACATTTTTAGGCAAGCAAAAGTATTGGAACAGATAGACTTAAAATAAATTAAAGTGAATAAACGTAATATTTTGTCGCAAATACTTTGCTTGTAATAACTGCATCAAGCCTGTGACCCATTGACATCACAAAACGTTTGCATTCTTCTTTTGTGGTGCTTTTCCAGGCTTTCACCGCAGCCTCATTCAGTTGCTGTTTGTTTTGGGGGGTTACTCCCTTCGGTCTCCTCTTTAGCAGGTAAAATGCATGTTCTATAGCGTTTAAGTCTGGAGATTGACTTGGCCAGTCTAAAACCTTCCATTTCTTGCCCCCGATGAACTCCTTTGTTGTTTTTGCAGTTTTTTTGGATCATTATCTTTCTGCATGATGGAGCATCTTCCAATCAGTTTGGTTGCATCTTTCTTTAAATTGGCAGACCGAATGTTTCTGTAGACTTCTAAGTTCATTTTGCTGTTGCCATCATATGTTACTGTGTTGTTGTCAAGATGAACCTTTACCAAAGTGATGGAAAGGCTAAAGTTTGGAGAAAGAAAGGATCTCCTCATGATCCCAAACATACAGGCTCATCTGTGAAACACGGTGGAGGCAATGTCATGGCTTGGGCTTGCATGGCTTCTTCTGGGACGGGCTCATTATTCTTCATTGATGATGTAACACATGATGGCAACAGCAAAATGAACTCAGAAGTCTACAGAAACATTTTGTCTGACAATGTAAGGAAAGATGCAACCAAACTGATTGGAAGATCCTTCATCATGCAGCAAGATAATGACCCAAAACACAACAAAGGAGTTAATCAGGGGCAAGAAGTGGAAGGTTATAGACTGGCCAAGTCAATCTCCAGACTTAAACGCTATACAGCATGCATTTTACCTGCTAAAGAGGAGACTTAAGAGAGTAACCCCCTAACACAAACAGCAACGGAATGAGGCTGCGGTGAAAGCCTGTAAAATCATCACAAAAGAAGAATGCAAAAGTTTGGTGATGTCAATGGGTCACAGGCTTGATGCGGTTATTGTAAGCAAAGGTTTTGCGATAAAATAGTACGTTTTATTCACTTGAATTTATTTAAAGGCTATCTGTTCCAATACTTTTGCTCTCCTAAAAATGTGGTGTTCCTTTACAAATAATGATATCTTCTCAGTTGTGTATCGGATCCAGATGTGAATACCTGGAAATGAAAGCTGAAATGTTGAGCTATTGTCTCATATTCATCTTTTGGTGTCAAACCCAAATGTTTCCAGTCTACAGCAAAAATAAGGGAATTGGCCTCACTGTTCCGATACTTATGGAGGGGACTGTACATGTTGCTTTAGATGTATGGCTCATTGCTGTGAATCAGAATGTGCTGGTCATATTCTAAAAAGCATTTAGTCAAGATGACATTTATACTACAGTGGGTGGTGTGTATCTGCATTGTATTTAGGCTTTATTAAACATGAGTGTTTTCTTCTTTCTTTTAATCAGCTTTCTTCTATCTCTTTTTAGATTTTTACAAGAGTGAAGTTATACGAGACTCACTGGTAAGTAAACTTAACTTAAACCTTCAAAGGATTCATGCTCTCTCTGGGCTAGGTACAGGGTGTGGTCATTACCTGCAGCGTGCTGTTGCAGTGGTTGGTAGTACAATGCCATAATGAAGGAGGACAAACCTTGTGTGTTTTATGACCTTTATACCTGCTGCCCTTCAGCCACCTCCTGGTCCTGTTGTTTCACTATATTCTAGTACAGCAATGTGAAACATGCCTCATTGGACACAATGTCAGACCTCTATCAACATGAATGTGCTGTTCCCTTACGCAACTTTCTCTTAGCATAAGTCGTTTGTGCAAATCACCCAGTTGTATGACAGCACATGATCCTGCACACAGCTATAGAAGCAGCCATTAGTGTTGGGCTTGCTGCCCAGTCATGAGCTGACCTAAGCTGCTTTCCAGGCATACAGTTGTGTATCCTGGGTAGACACACTCTATAATGCACTGCAGGAGCCATGCCTCCTGTCAGCCCCACTTCCTCCATTTGACTTGAACATCCTTGCTGACAGTTGTTCTCTAGTATTCTCCTGTCTCCTTCCCCCCACCGTGTGTCAAGGGAAACCTTTCCTGTGTCTCTTCCTGTTTTCATTCAAACTTCACTGCCCCTATGCTTCCACTCCTGACTGTAAGCCCCCTACACACCTCTCATCCTGTACACTGACTCTCCACACACACACACACACACACACACACACACACACACACACACACACACACACACACACACACACACACACACACACACACACACACACACACACACACACACACACACACACACACACACACACACACACCTCTCATCCTGTACACTGACTCTCCACACACACCTCTCACCCTGTACACTGACTCTCCACACACACACACACACACACACACACACACCTCTCACCCTGTACACTGACTCTCCACACACACACACACACACACACACACACACACACACACACACCTCACCCTGTACACTGACTCTCCACACACACACACACACACACACACACACACACACACCTCTCACCCTGTACACTGACTCTCCACACATACACACACACACACACACACACACACACACACACCTCTCATCCTGTACACTGACTCTCCACACACACCTCTCATCCTGTACACTGACTCTCCACACACACACACACACACACACACACACACACACACACACACACACACACACACACACACACACACACACACACACACACACGTACACTGACTCTCCACACACACCTCTCATCCTGTACACTGACTCCACACACACACACACACCTCTCATCCTGTACACTGACTCTCCACACACACACACACACACACACACACACACACACACACACACACACACACACACACACACACACACACACACACACACACACACACACACACACACACACACACACACACACACACACACACACACACACACACACACACCTCTCACCCTGTACACTGACTCTCCACACACCTCTCACTGTGTACACTTTTGACATTCCTCTCCTGCCTGTCCTTGAAGGTGACCCAGAACAGGAGCTTTTCCCTCTGATTGAGGGAAACATAATTGAATGATGTAAATGGCTCCAGCACTTTGTAGAATCAGTGCTCAGTGCTGCCAGTCTGGAAACTCAAGGACATTAAGGTCAATGTAGAACAGGATGATTGACTTACTTTACGGGGGATATTTTCTCTTATGCTTCAGGATTTAAAAAAATAAGAAATACACACATTTGTATGGACCTGAGTTGTCACTTCACAATAAGGGTACATTGATTAACTGTTAGTTAATGCATAACCAAGCATTAGTTAATAAAGCATAGTTTATGCCATTAACTAACCGTTAATAGCTTAGCATTAACACACGGTTAATTAATGTACCCTTATTGTAAAGTGTTACCGATTTTGTCTTACATAAACTGTAGCTTCATAGTTCTATGTTGGTTTGTTACTGAATGGAATAGATCTGTCATTGTGCTGATCAGCTGTTTTATCAGGTATGAATGTACTCTCTTAAGATACACTGATGATCCTCACCCAGTCACTACTCTCCACTTGTTTGTGTGTGTCAGAATCCAACATGGCGGAGCCTGGACTTTGGCATGCTGCCGGAGCTCCTGGACACCTCAGTGTCCTGCTTCGTGGTGAGGATCTGGGGAGGACAAGAGGAACAGTACCAGCTGCTCATAGAATGGAGGGTCAATCTGGATGGCCTCAGATACACAGGGCAGCAGGTCAGCAACCATGCATGTCAATATGACAATGCTGCACTTTCTTTTTATTATATATTTTATTGTAACAAGGGTTCCGGTGTGTTAGGAACCAGCAACAATATCTAATATATATATGAACTACAGGGCATGTGCAGTGTCTGATCAAATTGGAAGTAATTGTTTTTTACTAATCTGAAGATGTAAGTCCAAACACATGAGGTGAACATGTGTCAGTCCGGAACATGTGTTCTACAGTATGTGACTTTTCCTTGGGCTCAGTTTTCACAACAGTGTTTCAATTTGCAAAACAGAAAAAAAGCTTGTACTTACATTGGCCTCAAAATCCACACAACAGAAAAACATCTCTATCAAATGAGGTTATACATCACAGTTAAGGTCATCAAAGCATTAAGAATAAAATGCTCTTAATGAAATACTGCGGTCAAACAGTAACTCATGCTCATCAAAACACAATCTGCCTGGAGATTAAAACAAATAGCCACCAGAGAAAAACTAACGTTTGAAAACATTTCATTTTATTTATTGAATTAGCTGTTTAACTGTAATGTAATGCAGTCTGGTTTCTAAAGTAAAGCTTACATTTAACCAGGTCAAATGATGACAGTGACTGTTCTTCAATGCATTTATTCCTTTTCATCCGTATCAACTACATTTGTTTTGTTTATTTCAATCTCATGTAAATTTCATCATCAAAAATACATCAAGCTGTGCAAAATAACACTCCTGTCTGTAAACAGTCTCCACCTCTAACAGACACTCCTCTCCACACACACTGCTCACCAGAATAATGATGTTAAAGTGTTGCATTGATTGAGTGATCTGTACACTTAGTAATAAGCATTGGAACGTGTGCTAATATGAGGTGTCTGAACATGGGAGTTCTACGCTGTGTTTCATTAGTAGTTCCACTTCCCCTGGTTCACTTCCCCTCAGCCCTTGGTAATGGTATGACGTAACAGCATACGTCGCACGGAGGGAACTTGGAGCGCGGAGGGAGAGTGGGCGGGGGAGGAGCAGAGGATTTAAATGGAACCCTCTTGCCCTTGTAGTCGCAATGGACCGTGAGTTACATAGTAAGTTCTGAATGCAAATAATAGAAAATTATAACATTCTGCTAAAGTATATTGCATGAAGCCATTTCCAGCATGACAAACATTGAATTTCGACATGATTAAACAGATTATCAATATAGTGTCACTTACACTTGTACATTTTTTGGTCGGACATATTTCCTTAGTTTCAACCAAAAACATCTGTTTTAAATTGCCCTACTAACTGCCAGCCGTCGGCGTTATAGCGGCAATGTATTCACTGAATTGTTCCTATGGAAATAGGATAGGCTTATTGAGGTGTTTTGGAAAATATATAGCCTATATATATGTCCTGCAGGTGGCCACAATGTCCCTAAAGGCAAACAGTCTACCGGAAGATAAAACAAGAAGAAGAAGTAGAAGATCTGCAATGCACTGTGGGTGATATCCACCTCGGAGTGACCATCTATGTTCACTCGATCACTCAGCCCTCCGAGGGTCCATCTCACCAAGTTCACTTCAGTTTCCAGACAATTGGAACGACACTTATGATGGCGGGGATTCCCCAGAGGGCAAGTGAACGAGGGCAAGTGAACGAGGGCATGTTGAACGACAATTGAAACGCAGCGCTAGTCTCGGATTATTTGTCCTAGTTCAGCATTTGTTTTTGAAGAATTTAGGAGGTTGTGTTGGCTCTCTGCACGTACAACCTCTGATATGATGAAGCATTGTGAAATAAAGCAAAATAAGTTGAAGTTATTGGCATTCTTTCACAGTGAAAGCATTTTTCAAAGCTCTTAAACAGATAGCACACAGTCTATTGCACATCCAGATGCCCGCTGTCCTTTGTTCCCAGCAGTGAGCCTCTTGCTGCCTTGCCTTTTCTTCACAGATTCGCTCCAGGAATCCAAATGAGATCATATTTGGATTGAACGACGGATACTATGCAGCTGACTTTGATCAGAAGGTACAGCCTTTTGTCCTTTTTTCTGCATCATAATGGAATAGCCAGTCCTAATGTCATTAGCTTTATGTGGACACTGTTTGGCTTCTGACACACTGACATGTGGCTCTTTCAGGATCCGTCTGAGCGCAAGAAAAACAGTCTGCTTCAGGTGGACCAGAGTTCAGTCAGGAACTCCTACAGTGTTTTCTCTTTGCTCAGGTAAGACTCATGCCCGACAGCAGTATGACATCAAAAATATCATTCCATAAGGACTCGGCTCTCATCCTAATTATTGTGTCAACCTACAGTAACTGCAACTAGTCTTTTTTTCTCTCTTCAGCTACTATACTTACAGATAATGTTTTTCAGTCGATTTGACTTATTTTAACCCGCAACTAATCTTTCCTTCAAATAGATCTTATATCTACTTTTACACAGCATTGGTCAGGTGGTTAAGACTTCCCACTCCTAAAGGTGGTGCATACGTGTCTGGGGTATTTGTTTTCCAGCAGGTGGTGCCACAGGAAAGCCAACATTTTGACTGATGATCTCTCCTGCATTCCAACTTTATACACTGCTCTGTCCCAACAAAAAGTCACACACTCAAATATCTTGTTGGACCATCTTTAGCTTTGATTAAGACACATATTCGCCGTAACACATTTTGATAAGCTTTATTTGGCACATAAGGTTGCTTAGAACCTAGACCTGACCAACTGAAACAACCCCGGATCATACTGTACACTGCCACACAGGCTTGTACAGTAGGCACTAGGCATGATGGGAGCATCACTTCATCCACCTCTCTTCTTACCCTGATGCACAGGGTAACAGGGTCAATCTGGTCTCATCAGACCACACAACCTTTTTCTATTGCTCCACAGTCCAGTCTGTACGCTCCCTGGCAAATTGAAGCATTTTATCCTGATAAGCCTCACTGATGAGTGGTTTTCTTAAGGCTACACATCTGTATAGTCCATATCCCTTATGTTCTCTTTGCATTGTGTGTGTGGAAATGCTCTTACTTTCACTATTAAACATAGGAGTTCTACTGTCGATATTTTTAATTTTAACTCCACCAAATATTTGTTTTTATTTTAAGTGATCTCCCATCATGATTATTAAAGATTTTTTCCCGATCACATTTCTTCCTCAGAGATGACGGTTCACCACTATCTATCCAGGTTTTAATAATGCGTTGGACAGTTCTTAACATGATTTAGTAGTTTATCTTCTCCTGAGTTTTCTTTGTTTTATGCAGGCCAATAATTTCACCCCTCTGAAACAGAGTTACATCTTTTCCAAAACCACAGCACATGTCTCCTGACATGGTTGTTGAAATAAGAAGCTATACACTGCATCAGTTAGGGTTAAATAACTTGCTGCCAACTGAAACATATTAATCACTCTTACCTATTTGCTTAGTAAAATCCAGGTGGTGACTTTTTTTTGTCCGGGCAGTGTATACACTACAGTCATAAAGCATAGTGTAGTCTGCTCTGTAGATGATTAAAAGCAGACTTGGCCTTGTCTTTAGGGTTTATTTCTAATCCCAACGCTAGATTTGACTCAACGTACTGATGAAGTTGGCTGCAATATTCATTTAAACCACAGGAAGGAGACAGAGTGTTAAGTTGCTTGTTAGAATGGGAACCCTGGTACACTAATTAAGAGCTTGAAGAGATGAGGCCAGGCAGTTCTTGCATCAGCTGACAAACAAGCTTGTTTCACATTTCTGTTTTAAATGTGGTCAAATGTAAACAGTATTTTCAGCGTCATCAGGGCTTCCCCTTAGGGAAACCCATTGTTAACTTTAACTTGATCACATAATTACACCCACTTTTACCTAAATAAATGTACATTTGGAAAGTTCAACTTAGACACTTCCAAAATAAGACAAAGATCCTGTCATTACGAGGGCTTCCACTGACATTTTCCTACTAAAAGAGTTAAATAGGGGGACATAAAGGCGTCACAGGGCTCTGCTGTGTGAAGGAAAAGGAGTTTATGCCAGAGCCGGCTGAACTTTTGAACAGTGCTCATGGTTTATGTTTATATGAGAGGATAGCATTGCCTCCCCGGCTGCTTGCAGGAGAAAAAGCCCAGTTTGAATCATAACTTTCACGACCTCTGCTCTGGCTTCTTCCATTATTGAAGCTGTCTTCCACATCCTCTTGTTGTATCCACACCCACTGGGACTCTGGAGTTGAACACAGTTCCATTTATCTCCCTCTTCCCACACACTGGTCTGCCTGCAGCCCCTCACCCCTGTCACCCCACACTCTTTCCTTGGCCCAGCGCGCTCATATGCACATGCTTTATGATTCTGTACTGTAGAATGATTAATCAGATACTGTACACTCCAACAGGGATTACCCTCCCACCCCCCATGGTACATAACCATTCATACCACTCACTTTCAAAGTGCATTCACTTTCTGAAACATTCAGGTAGAGTGCTGCTCATGGAACTGGCTCTGGCGCAAACCTCTGCTCTAGTTATTGGCTGGCTTATGTGGTTGCATGCATTCTTAAATGATAAATAGCATTATTATAGTATACTGTATGCCGCTGGCACTGCACCATGCATTGACTTTTTCATCGTGCAGTGTGGTGAAAATAGTGTTATCCTTTAGTAGTATCATTTTTAATACAGAGACTATGGCGTAAACAGGGACCACAGGGGACACTCAGCTTGAGCCCAATGCAAGGTGTCTCACTCACTGCAGTGCTTTAATGGAAAAGGATGAGAGCGACTTTGCTAAGAATGCACCGGACTTGATTAATGGCGGTAATTTGTCATCAGATTCACAGTCTGCTCTTCAGCCAGGCTCCAGGTGAAAGCAAACCATTGCCTGTGTGAGTAGCACAGAGGATGTGGGCTAGCCAGCACAACACTCCTCAGATAGGGAGATGAAGAGGGAGCCGTACAGATCATCAATCAGCAGTCTTCCAGGCTCCTGTCTGGGTTAGAAAGAAAAGCCAAGAAAACAGTTACCAAGATGAACCAGCTGTTCAACACAGTTGGCTTTCGCTTTCCTGTTGTAGAAAGTATGAATACAGGTTGAGATGTTCCCCAAGCTCCACACTAATCTGCTCTGCCTTACCAGAGAGAGGCTTGATGTACGAGCAGCAAGAGAGTAAAGGCTGTTACATACTCCGCGAGAAGAAAGAACAAAGTTCTCGGTGACAGAGTTGCGAGAAGAAAATGACGTAATTTTCTTCTCACAGCTCTTGTTTAGTTGTTCTCGCAGCTTGTTCTCGACACATCACCCGGGCTGAACTTTCTTCTCGCAGCTTGTCCGAGAACTATTGTGTGATTGGTCAGTCTGAAGTCAATGAGGAAAGCGAAGTGAAATCAGCTGGCGCTACTGAGTCAAATTACCATGGTAACAATGCGCCGCGGTGAGGAGTTCGGCAGTTGAGTTCTCGTGAAGTATGTAATGCCAGACCAGAAAGAACTTCTCGCAGCTCTGTCACCGAGAACTTTGTTCTTTCTTCTTGCGGAGTATGTAACAGCCTTAAGGAAGACATGAGAGGACTACCGTCATCACATGACTGAGCTACACACTGGACTAGCTGGATATTAACAAGAAGGAGAGGCAGGCAGAGTGATGGGGTGATTTACTGTTCCAGTTTATTATGGTTAGAAGCAACCTCTTATGGCCTAATGTGTTCTGGAACGTCACAATGAAGTGGTGTGTGTAAGAGGAAGCACTCGAGCAGCTCTTCAGTTCTAAAAGCAAAGACTCATGCACAATGTTACTGTTAGATGTTTAAAGATCTCCTATTATACTACTTTTCTGGTCTTCATTTCTTGTTAAAAACTGCTATAGAGCAACCTGACACGAATCACATCACAAAAAAACATGTACATTTTTGGGACACTCTTCCTCACACCCTAGCGAGCACAGCAGTGTTCTCCACACTTGGCTCTGTGCTTCTCCGCCCCCCCCCCCCCCCCCCCCCCCTCCTGCAAACCCCACTCCGTTGTGATTGGTTACCTTCCTTCCGGAACAATTTCAGTAGCTCGAGCGGGAGATTTCAGAGAAGAAGGTGGGGGCATGGCCGGAGCTTGCCTGAGCAGCATTACCATACATGGAAACATCCGCTTGTGTGACGAAAAGAATGTCCGGAAATTCTGAACGTGATTTCTCGACCGGCTGCCCTAGTGTTTTGTGCTCTGCACAGCCACCCCAGACGGTCAGCAGGGAATACGTCGAAATGCATGTACGTCATTATTTGATAAGCTAGTATGGTTAAACATGACTATAAATCATTATAACAACGTTTATAGGTCATAAAAGTCAAAAAGTATCATAGGTCCTCTTTAATGACAACAGAAGCAACATTGTGACTGCTGAAGCCTAAGCTCTGTTGTAGCAGACAGTGGCCCATGTGACGCGGTGTGTTGGGGCAAAACTTTCCCTCTCCAGTCATGTGACTTTGCAGATTAAACTTCAAACTCCCAGAGCCCAATGGGGAAACTTTTTTCTTTCACCCTCCATGATCAGAGCCATATGTGGCCTGTGTTTCCTGTGCTTTGGTAACTTCTTATGTGTAGTATTTCTGCGTATACAGTTATGTGTCAACAGAAGCAGTGCACACAGTGATGGTGAGGCCCTGGTGGGGGGTCTCGGTGGAGGTGATAATGCTTTCCTTCAGGCAGCCCCTCTGCTCTTCTTTTCTGCTGTTTCTAGCACAGGATGTTGTTGTATTCCTGCATTAACTAGACAGTTGAATCCTAGTCTATGGCTGACTTTGAACCAGCAGGATCCACAGTACAGAAGCAAACCCAATGCCATTGCTTTAAATCAGGCCACGGTGGAGACATCTGGATGCTCTTATATTCATTTGACACCTCAAGAGTGGACTTGAAAAAGAATCAAAGCAACCCCCACATACTCTATAAATAAAATGTTTGAATTAAGGCAGTTGGCCCTGAATCTTATTTGCCCTGCTGTCCTCCCTCCAGGTTTGTTTTGCCTTCTTTTTATCTTAACCTTTTCCCTTCTGAGATTACATTTTCTCCAGGCTAAGAGATAGTATTTTTTCTTTCAGTTTGTGGGCCTTTCATTCTCACTACCTGCAATAGCAATGCTCTCCCATTCTCTCTCACTGCCTCCAGTGTTCCAGCTTCTGTTGTGCTTCGCCTTGCAGTGCTGTCTGTTATCTCAGCTTCTTCATTTAGGATTCATTCCTCCCACCCCTAGATGTATACCCCCAACATGGAACCACTAAGCCTTAACCTTATGTGACTTGTGTTAGGCTTGGATCTAATAGAAATTAATGTGAGGTGTTTGTACATAAAACACTACTGAGGAGAAAACCTTTTCTTCCTTGTTTGTTATTTGATTGACTAAATCAGGCAGCTCCAGAAGCCATGAATAACACTTTTAAGATTTCGGGTGTAAGATAAGGGCTAGGAGCTTACACTCATGACCGGGGATCCAAACTTCTTTAATTACCTCCAGAGTGCGTGACTCCCTTTTGACTCTTTTGAGTCCAAAAATATCTTTTCTCAAGATCTCTTTGGCTTTTCTGCTTCTTTGTTTTGATTGTCATCTAAACACTGCTTATAGCTACTCAGCAGATCCCTACAATAAATAGCCGCCTGGAGGAGCATCTGCAGGCCTCGCTAAAGAAACCATTCTTATCTTCTATTCCATTAAGATGGAGACAATGGAGAAGTGAGGTGAATAGCAAGTGCCTCAATGTGTTGACATTCTTTGGCAATGAGATACGGACAATATTTGAAGTGTTGTTGTGATTTTCCTAGTGTTGTGCTGTATGTTTTGTCCTTTGCAGAGGTGGGATATTGGGGGCATTATCCTCAGCTTGTTGTCACAAAGTCTTAGAGATTGTGCTGAATAGCTTTTATTGGCTGCCCTGTTCACCCTTGGTGATTGAAAAATGGTGGCTGGAAATGTATTCAGTACAGTCATTAGTCCCCGGGCTTGTTTCCTGTGACCCGGGTTTGTTTGACAAGTGCATCACACTTGCATGTGATGAACAGCTGGAAGACTGGCCAGGCCATATGGAGTTCAATACATTTAGAATAGTGCTTTGTTGAGGGGGAAGCAGCCATTGTATTTATCTGCTTCATTTGAACCATTCAATTAAATGCATACTCAGCCATGTTACAAAACATATTTGTTGATATTTGAACTGAGCTGTTGACAACACGGTCTCAACCCCAGCGCATCAGAAACCGACACTTGTTCAGGGTCCTTTGGTGTTAGTTACTGACAATAAAAGTCTCCTTGAGCGTTTTTATCATATGCAGAGGGCGTTCAACTAACTCCAAACTAATCGCATCCGCGACAATATTTATTTGACGCTCAGAGCGAGTGCTCCAGCCGCCCAATGGCTTCAGTATTTACCCAACGCTAAAAGCGCTGCCGACCCCATCCTCACAGCGTCTTTAACTGCCACAGTCGGGTTCATAATGAGGAGATTGATTTGGAACACTCGCTCTAAAGGCAGTTGCACAATGGGCATTTTGGAATGTGAATTTTAACACGTCTCACTATCGTAAGCGACGTCCTAGAAAAATCGAACTCAGTTCAAAAAATAAAAGCAGCATATTCGCGAAGCAAAATTACGGCGCCGATGAGGAAGCTTGTATTGACTCTGTATATGTTTGGTAATTATTAATAACGCGCAAATTAATTGCACGAATAAAACGCGCCCGGTGTGCAAAGGCCTTTAGCGTCAAGACTTTGCCACTATGTGGCTTTCACAAGTTACTGTATTTGAACTGACATTATCGTATAAGTCCCTGTTCAGGAAACGGTGCTATATGAGACCTTTTAAAGGTTCAGTAAGCGGAATGGTCAGTTTAGCTAACTTCTTGTCACTGACTGCAGTTAGCAGTCCCTACACGTCACCACATTAATGCACTGCGGTCTTCAAGCAGCAAGTTATCTAGCATCATTTCAGATAAGTCAGTGTGATAAAACATGATAAAAACCATCAAAACAGACATTGGGAAGGATGTTTACCTGCGCTGCCATTGTAGGCACATAAACTTTCACCGATCTGTCGCTCTGCGAGTGCACCGGCAGTGAGATGGGTGCCGGTTTGTAGCGTTCTCTCTTCTGATTGGATATCAGAAAAGGGTTCATAGAAAAGTTTATTTTGCTGATTACACACAGAGCGGGTGACTGAGAGATCGGCTTTATGAAACGCGCACACTATGTAAGTGATCACTGTATGAATAAAGAGCGATTGAACACTTATATTAACATAAATAAATCGCTTACTTCACCTTTAAGTGCCCTACTAGATATTTTCATCTTTCATCATTCTCTCAGAAGAACAACAGTGTATATCCTGAGATCTTCTTCAGATCCCAGGTCTTTCTCTGTGAGCCAGATGACACATCTGCATTTGCTGATTTCCTCTCAGCCCTGATTGCAAAGCTGCAGGATGCTGGATCGCAATGCAGCATGTAAACTATGGCAAATATTTATTTCAAGATAATCAGTAAAGGTAAATGAACAGAAAACAGGAGACGTTGGTGAGAGAGGCTGCCAGGTCTTTTGCACTCAAATGGCACTGAAAGACATTTGCTTTAATGTAAATCTTAACATTTACCATTTTGACTTTGTATTTCTATCAGCCCCCTATTAAGCTTTTTCTCCAAGATGCTTTCCGTTTATCAAACAATCTGGAAGTTTCAAAAGCACAAGTTTCATCTGACACCCCTGCAGGACCCAGGGCCACAGTCAAAGGAGAACATGTTATTGTTTTTCTGATGTTAATCGGCATCAAGGGTTGAGTGCACAGGCTCAGTCATAACTTCCTGCAAATCCCCTGTGGCAGAGTTTTAGGTTACCATTCATACCTTGGAAAAGGAAAGTTATCATGGCTGGTGAGAAGGCGTTCTCTGGAAAGCTGCCCAGCCCCAATAAGGGTGCCTGCCCCCTGCTGGTCCACAAGATGGGCAGGCATCAGGCCAAGACCCAGGGAGTGATAAGAGGGCAGGCATGCATGGAAAGGAGAGGGGAGATAACTCTTCTCAGGTGGGGGACAAGGCCATATCAGATTCTACCTTCGCAATCACCCAAACAGATGAAGCTGTCAAAACAGATTTGCCCTGATGTTCCAGAGGACTATCTCCAATTCTAATCGATCGTCACCTCAGATGGATTAAAAAACGTGGTTAGAAAAATACAACATGATTTTCCCGTAATACTCCTCCTCAAACCTCTATTTACGTTGTCATAGAAACATTTTCTTCCCCTTGTTTGGTAGCAAGAAAAACCGCAATAATATCCAGAGGTGCCTGTGTGGGTTTCATAACAAAGAAGCCCCAGAGGATTTGTAAAACGACCCCACCAAGCTGGAGGCCACTTAAAAAGAGCCTCTTACACTAAACCCACTCAAGAGGCAATTTTTGAAAGCAAGTGCATACCTAAGGAAACCCCACTCACATCACCTTTATGACCCAAACCACGGGGTAAAACCCTTTTTAGGAGACCAATAAACATGCTAACAGGGAGAGCTAATTACGCCAGGCATTCTGTATCCATCCAGACAGAAGGGTAACCATTACTGTGCAATCCAACTATTACTTCATATCAATTGCATTAAGACATACTAGCAATACGTGAATGATCTAACAGCAGCCTGACAATATGAATGCTAATTGCTAGTTCCCTCTGTTGTCTGTCTGTAACTCATTCCCACCATGTTGTCGTTGTCTGTAGATGGGTTGTTTGAGCCCCTTGGGTTGTGTTGAAGGGGATTTAGTCTCTCTTTCTAAGGGCTCTGGACTTGAAAACACACTTGGAAGTGTGAATTGCCTCTCTGATTGATGGTCCACATACTGGGCTGGTTTGTCATCTGTGTTCTGCTGTTGCCTTATTCTATGATGTGACATTGGATTTGGAATAAGGCCTCCATCTTTTGTGGTTTCAATGAATCCGTTGGCTTTGCCTCCTGGGACTGATAGGTCTAGGTCTGGCGCGCAACTTTTGATCTTATAATGTGGTGAGATTATTAGAAAATAATAGTGATTCAACTTTTGCTATCATAGTTGTGGTTTGAGGTGTTTTAAGAACTTGATCGGGCTCTTCAGACGAACTTTAGACTTTCATTATTAGGAATTTTCTCAATAGTAGTTATTGTCCTATTTGCTCAATGTCAAAACCGACTTTTAGCTTTTACGGCATTGTTCTGGCCCGACTGAACAATGAAGATAAACCCCAGTAAATCAGTAAAATAAACAAGGGAGGGACAAACACACTGCACACTGACTGGTCCACATGGAGACAATCATAATTCTTGGAATGCTCTTCCAACAGTCACTGTAAACATCCAAGCTGAATGAAATGAATTGCTGGCGTAGTCATAACACTGTAGCCAGGCAATTTGGTGGCCTCTTGGACCAGTCTCAGTTTAAACAGCAGGTTGTTCTTGTGGTGAGAGGGCCAATGATGTGGATGCTGACTGTGTTCCCTCTCCTCCTGCAGGCTCCACACAGCCCAGAGAGCCATCAAGCAGACCCAGGTGACCGTGCAGAAGATTGGGAAAGAGATTGAGGAGAAACTAAGGACGACAGCGGCCTGCACAGAGAGGGTGAGCACCGTCACCCATTAGCAGCACCTTTTAAATCAGAGCTGTGTATTGGCAAGGACTTCAGTATACAATACGCATCACGATACATGGCTCACAATATCAGGATACATTGCGATACAATGCATATTGCGATATATGTGTAACTGCTTGGTGGTCTTCATACATTCCCTGACAAAAGTCTTGTCGCTTTTCCATTTTGTAGAAACAACAGCTTATAACCTGACTTTCATTGGTTTTAGAAATGGCTCATATGAAAGCTAAAACCCTCCCAAATTATGTTTAATAAACTAAAATAAATTTGCTTCACTGAAGAAATATTGATCATTTAATGAACACAGAAAGGTCAGATGTTGGCAGGACAAAAGTCTTGTCGCCTACAGAGAGTAATGTGAAAATTTAACAAATAATTTACTTCAAATACAAAAATATGTTGCATAACATCAGTGAATTAAGTAGTGGTGCTGTGAGATCCATATTTAATATCTCGTATGACTTTCATGAGCTTGAAGGACTGCATCCATGCGGTTCGACAATGATTCATACAATTTATTGATGAAGTCATCAGGAATAGCAAAGAAAGCAGTCTTGCATGCCTCCCAGAGTTCATCAAGATTCTTTGGTTTGGTCTTCCATGCTTCCTCTTTCATTCTACCCCAGACATGCTCAATGATGTTCATGTCTGGTGACTGGGCTGGCCAGTCCTGGAGCACCTTGATCTTCTTCGCCTTGAGGAACTTTGATGTAGATATGGAAGTATGCGATGGAGCAACCATGTGATGTAATTCAACCGAAGATTCATCTGAGAAATCCACCTTCCTGGTCGAATCAGTGCCCAGAAACCAGCACTAAACAAAAGGCAATTAAAAAAATGTGTGCCATTTTCTAAGGCCCACAGCCTGCTAAAAGGATGGACGCTGGAAAAGTGGCAGAAGGTGGATTTCTCAGATGAATCTTCGGTTGAATTACCATCACAGCCGTCGCAAATATTGCAGGAGACCTACTGGAGCCTGCATGGATCCGAGATTCACCCAGAAAACAGTTAAGTTTGGTGGCGGAAAAATCTTGGTCTGGGGTTACATCCAGTATGGGGGTGTGCGAGAGATTTGCAGGGTGGAAGGCAATATCAATAGCCGGAAATATCAAGAAGAATTGGCTACCTCTTACATTCCCAACCATAAAAGGGGTAAAATGTTGCAGCTCCATCGCATACTTCCATATCTACATCAAAGTTCCTCAAGGCGAAGAAGACCAAGGTGCTCCAGGACTGGCCAGCCCAGTCACCAGACGTGAACATCATTGAGCATGTCTGGGGTAGAATGAAAGAGAAAGCATGGAAGACCAAACCAAAGAATCTTGATGAACTCTGGGAGGCATGTAAGACTGCTTTCTTTGCTATTCCTGATGACTTCATCAATAAATTGTATGAATCATGGTCAAACCGCATTGATGCAGTCCTTCAAGCTCATGGAAGTCATACGAGATATTAAATATGGATCTCACAGCACCACTACTTAATTCACTGATGTTATGCAAAATATTTTGTGTTTGGAGTCATTTATTTGTTAAATTTTCACATTACTCTCTGTAGGCGACAACTTTTGTCCTGCCAACATCTGACCTTTCTGTGTTCATTAAATGATCAATATTTCTTCAGTGAAGCAAATTTATTTTAGTTTATTAAACATAATTTGGGAGGGTTTTAGCTTTCATATGAGCCATTTCTAAAACCAATGAAAGTCAGGTTATAAGCTGTTGTTTCTACAAAATGGAAAAGCGACAAGACTTTTGTCCAGGACTGTACATTAACACACATCATAGTGATAATGAAGCGCAACATTTCATTTAAATTTTCTCTTCAATATTGATACTGGAGCAGACGATACGATACAGATAGCACGAAAATGAATATCATGGTATATTGCCGTATCGATATTTTAGCACAGCCCTACTTTAAATACACAGCAGCACAGCTTATTCTCTTAGTATCAGTAGTAGTCTGTGTTGTTATTGTACACACCTGTAAAAAGGAGCTGAATTGCATGTTGAACATTTGTAAAGATGAGGGAGCAATTTGAGATGGTATATTTTTCAAATACAGTTAGTTAACTCCAGAGAGCAGTAATTGCTGAGATCAGCGATAAGAGGCCCATTGGTTTCTACAGTAATAACATCAGAAGACTGTATTGTGCTTTGATGCTTAACAGGATTGAATAGCTTGTATCACCCTAATCTCCAGATGTAATTGTAACGCAAAGTAATATAAGCAGTAATGACACCCTTTGGGCAGCTATTGTGCCTTTTCTGTTTAGATAGCTCAACTGAGAAGTGGAAGAAAAAAGCAACATCCCGCCGGACCAAATGATAATACTTTGACCAAAATCCACTGTTTATGTTTCTACCTCCTGTCATATCCTCCACTAAGATCCACAGCAAAAGCAAGAAAGCATATTTAGCATTTTTTGGAATTGCCCGCCACACAGCTGTGAAAACTGAACACTGATCCCAGGTCTGACGTTGTGTTATTGGAAACATTCACTTCAAAAGCATTGCGTCTCCTCTGCTGTTACCAAAGCTTAAGCAGTGACACTGGTGTGTTTATCCTCCAGGTAGACTTGCCTTTAGAATAAAAATAAGCATTATGTCACGTCCCAAGATTGCATACCTAGACCTGTTGAATACTTAGACCTGCTGAAATTGTTTTTTGGAGAGATGGGATATTTTTGTGTCCACCCAGTGTGTGTTTGTGTACGTGTTGTTGTGCCTACAGAAGTGCTAAAAAGTACAATAGTAACCTATGGGAGAAAGTGGGGCCTACATCCCCCTTTTCAAGCCTTGATTTGAGTTTTTGAGGAACCAAAAACCCCAGTACAAAGGGTCTTAAAACAAAAGAAACCAAGCCTAGTTTTATGACTTCTGATAAGGATTGTCACCCCCATGTGACCATGCTATGATAAAACCAGCAGACACCCCAAAATCACAGCCTTTTCGCAGTGGATTCATCCACAAAGCGGGTGTTTGCAAACTTAAAACTGAGCTCACAGACTGCTGGCCTGCAGTCTTTATCTTCCCGGATCTGAAGGAAGTTTCACCAAAGAAACTTCATCCTACCTCAGCCGCGCCTTCCTCCCTGCCAGCCGGAGAAGTAGCCGAGCGTTCCTGCAACAAACAGTAAACTGCCTTCCTTCATCACCGCCTCTGCAAAAGACGCACGCGCCACCACCAGAGCAAGCCAGCTGACCGCGACGGGCCCCATCTTTCCCCAAGAAGCAAGATCGCTCCCCCGGCATAAAAATCAGGACCCTCCTCTAACCTGCCGTGAGGAGCACACGATCGCATCCTATCCTACCCATCGCTTCTCATCACTGTCGGAGACGGTTCACAGTAGGCATTTGTCTGGGCTATAAAGTAGGCTGGGGTGGTAGGATGGCCTAGAGGAAAAGGTGGCCGACCAGTAACCATGAGGTCGCTGGTTCGATCCCCGGCACCGGACAGGAGGGTGTTAGTTGTAAAACTAGCAGAGGCTGGTATTGCGTCTACGGTGCCCACCATCTCTACCATTGTGTCCTTGAGCAAGACACTTAACCCCAAAACTGCTCCAGGGGCGCTGTACTGCGGCTGACCCTGCGCTCTGACCCCCTCCGAAGTGTGGTAACTTGAGAGGGGATATGCGAAAAGACGAATTTCAATGTGCCTCGTGTACAACTGACAAATAAAGATAACTTAACTTAACTTAACTATAGATATCTATTTTAGGTATACATTAACTTAAGGTTAAGGTACCGACTGACAAGTCGTTTTTCCCTGTTTTAAATGTGATTCTGATGGCATAAATTTAATATTTTGCGAAACTGCTCACTGTGTTTTTCCTCCCGCTTTCCGGGAGGATTGTTGTGATTGTCGCTAAGTGCCAGAACAGCTGTTCCCCTCTGATAACTCCAAAGCAGCATCAGTTTTGTGAGACCAGACCAGATTGAATGACTGTAGGCTATAAATCAAGGTGAACAACGAACTGTACTAAATGTGGCGAGCTTTGACTTGATCTCTTTTTTCTTTTCTCTCTCTTTATTCAAACTCTGTACAGCCGCACACCAACACATATCCTTACATTCGCGTCACGATTGTTAAAGCAGCTCCGAGTAACATTTAAATATCTTTTAAACAGCCTCATGTTTCCTCTGATAATAAATGACCTTTAACAGCAAACGACACCATCAGTGCAAAGAAAGACGTTTTTATATAGTTTTTATTACTGCATTTGGTCTGGTCGCACAACCAGTCTGATTTTCGGTTGGCGCATGCATGCTCTATGGTCACATATTCGTATTGGTCGCAGATTTCAGTGTAGCGCTGCAATGTGATTTGAGAAGCCTATCCCTCCAGGTGAGGGAAGGGGAGTGGGAGCCTTGTTTGAGACAGTTATTTGTCGTCATAATGACTGATAACGGGGCTGAACCATCAAAGGAAAAAAAAAGAAAATGCAATGAAGAAAAGCTAGAAGGGAGAGTGATAGACGGGCGGGAGGGCGTTGCCAAGCAACGTATACACAATTTCACGGGAGCGAACTAGTCTGCAGTGTTTTCTCCTAAATGAATGAGCGGTACTAAAACAACGTTTACTTTGCTTCACCATCATCAGATGACCATTATTCATCTGAAATAGTCATTATTTACAACAACATAAACACATTACCTCATCGTGATCCATAGCCTACTAACTGCCGTCTCTCGTTCATTCGCTTTCTGTGAGGACACGTAATCTTTCAGCTCCGTGCGAGTTGTTAGTGAACCTGCATCAACTCATTGCAATCAGGTGTGTGTGGCACTGACTGGCATTAGTTGATGCAGAGTCTAACCACTCTCACGGAGCCGAAAAGAGTCCGTGTCCTCACACTTTCAACACACGGACATGCACTATTGCTTCCTGATCATTTGAATCTTGCACGCCCGGCACGAGCTAGAAAACAGCTTCACGACAGCTGGTGTCGTAAAAATACTACCGCTTTTGTCCAAAGGGGCCGCCAACGGACAAATTTACTCGTAGTGGCTTTAAGCATATGAGCGTTGCTTTCTGCTTTCCAAATTTAAATTGAGTGGGTCGCGAGCGCCGACCCCCTTCACGTGACTTTAACGTCACACGTCACAGTTAGGACGTCTCCCGCCACGTGAACGCGTCGCCATCAGCGACCCCTTTCACGTGACGCAAACGTCACGAGCTGTCCGCCATTTTTCGCTTTGGCCGGTGTCCACCCCCCCTTTCTTTTTGACACACACACACACACACACACACACACACACACACACACACACACACACACACACACACACACACACACACACACACACACACACACACACACACGTACTATAGCCTGTGGGTTTGATTCTAAACGGTTCTTATTATTGCTTGTGCTATGTCTGCTTTCTTAAATTAGATTAGTTCATGGTTATTGACTTATGTGTATCGATTTTAAGAAGCAGTGTCTGTGATATTTGTGTCTTGTATTTCGCTAATTGCTGGTAAATAAGGTCTATGCTCGAATATTCACTCCTTCATTATCTTAAATGTACATTGTAACCAACTTTGACATTTTAAAAGGTAAATCCCTTTAACATTGAGACTGTTTTTCTGATTTGATTCAAAGGGTGGTGCTCTGTAGGTATTAATAAGTAATTTGATTAGCTTGACTAATTTAATTGATCATTAATTAACAGTTTTTCTTAATATTATAATTTCCTTGAAATTAATAATATTCTTGACTTTGACCAAATCTACCCCTTATGAATTCCCAACAGTGTTTTTACACAGATACAAACAGTAAGAGTGTCTCTTCAGAGCTGCTACAGCTCTTACTTTCCATTGTGCTCTCAGTTGGCTTATGCTATTGCTCTTCATTGGTTCCTTTCCCCCAGACCGTCACTCTACCTATTAAAGTCACTCTATTATAGCCTTCTCAAGCCTTCGCTGAAAAAACATCAAAGCTCCTTTCTTTGTGCTACAAAGGATCTCTTTCAAAAATAGGACTCTGAAATATCCCCTTCAGTGGAACATTCTTGAAAACCCTTTTCAGAGCACACATCAGCTAATAAATCACATAATCCTGGTCTTCTACCTTTCTGTAAAAGCCCCGGCATGTTGTGTGAGTAAAGCATTGTGTGGCTCTTCTAAGGGTTTCCCTCTTCTCTGTACTATCCTTCTGTTTGAGTCATAGTGAGCATGGATCAAAGGGGGGACAGCGTGGAGGCCACCAACCCCAGCACATGGCCCCTTCACCCTCTCTCACCCACACACTTGTCATTAATCTGCTGGTTCTAACACGCCCGCTGCTTATTTACTCAGCTGACCCAGGGCTCTTTGATGTGCAGTAGGAGTCAGGCGGCCCTGCTGGTGGGTTACAGTCTCACACACACACTGACATGGCTGTGACCCACTTGTCATCTCTGCCGCCCAGTGAAAGTGTAGGAGGCCCCACGGTTCGTGCCAAAGCCAGTGGTGGTTAACATGCAAGCATCAGAGTGGGTGCCACACATCGGAGAGATGGAGGCTCTATCAGTCTCCTCTCTGTAGCTGATAGCCCTCAGAAGTCTTCAAGAAGAAGCATATCTGTGTTTCCTCTGATCCAGGCCTGGATCATTATCTGAGTGTATGTGTGAGATGCCACAGTCCCCCCCTAGCAAACTACAGGATGAATAACAAGTCGGAATCTCTTGTTGTTCCTCTGCCAAGCTCACTTCCTCCCAACTCTTCTTTATCTCTTTTCTCTTTACATACTATACATTTCTCAGTCAACTTATAATACATACATTTCTCAGTCATCGTCATCACAGTCTCCTTTTCCATTTCTCTTTGCCTTATCGTTGCCCTATTTTTTCATCCCAATTTATCATTTTATATTGTATGTTTCTGTGAACCTCAAGTCTCTCCCATTCATCTACTGTATTCCACGTCCACATCCATCTGTCCATGTAGCCCTGGGGCCTATTTCAGGTAGATGGTTTTACATACTCTGAGTTTAATCCTGTGCTATCAGTTGGTCAACTCAGAGCGCAGGGTTGATGAGCAACTCTGGGTTTTGGGTTTCAGAACAGTGGATCAGCGTTGGGTAAATCAACTCTGAGCGTGTTCACTCTGGGTTGATCACGTGCGTAAAAGCCATCGTCAATGGATCGCTGATAACATGATTCACCATGGAAACAGGAGAAACAAATGATTGATCCTCCCACTTCTCCACTTCTCAAAAAAGAAAAGAAAAAAAAACTTCTCCGCTCCTCCCACTAGAGTTAGAAATATTAACGAATGAGCTCATGGTATGGAGAAGAATTAACGGTGATATTGTCTCATAACTCTGATCTAATCACCTCGGCAATTCAGAAAAAAACGGAGCAAACATTTTGTCAAGAGAATAATTTCGCTTCTGTATGAGAAGCAATAGTCTATTTAAAAAAGTTACGCATATCAGCAGCAGCAAAAGTGTCAAGCTGGCGCGGCACAGCATTACTGACACTGTTTTATATTCGCTGTATAATATGTTGGCAAGCTATAATAGGCTACTGTGCAGTAAACAGACTGTCGCTTCTTTTAAATGGGGAGTGACGTCAGTTGACGTCAGTGACTAATGTGTCTGACATTAACGTCAGACACTTTAGGTGACGGTTTCCATTGTAGAGCCTGATTTGATTTATTACCAGATCCATCTTCCTCAAGTGATCACAGTTTAAATGATTATATAATTTTTATATTCATATTAGGCTATTTAACGAGGCTTGTCTGTGACTTAGGGATCGCACAAGTGAACAGTAACGATTGCCTGCAGCCGCAGCGTTACATTAATCCACCTGACAAAAATATGTTCAGTGGCACAGACGTTAAAGAGGACCTATTATACTACTTTTCTGGTCTTAATTTCTTGTTTTACACTGCTATAGAGCAACCTGACACGAATCACATCACAAAAAACTATGTAGATTTTCGGGAAGCTCTTTCTCTTATTTTGGCGATCCAGCACGTCCTGTCAACACTTGAGTGTGTGTGCTTCGGCAATCTCCGCTCCCTCCGCCTGTGCATCGGCCATCTCCGCTACCCTCCCCCCCCCTCTTGCAAACCCCACTCCGTTGTGATTGGTTACCTTCCTTCCGGAACACTTTCAGTGGCGGGAAGCGCGAGCATGGACCTATAAGGGCGCGAGGCAGACGCGAACAGGGAAGTGACAGCATTACCATACATGGAAACATCCGCGTGGTCACGTCACGAATTTTTATGCGACGTCACGAATTATGAAAGGGTAGACCGCTTTGAAGACGTGACTTCTCGACTGGCTAGAATAGTGTTTAGTGCTCTGCACAGACACCCCAGACGGTCAGCAGGGAATACGTCGAAATGCATGTAAGTCATTATTTGATAATTTAGTATGGTTAAGCATAACTATGAATCATCATAACAACGTTTATAGGTCATAAAAGTCAAAAAGCATCATAGGTCCTCTTTAAAAAGCATACAATACAAATAGGTTTATTAATCTGAATGTAGAGCATGTGAATTGATAAGAATTTAACGATTCCGATTCTGCTTATCGATCCGATTCTCTTATCGATTCTCATTGGGTGAGAGAATAAGTACAAATTAGTTTGTTTATATTATCTCTCTTTAATATCTGATCAGAGGTGTGTCTAGTGTGTGCCTTGAAAGATTATCAAGAGTAGGCTACTTGAGGATTAGGAAATTGTCAATTTTCACATTAATTGGTCCAAACAAAAACAATTATGTTTGGCTTTTAAGCCCAAATGCCATTATGTTCCCTAAAAACTAAAAACACAAACTTAAAACAATCAAGGAAGAGCTTGTGCCTTTTGGAATATTAACTGTGCTCATTTGCACCTGAAACAAAATTCAACTGACATAATGAATACAAACAAGTCTTTTGAAAAGATAAGACCAACTATCAACTTTGGCAAATTAACAATTTTTATGCAGAAAAATCATCATGTTTGCCCTCTCAGGAAGGTTACGAGATATTTAATGTATGTTCAGTGTTATTATTATATGATGATTGCGCCCTTACGGGAAACGTGATGATGTCACTACGTTCAAGTGAAGGAACCCTTTCTTTATAGGTCTGTGGAAGGAACGCCTCAGGTCAAACTGTCATGTTGTACGTTGTTGTTGAACTGACTGCATAGTAGTCAGTCATGTAGGCTATTCAAGAAGAGAATAAATACGCCATACTATCGCTTTGCTTATTCTTCACCACGCCAGCGACGAGGAGTCACTGCTCCATCTCAGCTTTACAATGTACATGCTGTTCTTATGTGCAGCGCGCTGTTTATTATTAATATAATGGCCCGTCATCAGACACACGTAGCGGATACATCGATCGCTGCATCAAGTAATCCAATCAGAGCTTTTTGTATGGGCAGAGATATTATAAGTATGTCTGACTTTATATCTTAATAAAGTGTCTTGTTAAACGTTTCCTTATCACCGGACCACCGAGTCCCGCTGTGTGTTGTTTTGGGTTCGTCTCCACCGCCATGCGTAAAGGCAGCATTTTAACAGCTGATGAACGAGAGTTAACAGCGGGCCTTTGGCAGCGGTTAAGAAATCCTTTTTGCTTTGCTTTATGCTGCTCGCCTTTTTATATATCTCCCCCTTTCACTTGCCCACACCTAGGCCTACACACACACGTTAATTCTCATACATTTTATGTTCAAATCCAAGTGATGGGCAATTCTGGTGCCGACTAGTAAGACAGCGGACGTTTAAACGTTTAAGCGTCAGGATCGCAGTCTGGGCGCTTGCTTGTGATCGTGCTTGTGCACGAGTCGTTTGATGAAATGGAAACTTTACAATTGTTGCAAGTGGCCGTATTGTCGCCTTTTCGCCTGAAATACAACCACACTTTAGAGCGCTTCTGTCTCGACGTCATATTTGCTGCGTTCTGAACCAAAACAAAGCAGCGCGTGTCTGAAGTCATGACGCATTTGCAACGAGCGGAACCGATAAGCGGCATCGTTAAGCAGGCATGTTAACGATTCCAAGGAATTGGTTCACTAGGCACCGGTTCTGAACAAGAACCAGTTCTCGATTCCCATCTCTAGTAAGGTGGCCGCCTATACAGTCTGTCACAAATTATTATGCAAATTGGAATTAAGTGTCATAAACATTTCATTTTTTGTATTTAATTTAAACTCATGGATGGTATTGTGCCTCAGGGCGCTATGGATCATTGAAATCAATCTCAGACACCTGTGATAATCAGTTTGCTAAGTAAGCCCAATCAAAGGAAATCTACTTAACAAGGACGTTCCACATGATTAAGCAGGCCACAGGTTTCAAGCAATATGGGAAAGAAAAAGGATCTCTCTGCTGCCTAAAAGCGTCAAATAGTGCAATACCTTGGACAAGGTATGAAAACATTAGATATTTCACGAAAACTTAAGTGTGATCATCGTACTGTGAAGAGATTTGTGGCTGATTCAGAGCACAGACGGGTTTGTTCGGATAAAGGTAATATGAGGAAGGTTTCTGCCAGACAAACTCATCGGAATAGGAGAGCAGCTGCTAAAATGCCATCACAAAGCAGCAGACAGGTATTTGAAGCGTCTGGTGCCTCTGGAGTCCCGCGAACCTCAAGGTGTAGGATCCTCCAGAGGTTTGCAGTTGTGCATAAACCTATTATTCGGCCACCCCTAAACAATGATCACAAGCTGAAACGGTTGCAGTGGGCTCAGGAATCCATGAAGACTCATCTTCAAACAGTCTTGTTTACTGATGAGTGCCGTGCAACCCTGGATGGTCGGAGTCATGTTTTAGGCCGGAATCATGGGGAGAGAGCTGGTGTGAAAATGACCTCGGCAAAGTATGTAGAGTTTCTGACTCACCACTTTCTTCCGTGGTACAAAAAGAAGGACAGTGCCTTCCGTAGTAAAATCATCTTCATGCATGACAATGCACCATCTCATGCTGCAAAGAATACCTCTGTGTCACTGGCTGCTTTGGGCATAAAAGGAGAGAAACTCATGGTGTGGCCCCCATCTTCCCCTGACCTCAACCCTATTGAGAACCTTTGGAGCATCCTCAGGCAAAACATCTATGAGGTTGGGAGGCAGTTCACATCAAAACAGCAGCTATGGGAGGCTAGTCTGGCATCCTGCAAAGATATTCAAGCAGAAACTCTCCAAGAACTCACAAGTTCAATGGAAGCAAGAATTGTGAAGGTGATATCAAAGAAGGGGTCCTATGTTAACATGTAACTTGGCCTGTTAAGATGTTTTTGATTGAAATAGCTTTTGATTTCACTAAATATGACCTCCTAATGCTGCAAATTCAACAAATGACAATTTTTAGTTGTTTACAACCTATAAAATGTTTTGAAACTCTGTTGTGCATAATGATTTGGAACAGTGCATTTGGAGTTTTTTATTTTTGAAAAAAATACTTTTATTATTGGGAGGTTTGTTCAATAAAATTCTAAATATACTCTTAACGGTTGATGACTTGAAAATTATACTGACTGTGATTTGCATCGACTATTTAGGAAAATCTGGGAAAATCTAATTTGCCTTGTAATTTGGAATGCAGTGTATCAACGGACCGAGGGCTGAGAACAAGGCTACTGATCAGAGAATTGATCGATCAAACGTAAAAACATCCCGATGGAGATTTCTATGGAGTGATTTTGCTTCAAACTGTACAGGGACGCGTGCAACAGTGACACCCTTTCTTCAGTCAGAGCTGCAGCGTAAAGTGAAAACAAACTCAGAGTAGGTCAAATCAGCTATCCAGCAGGTTAGACCCACGGCGTATGTTGCCGCAGTAACTGACTCTCGGTTGCGCTGAACCTGCTACCTGAAACGGAAAACCCAGCGTTTCCACTAACTCAGAGCGAACAAACTCTGGGTTGCCTCAAAACCAGCTACCTGAAATAGGCCCCTGGTGCTGTTCCCTAATAGAGGGTTAGCCCCTTGTCTCACATAGGGTTGGGTATAGTATATCGATCTATCGATCGATCAATCTATCGATCTATCTGGGCCGAGCTTCCGGATGTGGCTTGCGCACGGCACGAAGGTGTGCATCCTTGATTTTGAAGTTTTTTTGACCAAATATGTAGAAGTTATCGTATTTATATCATGCTGGCGGCGAATACGTGTGCAAACTGAAGGCCACAGTGACGACGGGCATGAAGTAATCTCCGACTAAACCCCGCCTCTCTCTGATTTGATTTGCTGCTGCGACCAAAACTTGCATTTACGAGCGGGACACACAGACAGCCTGTTGTTACAGACATCAACTCCTCCTCAAGTCCACTTTATTGTTAAAGATCGCACGTTATGCCATTTTCACTTTTTCACTTTTTATACAGTTAAAGCCACTACGAGTAAATTTGTCCGTTAGCGGCCCCTTTGGACAAAAGCGGTAGTATTTTCACGACGTCAGCTGTCGAGAAGCTGTTTTCTAGCTCGTGCGGGGCGTGCGAGATTCAAATGATCAGGAAGCAATAGTGCATGTCCGTGTGTTGAAAGTGTGAGGACACGGACTCTTTTCGGCTCCGTGAGAGTGGTTAGACTCTGCATCAACTAATGCCAGTCAGTGCCACACACATCTGATTGCAATGAGTTGATGCAGGTTCACTAACAACTCGCACGGAGCTGAAAGATTACGTGTCCTCACAGAAAGCGAATGAACGAGAGACGGCAGTTAGTAGGCTATGGATCACGATGAGGTAATATGTTTATGTTGTTGTAAATAATGACTATTTCAGATGAATAATGGTCATCTGATGATGGTGAAGCAAAGTAAACGTTGTTTTAGTACCGCTCATTCATTTGGGAGAAAACACTGCAGTCTAGTTCGCTCCAGTGAAATTATGTATACGTTGCTTGGCAACGCCCTCCCGCCCGTCTATCACTCTCCCTTCTAGCTTTTCTTCATTGCATTTTCTTTTTTTTCCCTTTGATGGTTCAGCCCCGTTATCAGTCATTATGACGACAAATAACTGTCTCAAACAAGGCTCCCACTCCCCTTCCCTCACCTGGAGGGATAGGCTTCTCAAATCACGTTGCAGCGCTAGACTGAAATCTGCGACCCATACGGATATGTGACCATAGAGCCTGCACACGCGAACCGAAAATCGGACTGGGTGTGCGACCAGACCAAACGCAGTAATGAAAACTATATAAAAACGTCTTTCTTTGCACTGATGGTCTTGTTTGCTGTTAAAGGTAGTTTATGATTATCAGAGGAAACATGAGGCTGTTTAAAAGATATTTAAATGTTACTCGTAGCTGCTTTAATGTATAGTTAAACACTTCCGCGACAGTGATGCTAATTTCAGTTAGTTTGTCAAAAGCTTAGCACGGTCTCGTACAGGTCTGCTACCGGTGAATGTAAACACGATCGCTTCCACAACATTTTTTAAATCCGTTAGCAACTAACACCTACACGAGATAGGGGAGAACGGGGTAATATGTCACACGGGTTGGTTGTAACAATCGTTATATCTCGGAACCAGAGGGCGCTGTCTGTGAAATTTTGGTATGTAAATATCCAGAATTGGGATCAGAGGTCACCTACATAGTCTTCCTCGGAGTTAGATTGCTGAATTTGAGGTGAGAGGACTGTTTGTGTTTTTCATGTCAAATTGAAAATATTTAGCTCCTCAGTATTTTTCCTTCTAGGCTTTTACACAATGGGTTTATAACAAAACACTTGTTACCCATAACAAGTGTGAAGGGTAAACTATAGTTTAGATTGTGGTTAGCAAGCTAATTAGTTGTCAGATGGTTGTTGGCCTTGATGCTAGCAAGAAATTCAAGTTGGGGTTGGTCGTCACATTTTTTGGGGGGTTGGTTGTCACATGTTATCCAAAGGCTGCAGCCAGAAGAGGAACCCAATAACGAAAGAAATTGTCAAGTTGTATCCTCACTGACACTAGCCTGGAAATCCATACCCTGATATCTTGAACGATAGAGGGTCTGGCCACGATCAATAGTAATTTCCAACTTAAGGGGCGGCTCCTACTCGTGCATTTCAAATGCCACTGCACGCAGTTGGATAGCACTACAACCAATCGGAGCGATGCAGCGAACAGCTGTTAAACTGTTAAATTAAACGTTTGCCGTTGTTGGTCGGCAAAACAGAACATTCCACTTACTTGCTAATGAAAGATTTGAGTGCCGTCTTCCAAATCGTTAAGGGTCGAGGCCAAAGCAGTCTCAAACTCACACAACATATCCGCAGCCATCTTTGATGTTTACTATCACGGCTTCGACGTCGCATGCACGTCACTGTCGTCATCCGGTTACGTGCTCTCCAGAGTACCATATAAAGGGCTCTGGCGCACCCATATTAGATAGAACCAATTGAAACGTGAGACCCAGATTTCTGGTCTTCTTGATAAAGCTTCAACGGAGCGTGGCCAGACCAACAGGCGCAGCAAATTTAATTTGCCAGCGCCTAGTGGCAGGTCTGGGAATGCCAGGCTACACTGACACCCCATAGAAGGAAGGAATAGAGCAAGAAAAGGCAGCTAGCATGCAAAAGAAAAAAGGGCAACAAAATCAAAACAACCCAGTGCATCCCAAACTAGACCAGCTGCCAAGGCTACCGTAAGTTATGTAGGCCTATTTGTCAACTTGACAATGCAATTCAACTTTCAAATTTAGTTCTGCTTTCTTGCCTTCTTTTTAAGATTATTCCCAAAAAAGTGTGCCTACTTACCCCGTTCTCCCCTACAGACTATGTACGATGCAAAAATTCCCTTCATTTTGGTTGCACAAATCACTGCTGCTGCCTTCAAGCTGCAATTGCCAATTAAAAAAGATGTTCACCTGCTTTGCCTATAGAGAATAGAGGATTATATGACGCAAAAAAATATTAAAGAAAGACCAAAAGTGACATTGACGAGCGAGGGGACAGCCATTTCAATGACTGTGTGACACTGCCTATGTGTAGGCTACATCTGTTTCTGTGTCCCACTTTCATAGACGGGTTACATTTAAGCATGTAACCCGTCTATTTTCATATAGAGTTTCTTTCCGGTTCCGATTGAGTGAACGCTGGCACGATTAGCAGCCTCTGCTCTCCGGTTCCTTTGACTGTTTTTGACTGTTTTAATTGTTTTTTAACCGATGCCCACTGACTCCGCTACTGCAAGTGATCTTTTGCATCTATTGACTCTTGCTAGATTTTATCCTGTTACCCAGCGTGTGTCTTAGCCTGGACTAGCATGACCTGTTGCACTGGGCTGTTGGGCTGCCCTCACCTCCGCTGCCTGAAGTCTTCCCCTGGATTATCAATGTTGATCGACAAGCGTTTTGTGTGGTATGTGCTCGGCTGGACTTCCCTGTCCTTCATATTCAATCTCTCGACAGCGGCAGTACTCCAATACACAGCCGCTGAGTTCCTGCAGCTACGTTTCCACCTGCCCGATGCACCACCGGCTTTTCACTGCCATGACTTCCCTCGGCCTTACTGTCGGATCCAGACGGAGCTTCCACATCGACGACAGCAACCAGATCCATTCCTTCTGGTCCTCTTCTCATCATCCCCCAGGAATCACCGGACGTACAGCTGACCGCAGTGTGTTAGCCAGCCTAGCCAGGTCGGCTAACAACATCAACACCAAACAACGACGTCAACTTTGGCCTATTCAACATCTGCTCTCTTTCGAGCAAGGGTCTTCTCGTCCAGGAGCTCCTTACTGACCGTAAGCTTGATTTCCTCTGTTTAACTGAAACTTGGCAACAGCCTAACGACTTTTCACAACTCAACGAATCCACTCCTCCCGGGTTTGTTTACTCCTGTCAACCCCGTGCCTCTGGCCGAGGAGGTGGTCTCGCGATAATATATCGCGAGAATTGTAAAGTCTCGCCCGTTTCTGTACCTGCTCATCCCTCATTTGAATCCATTGCCATTCAACTGAATGGCCCTACCACTACTATAGTTGACACTGTCTATCGCCCACCTAAGCATAAAAGTGATTTTATAAATGAATTTGATGCTTTTGCTATCCATCTTTCCTTTCATTTCATTTATTTATTACGGCTCACGGCCATAGCACATGGCATGGAGCACACAATTCAAATTATATCATTACAAACAAACAATGGTGTACGGCAAGGACAAAACAAAAACAAAAAACAAAAAACATTACTTAAACAATGGCAGGACATTTCTCAGGAAGGCTCCTGTTTTAACAATAACCCCTGGTTTTTCTGACCTCAAAAGCGAAATCAGTTTAATCCTAGATGGTAAATAAACATAATATTTTGGCAGGTATTTTTTTCTATAGTACATTACATCCAAATTCCCACATTAAAAAAATACATGATACTCATCACCAACACAATTGGAATCACAGAGGTTGCACAATCTTTCACTTCTTTCCAGTCCTTTGTATCTTCCAGTCCTCACTCTCACCCAACATAATATTACTGGGGGACTTTAACATACACATGGCCAAAATCAGTAATCCCCTCACAAGTGAATTCACATCCTGCCTGGATAGCTTTGGTCTGCAGCAACACATTAACTTCCCCACTCATTCAAAAGGACATGTTCTGGACCTGGTCTGTTGTTCTGGTGTCACTCTGGACTGTACTGCTGCTGAACTCCCCATTTCCGACCACATGTTTATATCTTTTACTGTCAACCTTACACTTTCCATTACAAACCTGCCACGTGTTATTTCATTTTGCAACATTAAGGACATTAATTTAAATACACTCTCTACTGGTATCAACTCCCTCCCCAGCACTGACAGTCTGTCCTCCACCGATGATCTGGTTTCACATTACAACAACAGTCTTCATGATCTTTTGAACACCCTGGCTCCCCTTAAATACCGCTCTGTTTCCTTCACTCATTCTGCCCCATGGTATACCCCTGAACTGCGCCAACTCCAGGAAAAAGGCCGTCAACTGGAACGCCTCTGCAAGAAAACTGGACTTGTTATACATAAGGAAATATATCACAACCACATTCTTCACTACAAGGACACTCTTTCTACAGCCAAATCCACCTACTACACCAATGTTATCAGTTCAGGTGAAGGAAACACACGGGCCCTGTTCTCCACTGTCAACAAACTACTACGACCACCGGACTCCATTGCTCCCCATCTGTACTCAACTGATTATTGCAACTCCTTAATGTCATTCTTCACCACCAAAATAGAAAAGATCCACCAGCAACTGACCCCTAACACCACCCACATTCCGTCTTTTCCCACTTTCTCAGCCCCTGTCTCTCTTCTACTCTAAAGCTTCACACTTCCCTCTGCTGTGGACATCTCTGACCTCATCCGGAAGTCCAAATCATCTACCTGCCAGCTGGACCCCATCCCAACTGTTTTAGTTTTTGGTTGCCTACCATCTCTTTCCCCCCTAATAACGTCCATCATACACTCCTCCCTCAGCTCCGGCCTCGTCCCCTCATCCTTCAAATCAGCTGCAATAACCAACATACTCAAGACACCTGGTGCTGACCCCAACAACCTCAACAACTTGCGTCCTATCTCAAATCTCCCTTTCATATAAAAAATTCTGGAAAAAACAATAGCATCTCAGGTTCAAGCTCACTTGTCCTTCAATAATCTTTACGAACAATTTCAATCTGGTTTCCACAGCACAGAAACAGCCCTGGTTAAAATCACCAATGACCTTCTCATGGCAGCAGACTCCGGACATCTCACTATTCTCATCCTCCTTGATCTGAGTGCGGCCTTCGACACCATTTCACACAACATCCTCCTTGACAGACTGGCCTCCATTGGTATCACTGACACACCCCTCCACTGGTTTAAATCCTATCTCTCCAGCCGCACTCAGTTCATCCAACTCAAAACTTTCAAATCCCAGTCACTTCCAGTCACTACCGGTGTTCCCCAGGGTTCTGTCCTAGGCCCCCTCCTGTTCATCATTTATCTACTTCCCCTTGACCATATTTTCCGTAAATTTAACATCCATTTTCACTGCTATGCGGATGACACCCAGCTCTACATATCCACCAAGCCTACTTCTACCCTTCCTCCCACCTCCCTCTCTGATTGTCTACAATAAATCAAATCCTGGTTCACCTGCAACTTTCTCAAACTCAACAGCAATAAAACAGAAGTTCTCCTCATCGGCACCAAATCAACCCTTCTCTTTGGTCTCCCCCTCAAGTCCATCCGTAAGCTTCAACTGGTCCAGAACTCTGCCGCCCGCATCATCAACAGAACCCCCTCTATTAATCACATCACTCCTGTTCTTCAGCAGCTTCACTGGCTCCCGGTCAAAATTCGCATCCACTTCAAAATTCTGCTCCTCACCTTCAAGGCCCTCCACAACCTCGCCCCTCCATACATCTGTGAACTCCTGCACACCAACACACACCCGCACTCTCCAGTCCTCCTCTTCCACTCAGCTCACTGTGCCACCCGCCCGCCTGGTCACCATGGGATCCAGGGCATTCAGCCGATCTGCCCCCCACCTCTGGAACGCCCTCCCGTCTAAAAACGCAACCTATTTAAACTGACATATTCCATCTAATTCATTGTCTACCACCCACTTGTGTAAATTGTTTCAATGTATCTGTTCTTGTGTTTTTTATCATTGTTGATTTTGTCTTTTAAACACTGCCCTGTAAGGTGACCTTGGGTGCTATGAAAGGCGCCCTCAAATAAAATGAACTATTATTATTATTATTATGCATAAGCTAATACCTGCTTCCTACGGGACTGCACTAGTAATATCAAATACAACAATAGTGTTTCAAACAATATAATAATGGAGATTAATGTGGAGACTACCAGGTAATCTAATCTCCATCTTAAAACTTTGGTTTTAAGATGCTGAGGTGTATATCAGTGGTCCTCTGCCACCAATCAGAAGAGGACTTGAGAGATTCACTAGACTGTTAGCACTGAACACGTGGCTTTCAATAGCGTGCCCTGACCACTCAGTGCATTTTATTGACAATTTTAACATTTTCTGGAACCGCAAGCAGCTTTTTAAGACAGATGGACTTTGTCTAAATAAGGATGGAGTCGAACTATTCACATCCAACGTGATCTACGTCCTACGTCACCCATCTGTTCGTGCCAAGGACAAGGCCCAGGAGGAGAAGATAACACAGCATAGCAGCAGCGCCGAAGGACAACTGCCGGCCCCAGATGACAGCTCAGACCATGAGAGATACCAGAGAGGAGGGGGCCCCACCCATAACAAGCCCACCTCTTCCTCATTCAATCTCTCCTACAACAACCCTTTCTCCATCCTCTCCTGATCTGGGATTCAAGGAAATCATATGTACCCCCAGCAGTCAACGTCCCCCTCAACTCGCCAATCTAAGCCACAGCGCCCGGCTCTTCACCTCTCCATGCAAACCCCTCCGATCCCACCGCGACGTCATCATCATCAGGCTTGGGAGACTGATGTTGTCAGCACTTGTTGATATGTGCCGGGCCGCGGCTACACAGTTATCGCCTTCGACCCACAGGATAAGCCGGGGCCCTGTTTTTCAAAGTTTATTTCAAGAAACGGGAAACCGTTATCAAATCTGATAAGCATTCCTCTTCAGCCACAATCTGCTGAAATAAATCGGGCTGACAATGCTTCGAACACACTAAATTTAGCTTTATTAAACATCAGATCCTTGGCAGGTAAAACATTTTTAATTAATGATCTTATTACTAGGCACAATCTTAATTTTATGTTTTTAACTGAAACTTGGTTAGACCAAGATAACAGCTCAGCTGTACTGATAGAGTCCGCCCCCCCAAACTACACTTTCGTGAGTGAATCCAGAGTGCATAAAAAAGGAGGGGGGGTTGCTATTTTGTTTAAAGAATCTCTACAATGCAAAAAGATGTCTTATGGAAATTTTGATTCATTTGAGTATGTGGCTCTCCAGTTAAATTCAGCATCTAGAGCTATTTTCATCAATATCTACCGGCCACCACAATACAATACAAGCTTTTTAGATGACCTTTCTGAGCTGCTGTCTGTAATCTGTATTGAGTTTCACTGTGTATTAATTGTTGGAGACTTAAATATTCATATCGACAAACCCGAGGACAGATGTGCGAAAGAACTGTGCTGTCTAAATCAGCATGTTGACAAACCAACTCATAACAAAGGGCACACTCTGGACCTTATCATTTCCAGAGGAATGAACATTTCAGACGTAACAGTGGCAGATATAGGTCCCCTCTCAGACCATTCCTGTTTATTTTTTGAGAGTAAAATGTCTGTGCACACAACTGATCAATCAAAAGTAATCAAAAAACGGTATATTACAGAAAATACCAGTGAAACATTTATTCAAGCATTTTCTTTAATACCACCCCTCCCCTGTAACTCAGTTAATGAGCTTTTAGACAACTTTAATGGCAAAATTACAAGTGTTATAGATGCTATTGCGCCCACTAAGATGAAGGTTGTCTCTGGTAAGAAAAGATCTCCTTGGAGAAATGCCCCGCAGGTCAGAATAGAAAAAAGAGAGTGCCGTAAAGCGGAACGCAGGTGGCGAAAAACAAATCTCCAGGTTCATTATGACATCTTCAAAGAGAAACTTTGCACTTTTAACTCAGAGATGAAAAGTGCAAGGCAGTCTTTCTTTTCTGACATCATCACCAAAAACAACAACAATGCACGTGCCCTGTTTGCTACTGTCGACAGATTAACAAACCCTCCTGTGTCAGTAGCGTCTGAACATCTCTCCACGAGGGCCTGCAATGAATTTGCCTCCTTCTTTACTGAGAAAATTCACAAAATTAGACAAGCTGTCACTGCATCAATACAAAGTTCAACATATGTGTCATCGCTATGCCCACTTAAAATCAATCCAAATGCAATGATACAATTTTATCTGATAAACCACAAAAACCTGGAGGACATTATACAACACCTGAACTCCTCCTCCTGTTGCCTTGACATTCTTCCCACAGGCTTCTTTAAAACTGTTTTTAGCTGTATGGCCTCAGATGTTTTACAAATTGTCAACATGTCCCTTCGGACAGGTGTATTCCCACAGGCCCTGAAAACAGCAGTCATCAAGCCACTCCTAAAAAAGAACAATCTAGATACATCGCTCATGAACAATTATAGGCCCATTTTTAAGCAAAATCATTGAAAAAGCTGTTTATCAACAGCTAAATAACTACTTAGCAATGAACAACTGCTTTGATGTTTTCCAGTCAGAAGAGGACTTGAGAGATTCACTAGACTGTTAGCACTGAACATGGCTTTCTTTGTGTTGGCCGTTCCTCTTTAGTATTTTAATATTCTTTATCTAGTGAAAGGTGGCTGAGCACATGTTTGTCTTTCAGGCGGCATGCACATGTCAATGCTGTGGTAAGCCAAAATGTCTGCTGTGAATGGCCTTTTACCCGCGTAAGATGCCCAGCTATCACAGGGGCAACAAAATGAAGCGTTGAGTGAGGGAGCGCTCAGTCAAGCCAGGTCTATAAAGATGTCTGATTTGGAGCTCTTGTGTGGGTGGGCCCGGGTTGTGGAGGGCCCTTTAAGATCTCAAGTGTGTCAGTACACCATGTAGTGTGTGTGACAGCGAGCCAGCATCCACACAGCAGGATCTGCAACTGTAAGCTCTTTAACAAATTGAAGTAGAATATATAACTAATTAATGAATGTGCAATTTGAAGTCACATTGCGCCGGAAACAGACTTGCTTTTGAATTGCTTTGTGCTGCCTAATTTAAAAGAACCTATGTACTTTGCATTTTTTGCTGGCAAACAAAACACTGCACAAGATGGGTCGAAGTGAATTTCAAGGTCAGGAATAATTCAAAAGTTTGTATCCCTAATTATAATGGCTCTTGTGCTAGTCGTTATGCTCCTCATAGGGCCCATCTTTACACATCTAATCAGAGGAGCTGCTTGCATGCCAACAGGCAGAACTGCACATCAGTTAACCCACTGCCAGCATTCCCATGACTTGGGGTCATTACTAAACCTTTTCACCTGTCACACTGATCTCCGGGCTCAGTCAAATATTTTCAATAGCCAAGTCATTCTCCATCTCTCTTTCCATAAATTGTTGACAATGGATTCTGGATTATTGAGGGCAAGTATTAGGTCAGAATATGTATGTTAAATTAGTGCGACATTGGATCAGCTTGCAAATACATGGCTTGTTTTTAAAGGGAGCTAGAAGGAATTAACAGTGGCTTTATAAAGGCTAATAAACACTCAAACATGCTAAATATTTTCCTTCATCCTCTTTCCCTGTTTTCTCCCCAAATATTTCTCTTTTGTTGAGCAGAAGAAGGAGCGTGAGTGCATGCAGCTGCGTCTAGCCGTGCTGCGTAGTGAGCTGCAGCGCCAGGGGAAGGCCCTGGGCCGAGAGATAGACCACAGGCAGAAGGACAGGGCACAGCTTCACAAGAAAGGTAAAGCTAACGGCTGCTAATACATGCGCTAATGTGCCCAGCTAATACCACACCACAATTAATACTGTTGTTAGCTTTTCCCCAATGCAATATAGGGTGTGACTTGGTCTATATACTTGCTTTGTTCATCTTATGCACACACAACATTATGATGGGTTACTAATAAACTACTACAAATGTAATTTGCCTTGGGGGTGAACATTGCTCTTATTTTCCATTCTAATATTATATCAATCAATGTAAGCGTACTGTACTCTTTAAAAGCCAAAAGCAACTTAGCCAGAAATGTGAATACACATTAGACCAACCTTTAAATGTATGTAGCTGTAGTCAATACATTAGATCAGGGTGTTTGCCCCCCAAATTAATACTAAAACTAACATGAACACAGCCACACACTGGGCATTTACTATTGCATCATGTGATGATCATTTCTTGTCTATAATGGTGTGGCATGACTAATCCAGCTTGGTTGACTAGTCTTTGTATAACGGTAAAAACACATCCGCTATTCCTCCAAAATCCCCTGTTTAACTATATGGTGCTGCTGCATACTAATTATGAAAAGTAGGGCTGTCAAACTATTACAATTTTGAATCAGATTAATCACAGGGTAGCTGTGGATTAATCATGATTAATCACGATTAATCACCATTCGAAATATGCCCAAAATGTTTTCACTTTCTATGTATATTGTTGTAGGAACCGAAAGCTAAATAAATTAATATCAAACTAAAACATAGGCTACCACAACATAATTCAATGTGGCTGTCTCTTTGCTATGTTTATGAGCAAATATATAGAATGACATTTTTTTGGTGTCTTCAAGTGATTCCGCTTGCTGCTGCGCATCACCATTGTGCCCAGTGTGCAGATCCTGGGTCAGCCATAACGTTAGAGTGACGACTAGTGCAGAGCTGGTGGGATATGTTGGGCCAGTCATTCTGAGCATGCGTTAATTGCGTTCAAAAAAGGAGTGCATCCATTCCAGAAATGAATCACCCTGTGTTAACACTTTCATTTTGACAGCCCTAATACAAATATATAGAGAATCTTAACCTTTTGAGCATTCATTTTGTTTATGATACAGAAAGCACAGGCCTAACTGTAATATTTTGCCAAAACAATAGATACATTTCCAACTTTCTTTACTATACCCTTTGTGATATGGCTCTCAACAGTAAATTCAGCACCCCACCCCACCCTAGTAAAATGTTAAATACAGTTAAATAGAAGGCAAAACAAGTTCATTACAAAGTTCAAGGATGCACACATCACTATGAAGTCATCTATGAAGATACTGTTCAAAATAGGTCTTAAATGTACAGGATTTACCAATTTGTCAGTTCCAATATGTGTTTTAGCACAGATATTTACTTAAAATACATGAGTCAAGGTCCCAGCAGCGTGTGTGTGTGTGTGTGTGTGTGTGTGTGTGTGTGTGTGTGTGTGTGTGTGTGTGTGTGTGTGTGTGTGTGTGTGTGTGTGTGTGTGTGTGTGTGTGTGTGTGTGTGTGTGTGTGTGTGTGTGTGTGTGTGTGTGTGTGTGTGTGTGTGTGTGTGTGTGTGTGTGGTATTACCTGTTCATCTCTAAGTACAGTCAAGAGTGTTCGCAGTGAGATGATTACACACACACACACACACATCCATAATATACAGTATATTGAGCCATTCCTGTGGTCCTTGCCTAGCCTATAAGTGTTTGTGTGGTTGTGTCATTTAGTCCAGTCTGCAGCTCCTGATTGTGATGTCTGAGAGCTGAGGTGGCTTTTACTGCTGCCCGCCACTGTTCATAGGGAAACAATAGGCTCATGAAAAGGGAGTGTTAGTGTAGCTTGGTTTGACAAATATACTCACACATAAACCCAGACACACATACAGGTGTAAACAGGTTGCAGATATGCACACACTGGGCCCGTTTTCACGATAACGTCAGCTCTTAGCGCCCTACGAAGACTCCTACGTTATGACTTAGCAAAGTTGTTCACCTCTATAGTCGTGGTTCCCGAATGGTTTCTTAGGAGTCTTCTTAAGAAACACTCCTTACGTCGTTCGTACACGGAGCTGTCCAGAAAGAAAGTGCTGAAATCGATTGCTCAGAATTCGATTTTCCATTTCATGCGCAGGTGCATGACAGCACTATATTATAAAATGTAGACTTTTTTTTTTGTGGCAGTTCCATGCGCAACGGAGATTTCTGGGTTAGCCTACTGTACAGTGGCGGCGACTAGTGTCAGGAGCTGAAACATCCCTACGGTAGAGCTAAGAAGGCTCTGAGGGCGCTCCAGACCAACCTTACCAACGTATGACGTACGAAAGAGATTCGTAGCAAAGAACGTTTCGGGAAACACGCAAAATGTTAAGTAGGAACTCTAAGTAGGGGATACGAATGATGTAGTGTTAAGAAGGCTCTAAGAAGGCTTGGGGAAAGCGGGCCCTGCATACAATGAGTCTGCTGGAAGCTTGACTGCATCAGAAGGACCTTGAATGAATGAGATCAAACTACTGGTAGCTGCCAAATCAGAATAATGATTACCAAGTGAATTTATTTTGAGCAGAACAGATTGCTAAATGTTGGGATCACTTCCTGTGCTGCTTTCCAAAAAAGCATTGCTTGCACTGACTAGATATATCTCTGTTCTCCTGCCATGGACATGATACGGACGTGTTTGTCTTAAAGTAGGCCAGGTGCTCTCTATATAGGAACCTCGTGTTAGAGAGATCAGCATGGGCTTCGGCCAAAGGGCAGGGCAGCTCACTGAACCTTCGACCTGCTGGTGGGGAATGATAATGATTAGCATGGAGTCTGCACACACGCGCACACACGCGCACACACGCACACACACACACACTCTGACACACTCTGACACACACTGACACACACACTGCGCTAAGGGTTGGAGGGAGAAGTTTCCTTTGTGCTGTTAATCCTCTGCCTTTTTAGCTGTCACCACTCCGTCTACAGCCAAAGGAACTCGCTGCTCTCACTGATGGCTTTCTTCCAGACTGGACAAGTGCTTATTAAGAAACACAAGGAAAAAAATTCCTTAAGCTGGTTAAGAGGGAAAAGGTATTTTAGGACAGATTGAAATGCTGTAAGGCCGTAGGCAGGGCCGTGCTGAAAATCCTGTTGTTTTTCCCCCCAGACTCATAACTCAAAAGCCATATGCTGCCGAGCTCTGCTGCACTTCCAGCTTGTTGTTTAACTCTTCTAATCAAGCCTGCACATATTCATTTGTTTCACTATCGGAAAACCCCGTGCATTAATTCCAGACAGGATACTGCAGGGGACATGTGTTTACAGCGTTTCATACAGCAGCTGCTTTTGTGTCTGATTGTATTTAGATTGGCACTGCAGAGAGTTTGTTTCATCTGATATCAACTTTCAGATGAAGAAACATTATTTTATCAATCGCTGCTTAAATGTCATTCTGAACCTTTCCTCTGGAGACTCCCATTGGCTCGTCTATCAAAACACACTGTCCCACTCAGTCATGCAGATTGCTCATCAGGCAAGCTGGTGTCTAGGGACCAATGATTATTTACCCATTTACTGTCAATGTTGATTCAATTAAAAGCAAGTGTTTTTCTTTGGTTGGATTTTCACACATTCCAGTGCTTATTCCGGGTTTCTCTGTAAGTTGTATTGACACGTTGACAGCATGAGCACATTGCTACGTATCCCCAGATGGCATCTCGTATGGAACGTTAATCTCCATTCCTTGTCACGCAATTTAGGATCTCTCACGCAGTCACAGTGCCTGTTATCAACCTCTTATTCCCGAGGTGAACATCCTCAAAAGGCCCCAAACCTACAGTGAAGGTGCTGCATAGGGATGTGCGCCACCACTCATTTTACTGTTTCACTTGTCTAGTCTAAAATGATGGAAACACTCAGAAACAGACCAAACTGAGCACATTTCTATCTATGATGGGTTATTTTCTCTGATGGACCAGCATCACAGCGGCGAGCTCATGATTGTTTGCGTTTGCCTGCTTGTACCAGCGTCAGTAGCAGTTTGTCCTTGGAGCTTCAGGTCTAGTTGTTAGCATTGGATGTGGTTTGTCAGTGATCCAGGCAATTTTTTTGCTTGGATCACTTGACATAATTGGAAATGTGCATAAACAGGACATTCTTGTAGAATAGCTATTAGAATGCTGATTCATTCTTAACCGTTCAACCCTGGACAGTGTTGACATAATAATTAATTGTGACAAGCGTGTGACCCCATCAAAACCAAAAAATAAAAATAAGCAGTCGGCATCATCCTGACGACAGGTTAACAACTAGCTGTGGGATGCCCACTGATGGTACAGTGATGGCAGTCAAATCATAGCAGGAGTTTTGTTGCTCACTTGTCTGGCAAATACAGACACACTACTAAGTCCACCGCACGGCCTTGACACAGTTAATGTGACCATGACCACAGTTTTCTTTTTGCTTCTTTACAGCTGTGAATTTAAAATAAAAAGTATTCCCTTTCCCCCCTCCCACCAGAAATGAATGGATTTGGTTTTGATGGGGTCACACTCTTGTCACAATTTCCTCTGGTCTAATTTCCCTCCTTTCCACTTTTGAGCAGACCACATAAATCAGGTCCGTGAACAGCGTTTATTGTACTTAGGAACGGTAGTTATTCTCACGCGCCGTTACATGGCCAGGGCTCCCGACCCAATAAATGTCAGCGGTCGGGTTTCCCTAGTGTAAAGGAACACAGGTCTTGTGAAGGTGTAGTGTTTGTGGAGGTATTTGTCACCTCCCAGAGAAAAGGTCTCATATTGAAGCCATCATCATTAAGGGATCCTATAGCAGCAGCTTTGCACATTTCCATCCCTTTGCTTTGGCTTGCATCTTGACTGTGAGGATAGGGGCTGACAGGTACTGCAGTCCAACACTCTGCCTAATGACCAACTAGGATTTGTTCCTAAAGGTTTCCTGCTCTTTGGTTAACCCCCCTGACATCCCTCTCTGGCTCTGTCACAGCCAGAACCTTTCCCTCCTGTAGTATGAGGAGCCCTGCTTTAAAAACAAGGCTGTTCTGATGGATGATTTGGAGTTGGAAACAAACACATGTTCTTTACAGATGTGTTTCCAACATGCAGCATTCTAATTCCAAGACACTACTGTAGTAAATTAATTTCAAACAGATTCACTGAGCTCTTGAGCTTATTTTTATTGGTTGTGGTTTTGTTTGGAGCTAATGGAATGCACTGTTCCCTCTACATTATAGCCATTTTCATAATTTTAGACAGCTGCATGGATGAACACTCCCTTGAAAATAATGACACTAATTGAAACTGAACATCTTAATGCGTTTTAATAAACTGATCATCATTTACAGATTCTTTATGTGGGATCTTTTTCCACTTTGCTGTGTGATTTATTATCCGCAATTCCATATTAAAAAGGACCAGATTGGGAAGATGCCTCATGACAATATCTTTTGAGTTTGTTGCACTATTTGCACAACACACAACATGATCTCTGCTCAGGAAACATTGGGAAGCAGTCTGGTGGTGTTGCTTTTAAAGTGATACATCCACTTTAACCCTCTGTGAATTAGCTGATGTTAATTGATGTTGAGTGTCATTTTGAATGACACTGACCCTCGCACGGACCAGTTTCACTTTGAATTGTTACAGTTTTGTTGAATGCTTAAACACTTAAAGTGAACTCTATGACCAAAGCATCACAACCTCTAACTTTTGTAATCATGCCCCAAAAAAGCACCAACCCAAACACAATATATGATTTGCACTGTTTGAAATTCTGCAACATACTTCTGCAAACCATTGTTGACACATTGTTCAAAAGGGAAATCTCCTGCAATCATCTGGAGAACACATCTACTTAAAATACAAAACATACCGTACTTTCCGTACTATATGCCGCACTGGACAATAAGCCGCAGGTGTTATAATGTTTAATTACCATATGTAAGAGTTCGTGCACAGAGGGGATTGTCGGGAAAGAGATGGCTGCTTGAGGAAGCTCCCACATTTCAACAAACAAGTTGCATATTTGCATAACGTACGCAAGTGTTACCATTTAGAGTAATAGTAGCTACTAGGGATGGGCACGAGTGTTTTCGCTACTCGTGTGATCGCTTGCATTCCTCGAGGATCAATCGATTCCTCGTTAAACTTTTTTCTATTTTTAGGACGCAACGCATCTGTCTACAGAACAACGGTTGACCGCAGTAAAGCGCTCAATGCTTATGTCAAACAGTCACAGTTGCCATATGATATTAAGGATTTATTTTCCACAAGTTTAAAACACATTTTCCTAACTGAAAGTAATTAAATAAGCGGGCCACAATTTAAACCGATCGAGTATAGGTCTGCGGTGGAGAGAGAAAAAAGAGAGAGAAAAAAAGCATGGGCTGTAGTTGGCTAACATTCAAAATAGACATTTAAAATAAGAAGGGCAGCAAATACAATACAATTATTGTCCTACAATTTAAACACATAGATAGGCTAAATAACTCACCAAAGCAGTAGAAGTAGTAGGCTAGTATATCCAACCGCGTAATGCTCACTCCTGTCCGTGACTAATTACCGCGACTAATTCCTCGTTAACGGAACCTATATTCCATAATAAAGGCTTCTTAAATGTCGTTTGCTCTAATGTGCCCGAAGTCAGCCTGGCTTCTTTACGTGACTTTCCAAGTTTTCCAGCACCGCATTCAGCTCCGCGGTGCTGTGGAGACCACACACTGGCTGCGCTGCACGGAGGTGGCAGTTATTTGCGGTTTCTGTTTGACACAACGCTTAGTTTATTTAACTTGGATCAAATTATTTAATTTTGTTAAACTTTACATCCGTTTTGTGCTGTTTTGTACACGTATATAACATTTTAAAATAGGGGCGGCCCGCCGGCCGGCCTAAAGGCTACAAACACTAAAAAAAACAAAAAACTATTTTCCTCATCCACCAATCGAGATCATTTGAAACGAGGAGTACTCGAGTACTCGATTACTAACGCCCATCCCCAGTAGCTACAGAATATATACTGTGCTGTGTAATAACAGGGTCGAAAAACGGGGAAAAAGTCGCGGCTTGTAGGCCGAAAAGTATGGGAACCAAAATTGGAAAAACACACACACTCACAAACATGAAAATAAATAAATAAATTGAATACCAATCAGTCTGAGCCTTAGCACTACAGATAGACCTCAGATGAGCTCAGCTTTTTTGTGAAAACTTTTGAAAAATTAATGCAGTAAGAGTCAGGGGAAGAGGACAAGAGAGAAAGTGGCACTTTGGGGAACCATGTTATAGATCATGGCCTATCAATGAGGAAGCCTGGACAGAGAGTGCAGCCCAACCTGAGTCTCTACACAGTAGCTCCATAGTTAGGACATTAAGACTGGAGTGGTCAGGTGATATTTATTTTCTTAGTTGCTTCTCAAAGGATGACATTGTATGTGATGTTGATGAAGCGATGTGGCCAGACAAAAACAGGAGGCAGTATTTTTAGTTTACCATTGTTCCCTAATTTTACTGTAACTGTTTCTGAGTTTATAGTGACACACTGAAATGCGATCCTACCCATTCGTTGTGTTTTTTCTTTTTTTTTTGCCAAAACCTTGAAATGGCAAAAAAAACTTTCTATTCTTGTTTTCATGTGTCTAAATAAACTGTGGTAGATACATCTTACAAAAAATTCTGCCAAAAACTTACACATTCTAATAATGGCTGTGTTTTGCATAAAGCACAGATTTTAAAAGGGATTGTTAGGTTTTGAATTCAAGAGTTTTGCCACAGAGGTGAGACGTTTATCTCCTAGTGCTGTCTTATTGGGCCTGTGTGTTAAGTTTTGACACAGTGAGCCAAAGAGTGTAGCTCATGTCCCAAATCAAAAAGCTCATCGACTCATTCATTGTCATGGTCATGATTTTTCAACATTGGATTTACCAGGGTGCTTGTGGTGTATTGGTTAGAGCCGTGGCGTTTGCTGCAGTTTGACTGTCCATACCCTGACACAAACTGGAACAGCTTTACAGGGATGAAAGGATGAGAAGATGGATGGATGGATAGAAGAGATAGGACAGAGCTGGGCAATACATGAAAGAAAGAGTGCAGCACAGGCCCACAGATGAAATATGTTTTTTATGTCAACACTCACAACTGAGCTGGCCGGCCTGTCGGACCTCTATCTTTCTTCCTAGATAATCTGATATAGATACTCCTGAGTATCTTTATGTTGCCTCTGTCAGGCTATCTCTTGTCCCACCCTCATGCTGTCAGTGTGAGAGGCATGGCTGGGAGTGGAAGTATGTGTCCTGATCCATCTGTGATTTCATCATCTTAATTGCTCAATATGCAATTTTCTGCCAGCTCATCTCGTCCTATTTGGCTCAGGGTGTATTGCATTTTTCTCTTTTGGTTTTCTCCAAACTCTAGAAATGGAATGGGAAGAACAGGGGAATCTCTAAGCAATGTACATGGACCTCTTACACAACCTTCTACTGTACCTCACTGTTTATGCCCATACTGTGCTTCAATGCATGTGTACAGTGTTAAGGAGATGAAAGGCTAGAGCTTAAGTGTTTGAAAACGTGGCTTAAACCTAACAAAACCTTATAAAAACTGAGTGTGCTCATAGTTGGTGCATGGTCGATGTATGTATGGGGAAACGCTGGAGAATCACACAATATCTTGACATTTATTGCATAAGTGTATGGACATTGTTTTGCCTGTTCGACATAAATGTAGTTTCTTTTCAATTAAATGGTTGTCCAATAAGGCCTTACAGAGAATCCTGAATGATCAGTATTCCTGTGGGCACCTGGAAAATGACTTTATCACATGACCACGCCACAACTCTTGGTTGAGGTGAGGTTAGAGGGGCAGTGAGTTGGCCCAGCTCTTGGCCTATAGTCACACAGAGTGAGGCCAGCCACCTTGGGGAGAACGCTCATTACCACTGTTTATATTCACAGTCTGAACATAAAGCATACGCTCTGTGATTCTTGGCGTGGAGAGCTATGTTTTGTGGCTCTACTCTTTCTTCACCATTGATCCACAAGCAGAGTCCTTTAGCTGTATGCACCTGATGGTCTGTCTCACCAGACTTGGCTCTTAATGAGGACAACCATCAATGTTTTAGAAAATTGAAGTTTATGGCCATAATGCAAAATGCAATGTGTGGCGAAAAACTCACACTGCACACCACCCTGAACACACCATCCCCACTGAGAAACATGGTGGTTGCAGCATCATGCTGTGGGGGTCCTGTTCTTCAGCAGGGACAGGGAAGCTGGTTAGAGTTGATGGGAAGATGGATGGAGCCAAATACAGGGCACACAACCTGTTAGAGTCTGCAACAGACTTGAGAGTGGGGTGGAGGTTCACCTTCCAGCAGGACAACTACCCTAAACACACAGCCAGATCTACAATGGAATGGTTTAGATCAAAACATAGGCATGTGTTAGAATGGCCCAGTCAAAGTCCAGACCTCAATACAATTGAGAAGATCTGGAAAGACTTGAAAATTGCTGTTCACAGACGCTTTCCATCCAATCTGACACTGAATCTGAAGCTCAAGCTATTTTGCAAAGAAGAATGGGCAAAAATGTCAGTCTGTAAATGTACAAAGCTGGTAGAGACATACCCCAATAGACTTGGAGCTGTAATTGCAGCGATAGGTGGTTCTACAACGTATTGACTCAGGGGGGCTGAATACTTATGCACGCCACATATCTCAGTTTTTTATTTATTAAAAATATTAAAAACCATGTTTCATTTTCATTCCACTTCACAATTATGCGCCACTTTGTGTTGGTCTATCACATGAAATCCCAATAAAATAAATGTACGTGTGTGGTTTTTACGTGACAAAATGTGGAAAAGTTCAAGGGGTATGAATACTTTTTCAAGCCACTGTATGTTGATGGTTATTGTGAATCACTGCTTTGTCAACCTATCTATATGTTACTGCTCCAAAACAGAACCCATCAGACATTTCAAAGTGTAAAAATGAAATCACTGAAATGTATATGTTTATTAAATACTCGTACCTCTTGTTTATCCAAATCATGTAACTGTAAATTGCGTTTCTGTTGCGTGTGCCTGCCATCCCTCTGTATGTGATGCTGTGTGGTTAAAGCAATATTATTTTACACAACCCTAAATTAGTTTTGCTTCTATCCGGTTTCATGCCACACTGAGGTATTGTGAGCTTACCAATATTGCGTTTGCACAACTTCCACAAGCTGTCTCATCCCTTATCTGTTTGCTTTTTATTTATTTGCCCAGCATCTCTGTATTTATAGACTCTTGACAAATTGTATCACTTGAATATTATTGTTTGGTTTTTCTGTGGTGTCAAAAAGGATAGGCTTTTGGCCTTGATCAAAAGAGCTGTTTGATCTGGCTTCAGTTGAACAGTGGATGGCAGCCAAGCCAACGCATAGCCCACCTGGTGGTTCAGATGTACCTCAACACAACACAACACACACAAACACACCTGATCATTTCCTCTTTTCTCTTTCTGTCCCTGCCAGAGGAAGCCTTCTCCGCTCAGCACGACAGTCTGAAGGAGGAGAAAGAGTCTTTAACCAAGCTGCAGAAGGAATGCACTGCCAAGAGGTATGTGTGTGTTAACCTGTAATTAGCTATTGCTTTATTTCTGCCCAAAACCCCCTCCACTTTTTACGCGCATGTATCCCCATGTAGTCAGCTAGACACTAGCCAGAGCCCACTGAAAGATGTGACCTAAGGTGAATTCTGATGGGACTACTACACCCTGCTCCCTGCCCCCCCAACATGCTCTATCCAGACAAAGGGATGTTTTTTTTCTTATGTTTCCGTTTTTCTATTTATGTGTTTTCGACGGAGAGTTTGGCACATTACATTAAAAACCCCAATGGGTGTGCTTTTGCCTTGGCCTGTGGTGAGATGTGCCTAGCCTGGAAGCCCCATCGTTGGTGTGAGCAGTTACCTGGCAGACACACAGAGCTCCAGAAAGGCCAACAGGGGCCAACAGAGTAGGCAAACAGGAAGTCAACCCCGACACCTTCTGTACATCTGCCTAGCATCCACGCCTAGATATCTGTCCTATATGTTGTTCATGGAAACGTCTCGTCTTATTGAACGTCCTGTAAGGGGAAGGGTTTGTTGAGAAAACACACCTACACCCTTTTTAGAATGTTTTTTCCCCTTTCCCCGTTTAAAGTTTCACCACTGTGGTCAAACAGCTCATCTCACAAGCAGCCATCTAAAAGGCATCAGTCAGGGTATCTTTAAAGCTCCCATATTATACACTTTTCGGTTCTATTATACACCATATTATATGGTCTTAGTGGTCCCTAATACGTTTTTCTTTAATTGTTTGCTGAAAAAAACTTTCAGATAATTTATTGTACTATGCTGATGCTCAGCTAATCTCACAATGGCGGCACCAAAATTACGCACCGAAACTTTCGTTCTTATTCGGTCTGGTTACTACCGTTTACGTCGGCACCGGTGCCATACTGGTACCGGGTTTCGGTGCCCAACCCTACTCGTAAATATACAATCTTTGAGCTCCCCCCGCCCCCTGTCCGGAAGCGAAGCCAGATATGCCTCGCCCTCTGTCTGTCAGGGCCGTGGACCAATAAGAAATAGGGGTGTGGGCTGCACAGTGGAAGCTTCTGGCTTTCCAATTTTTGAGGTCAGAAACGAGGAGAATTCTGACTGGAGTATATTGGGGGGGAGGGGTGGGGGTTTCAGAAAGGGGGAGAGTGAGAAAAGGAGAGATTGTTATTTTTTTAAATATTTTGGCAGTCTCTAGGCACACCGTGGACCCATGGATATGTTAGAACACATTTAAAAAGTGCATTTAGCATAATATGTGACCTTTAAGTATGGTAGCTGTAGTGTTGAGTAAAATGATTTGCTGAAGCCTACTGGAGGTGTTAAACCAACTCAAACTCAAATGTGTGCAGGAAAAAAACTTCCTTCCTTAACTTGTGACCCTTTTTGGGAAACACACTTACCCAGAACTGACTGGTCAAAGTCAAGGCTTGTAACATCACATAATGCCCTGGTATTGTCATTCTTACACTTTTTTTCTATGCATTAAACAAACAAGGTGAGCGTATTGATTATTGAGACATGCTGGTAGGCTGAGGGTGTTGCAAGCTGTTTCCCTCCTCCCATTATTACACTAATCTAAGCTGAGCTGAGCTAACTGATATGAGAGTGCTATCGAACATCTCATCTAACTTTCCACCATAAAGCAAATAAGCTTATTTCCCAACATTTTAACTTTTTTGTTGATAAAACTTACAGATGAACCTATGACATTTTGTTTATCATGGATTGATTTTTAGATAGTTACATTGGTAATCTCACTAGAAAATATTCTCAATACTCCTATCACTGTTTGTCACAACACTAGGAACTGTTTGCGTCCTTATACAAGCTAAATGTAGAGTATATTAAGGTAATACTACGGCTTTTTTCGTTTGTATGGACATTAGGAAGGACTTCCCTGTTTTAGGAGAGTGATTTGTAAAGGCCGAAAGGACAAATGAAGGCTTTCTGATCAATCCCTCATTCCAGAGCAACCTGTCTGTACAGCTGGGAAGAGCCTGCTAAGCACAGGCTAGGACTCTGCATCACCTTCACTAACCATTTCCCCCCCACTCCCTTTTGATCTGCATGACATGATGGAAGAAGTGCTGTACGTATTGTAGAGGACTTAGACAGGGCCACACAAGGCAGCCCATCCACTCTCAGATACAAGCAGTCACAATCCAGATTCAAATTCATAAATCCACCTTTACTTTCCAGTACAGCGTTTGCCTTTTAAAGGACCTCCAGCAGTCAGCGCATCGCTTACACTGATAACATGTTGCTCTTGGCTATGGAATGAAACAAGCCATTTGTTATCTAGCACTTCTTCTTAGATTGTTATTCCGTACTGACACTTTCTACCAATCAAGACATCTAGAATTGCAATAGAGGAAATCAGGGAAATGTATTGTTTTCTTCACAAAAGTCAATATTAGCAGATGAGTCACTTTGCTGTCTTCCACACAGGTCCTAGACACAAGCAGATCGGCCTTATCTTCTCCTTAGACCAGCATTTACCTGCTATTATTATGCTGCATAAATATCCCACCTCACTATTTGCCAGTAATCTTTCTATTTTCTCCAGCTTCAATGCGCTTTCTGCTTTACAGTGGGTCTATGTGACACAGTAACTAGTCTGGATGATTGTTTCATCTTTCTTTTAGCTCCACTCCTTCCCTGTGTGATCTGTGCTCTGTCTGTCCTCATGACGTCCAGCCTTGTGTCTCTCTAAATGAACTGTGTGTCCATTGTGTCTGCATTGGTCTCTCCAGAGAGCAGTTCCTCAAGTCCAACGCCCAGCTCACCTTCCGCCGGCGTCAGCTGCTGTCTGAGCTGTCCTACATCTACCCCATTGATGTGGTGAGTTGGTCCTGATGCTACGCTCACTGCACCACACGTTGCTGACAAGGCAACTGCAAAGAATAGTCTGGTTACTAGTCTGGATCACCGGATGTAGAAAGTGGAGATTGGGCTGTGACGGATTGTGTCTGGACTTGGACTCTTCCTCTTCCCCGCTGTAGCCTAGTGTTAATGCTGTAGCCTAGTGTTAATGCTGTAGCCTAGTGTTAATGCCCTGCTCAGAACGGGAGACAACAAAAAGTTAGTGTGCACGTGTGTTTGTTCAGCTGCTGCGCCAATAGTTTCTAGCTCATAGTTTATATATTTAATAAAAGTTGCCTCATACACTGATGTGTAAGTGTGCACACACACGGCGCCCGTCATTCACGGTGTTGGTCGGCACCAAATTGCACTATTTTAAAAGGACACCTTGCGGCTTTCTGGGCTAAGCTTTCCAAGATGATTATGATTGGTTTAAAGAAATGAAAACAGGCCCGCCCAGTTTACCCCCCCAATCCCCAAAATGATATAGCGTGCTGCCAGAACAAACTTCGAGCTGTAGCTGTTTGGTTACCAACATGTGAAACAAAGGCTAAAATGGTGTCATTGATTTTACTTCAAAATAATGGTGAACCCTGGAAGTTTATTTCTACTGCAGTGTTTTAGGAGATCATGCAGGGGCATCACCTTACAGTTTACCGTCACAGTCACTCTGTTTCTTTAAAAAATAATTGGCACACAAGCTAAGTTTTGACACCAGTAGTCAGTGATGGAATGACTTAAAGCCAATAGCAAAGCTGCTGTTTGCCTGGGTGTGTTCCTGCTGTCTGATCACTGTACTTCCACAGGCCAATCAGACGGACTATGTCATCTGCGGGGTGAAGCTGCCAAACTCTGAAGACTTCCAAGGTAATTTATGATGTGTCTGCTTGTGTGTTTTAAGGGTGAGAGGAGGATAGATGTGGTGAGGCATGCCGAACAAGTGTTGCCTTAGTTTCAATGTGTGTGGTTATACGTAGATGTTTGGTGAAGCCAAGCAATTTTACATTTTACAGCTGATGTTTTCATCGATACAGTGTCTATGATATCATAACTTTGGCTACTGTAGATGGCAATTTGGCATAACTATGCTACAGTATTATAGTTTTTATATTTTATAATTACCGATATGTCATTTCAATGGATAAAGACATAACATAATTGTCTCATCCACAGGGACTTAATAGTTTTCCTAGCTGGGAGGGGTTGACCCCTTTCTTAACCCTGGCTAGTTCTATACAATAAAAATCCCAATATACCCACACACATAACGTCCTCAGAGAGAGAGTGTGTGTGTGTGTGTGTGTGTGAGAATGCCTTCCTATATTTCTTCCAGCAGGGTGTGTGTGTGATGAGTTGGCAATGAGTGAGCATCAAAGTATCCACCTTCCTGCAGTCTTCAAATTAAATTAGGACCCACATGCCCAAAAATTTCTGGATGTATTCTTTTAAGTATTTTTATTTTGTATTCTTTCTTTCATTTTGATTTTTTTAAATATCTCACCCTTGCAATAAAAAGAGAGACAGAACTTATTCATACAATACAAACAAGTCTAGGTCCAGCGTAGTGCCAGCAAATGGGACAGGGGGAGGCTCCATATTAATCTAGCTAAAAAAATAAATAATAATAGATAGATAAGAATAAGGTTCTTGGAATTTTTTATGAAGGAAAAGCTTTGGTGTTTAGATCCAGGCATGTGGGCAGACAGAATAAGAACTAGGTTGGATTACACTCTTGTGTTGATGATGTAAGGGATGTTCACAAACCACATGGCTTGATTTTAAAGACAATGTATTAGGCAACAGGTTATTGGAACACAGTTTTGCCAGCCGACAGTTTTAGCTAGCAGCCCCTGTCATCATGTTGGTGTTAGAGTAAGGGTCACGCTGGATGTGTTGTGGTCAATGGGATGTGCTGTCACAGCAAATGAAACTACATGACTTGATGACCTCTCCGTAGCTCAGTTTATATGGGTGTTGAATGGTGAGCTTTGGTCTGCAGCGCTGAGAACACACTGGCCACTGTCCGCTCAACATTCTGCAGCTTCCCTTCCTCACAGCTAGTGAGAGCCAGCAGGCCTCTAAACCATAATTCATAAATAGCCCTCCGAATGTCCTCCGCTCCCCTCTGTCACACTCCACCTGCTAACATCTTTTTAACAGTACGGCAGTGACAGCCAGACCCCTTTGTGTTTGCAGCAATCACTTGTTCCGTTAAGGCGGAGGCCTGTGTCTGCTTCTGCCTCCCAGTGCTGCATAGGTGGACACCTGGCAGTGAGTAGAACAACTGAGCATGTGTTGTGGCTGAAGAGAGAGAGAGATGTTCCCTAATGCATTGACTGCTAACTAGCTCTTCTCCTCATGGTTCAGTGGGCGTGTGGTGCTTTGTGAATGTAGTGAAGAGCTGTCAGGTGGCCATACATATTCACCCTCTAACATGGCCATTACGCGTCCTGCAAAGGCCAGTGTAACACATTTTAGAAAGAGGTATGGAGAAGCATGTGTTTTACCCCTTCCATTGTAGCCCATGGCTGACCCCTGCTCTCACTCGTGTGAGGTCCAGAAGCCCCATCAAGTCTAGAACTGTCTGAATGTGTGTCATTTAGAAAAGGCCTACAGGGGGAGGAAGTTCCACGGTAAAGACCAGGGTCAGGGTTAGTCTGAATCCTAATCCTACCCTGGGTCATAGTGGAATAGGATGCTACTTAGGCCCTTCAAAGTTTTACATTTAACTAAGCTTTCCCCTGTCAGCTCAGCAGTATAATATTACACCAAGGTGTATAGTTGCATGGCCTTGAATTGACTAATATTCTTGTTTGTGTGTGTAGCATCATCCAAAAGCACCAGCGGCCAGGATGCTGTTTACGGCCGGAGCTTTTGTTGGTTTGGACTTAAATATGCGAGGAAGAATAATGACAGAAACCAGGCTGTCTGTGTTAGGTTGAAAAACACAGGGTTTGAGCCAAGTAGTCTACCACTCTCTATTGCCATAATGTATTATTTCAAAGTATTATGATAAAACACAGAATGATTTTAAACTTTGCCTGGAGCAGTGTCCTGCTGCTGGAGGACAATGTGAAAGCACTTAGCCCGTTGTCTTGAAACCGGTTTGCAGTTACTTTGCCTGATCAGAAATCATCAAATTCATCCACTTCTTCACCATTTAAGTTATATGGGCTCAGGCGGATCGTTATAGGCCCCTTATCAGTCTACGTCACAAAGCGTCACTCCCCGCTCTAGTGATGGTGAGATGAAGCCCCGTGAATGTGTCGAATCTTTCTGGCCAAATGCTTCACCAAAAAGCCTGATCAACAAAGCCCCATTTAACAGCTCATTTAGGAATACTGACATCTGCTGGTATGTTACGGTAGTGGCTCTCTTATTTCACGTAGCGAGCATAGATAGTATATAAAGTGAGGCAGTCGCATGATTTCAGAAAACGGGGCTTTGTTTGTCTTTAGTCACGTGGTACTGTGACAAACGATACAGGCCTCGAGACAGGCTTCATCTGGACACGCCCCCTTTGCGCGACACAGGTTTCGGGGCTTTCGTGTCGGACGTAACATCACTACCCCGCTCTACTGCGCATGTCATTAGCAGAAAGAGACGAGAGCGACACAAGCCACAATCATGTCTTGTTGTGCTGTTGGATGCACAAACCGTTGTTTGAATGGTGATAAAGCTAGTAAATGCCCAAATGCACCGCTGTATAATTACATAAATGAGTTGTGAAATGTTTACAATAAGGACAGTGACCGGAGACGAGGCTATAGCAATGGAAAGCAATGGAGGATTATTTACAATGACCCAGACGTTATACATCTCCGTCCTCTTCCATTGTGTTTGACTAGGCAGTAGGGGTTTGCACGTGCACACGTGTAGCCGCCGGTAAGTAGGCTAAATCATACCATTTAGGAAAAATCAATAAATGAAAACCGAGTGGGTTCGACATGTGCTAGCTTACTGTAGGCTACTAAAGCAGATAACACAACACATTATTGTGTTTGGTTATAATATTTATTCATTTAACTATTTAACTGCTCCACCATAAGTTTCACTTTCCTTTTCATCTCCGTCTCAAACAGCTGGTCTGATAAGCTGGTCGGCTCGCGAGCCCAACGGCCCCGACAGCGGGAGTCAGTCTAAAAACAGATGATCACAGCTAGTTATGATCACTTTTAAGTCAAAAAGCAAAATTATGAAATAAAGGCATCTCTGCCTCTCTCTGTCTATCTGTCTGCGGTCTTTCTCACTGCACACTGCCACTCTCCATCTGCACTCACCTGCCCTATCATTTATCCACTCACCTGCCCCTACGGGGCATTAAGACGTATCCCGTTCACTTGTGTTAATGTTTCCGCATAACCTATTTTATCACTCGTTGATAAACTGTTGTAGTAATCTGACAACATCGCTAGTTAACACCATGGACCTACAAAGAAACACCGCAACTGCAATATAACCAAACGGGTAACCATGGCAACCAGTCAAACAATTGCAGGTGCGCTGAGATCGTTTTCCGGCATGTGGCAGTGCCACGGCGACCATACCATGGCTTGTGCCGTTCAGTAACGGTAATGCCAGTCCAAACAATGGTATTCTGCGACCGGCACGCCCCGCCTCCCCCCTATAATTTCACGACAGGTATTGCCTTTACGGCAGAGGCAGGTAAAGGTAGTTGGTCTTTTTTGACACTATATCACAACATAACGCCATAAATAAATTGATTTATTCATGTCTCTGGTCCTTTCCGTTGTAAGGATATGTGCGATCTGTTTGTTGTTGCTTTTGAAATGACAGATGCTTTATAAAACAGTCGGACTTGCTCCGGTGACGGTAGTTAGCCTAGCCTCCTGAGCAGGTCTGACTAATCGATAACAGAGAATTAGCCCTATACAGCCTTGACTACAGAGGCAGGTTGCTATATGTACCAGGGGGTGACGCTGTTGCCTAGGGCTCTCTTAGCTCAGCGGGTAGGGAATTCTCTGATGAAACAGTAGACCTGAGTTTGCGTCCTGCCCGGGTTGTTTCTTTGCATCTCTGGACTAGACATTTAGAATTTTTTCACTGTATTTTATCAAGGTAGGCCTACAGGTTCCTATCGTTTAACACTGATTCTTTTTGTACTATTTGTGTTTCACTGTCACCTGCCATTTATACTAATAATAATAATAATAATAATAATAATAATAATAATAATAATAATAATAATAATAATAATAATAGTAATAATAGTAATAATAATAATAATACATTTAATTTATAGGCGCCTTTCAAGACACCCAAGGTCACCTTACAAAGCATAAAATTGTCATAAAATCATTAAAAACACAACATTGTGGAAAAACAAAACAACAAAACAAAATGATATAAATATGATAAATTCTACATATTTGGTCCAAAAAACTTCAGAATCAATCAAGGATGCACACCGTCGGGCCGTGCCGATCTGACTAACGGTCAGAGAGATATGCAGTCACAGACAGACAGACGTTTCTTGCTTGATAGATAGATAGATAGATAGATAGATAGATAGATAGATAGATAGATAGATAGATAGATAGATAGATAGATAGATAGATAGATAGATAGATAGATAGATGTACCATTCCCTACTGGCACCTACCGTTTTTCCACTGGCATGCCACTAATATTAATGGTATGTACCATTCCCTACTGGCCCCTACCGTTTTTCCACTGACATGCCACTAATATCCTGTGGTATTTGCCAGTTCATACTGGCAAATACCACTCATGATCCAGCTGCAGAATCATTTTGATAACAAAAAATATATGATTGGCAATACATGATGGAAGCATAAATTAACAATGTCAAAAGTGTGAAAAATAAAATTCAAGTAAAATGAGTATGAAAAAATGTAATAAAGAAGTGATTGAGATTTGTGTGCAATTATGATTGAGGGGCTCCCTTAGCTCAGCGGGAAGGGAGTCCCCTTACAGACCCAAGTCCAGCAGCAGACTTGAGTTCGCATCCCGCCCGGTTTTGTTCTTTGCATCTCTTGACTAGACATTTAGAATTTTTTCTCTATATTTTATCAAGGTAGACCTACAGGTTCCTATCGTTTAACACTGATTCAGTGTCATAAACCTTTTTGTACTATTTGTGTGCCATTTCCTACTGTCACCTGCCATTTATACTGGCACATACCGTTTCTCCACTGACAGGCCACTTTTGTAAAATGGTATTACCTTTTCCGAATGGCACCTACCGTTTCTCCACTGACATTCCACTAATATTAATGGTATGTACCATTCCCTACTGGCACCTACTGTTTCTCCACTGACATGCCACTCATATACTGTGGTATTTGCCAGTTCATACTGGCAAATACCACTTGATCCAGCGGCAGAATCATTTTGATAACAACAAATATATGATTGGCAATACATGATGGAAGCATACATTAACAATGTTAAAAGTGTGAAAACTAAAATTCAAGTAAAATAAGTAAGAAACAATCCGCATCTGCCGTGTTGATAAACAAATAAGCCCCCATATTGCCTTTGCTTCACCAGCATATATCTGAACGAAATTGGGTGTCCAATTGCTCCCAATGTTTTTTGTTTTGGTCATATGTAATGTGTGCTTTATCATATTTTGGAAAGCATTTTCCCACATGAAGTTGACTGCTCCTGTCCTTCTGAACACTGGGTTACCAAAGTGTTCTTGCTAGGATGTTTAGACACTGTTTTTGTTTGGAAGTTCATAAGATGTGGACACGCTTTGTGTAAATACAGATGGTGGATGTGATGTAAAAAAAAAAGTGAAAAGTTATGTTCCTCTTAAAATACTGGCTTTTGGGGTGATTACAACGCTGCTGTTTTGAATGTGGTGATATTTTCTTTTGGCTTTTGGCGTGTTGAAGTGTAGATCAGCCTTAAAATCCCATGGCTGGATTAACACATCCAACTTGTCTGGTCCCTGTCTAATGTGTGATGACTGGAGCCTCTCTTTCTACTGTGTGTCTTGCAGCAAAGGATGATGGGAGCGTGGCGGTCGCCCTGGGTTCCACCTCCCACCTGGTGCTGATGATCTCATGCTTCCTGCAGGTGCCTCTCAGGTATCCAGTCATCCACAAGGGCTCCCGCTCCTCCATCAAAGACACCATCACCGACAGACTAACGGAGAAGGAGCGAGAGTAAGTATATGCTCAAATACTGGGGCAGTAATAAAACATGTCAACAAGCTGAAATAATCCCATGTTTCTCTTTCAACACAACTGCGTTTCAAATCACATACTCTTTCTTTTTACTACACTACATACTAAAGTACAGAAGAGTTCTAGGGCCACAGGAGAGACAAAAAAATCAGATAAGGAAGTTTTTTTTTCATTTTGTTGAGAAATGTCAAGAATAAAGACAAATACTCCAAAATGCTATTGGAGTTAGTGTGGCATTTATGTATTTTCAGCATACTACAATTGACGTGCATGTATTGGGACATCCTAAATCTTTTTTTGGCATTCTAAATAGTAGGGAAGTATGGGTATTGGAACACAGGGAATGTGTCGTGAATGATGGTCTCCGTCTTCAATTTATGGTCGCTTTTCACTTTTTCTTGAAATGAATTCTCTCTGGGCTTTTGTGGGGATTTTTATGTAATGGATTGCAATCTGTTCCTCAATAACAGCACATTTGTAGATGTGTTTTTGTTGTTTATATATTAAAGAAAAAAGGAAAAATCCTGTTTATTGTTAATACGTTTTTTATAGACATCCTTCAAATTAATTTTGAATTCGTTTTTGATAAAGACAGAGGTTGAATTTAATGATGGAACATAACCCTGGCTGTTATTGTGTTGGTTAGATTTGATTGTGTAGTGATTTGTTTTAGAAAGACAGTGCTCCCCTATAAACAGAATATCTATTGGTGATCAACAGTTTCTAACTATTTACAGACAGTTTCCATACTCCACAGTTTTGGCGGCTATGATAGTTTATTTTATTGTATAATGTGATAAGAATAGATACATTTGAATTTAATCTGAAACCATGCTTGAAGTCAGTCTAACAAAATGACTGTTCACATCATCTACTAACTCACAAAGCTCATTTAGAATTCACTTACTTTAAAAAGGCAAAATACATTTTGACCACGGTTTCCCTGGTTTCCGGTGCCATCACTGACAGTGGAGTGGATCATGCATTGTTCCATTGTTCAAGTTGTTCAAACGCCACAAAATCTCATGTAAAGTTTGCAAAATATTCCTCTGCATGCTTACACATCTTTAGCTCCAGATTGAGTGCTGCTAATTTGGTCGTTTAAATTCTAAAAATATATTTTTTAAGGTTTAGTCGCAAATTTGTCCGACTGGGCTCTTGTCTCGCCGGCTGCTCTTCACTTTCTTCAAGGCAGTCAACTTTTTCAATTTGTCCAACCACTGCCTGTTATATAGTTCTATCTGTTATAGTTCTATCTGTTATATAGTTCTATCTGTTGAAAAGACACCATTGTACTCACAGAAAAGTCTTTTTTAGTAACAAGTAGTGAGTAGTGACTGCCTGTAAAATCTTGGAGCTAATTTGATTACTCACATTATTTATTTTATTACACTCTTCAATCAAACCATAAGAACCACATCTAATAACCCACTGCTGCCAGATTCCAAAGAGCTCAGATATTGTATTTAATGAATTGCCAGCCTTGTTATACTGTTATTCTCTTAGAGAATTAAAGTGGTACAATGTTAATATGGATTGTAGCCGAGCCCTGAAGTGGCTTATGCTGCTTGACTCATCAAATAGTTTTAAGAATTATCTGCTGTAAATTCTTGGGCAGGATGTAATTGGTCAAAGTAGAATGCAACACAAGACATAAGTCAAAATCCTTTTTAAATTATAATCAAAAGCTTTCCAAAAATGAATGTCATGCAGGTTCATGAATGGCCTCTTTCAGTTGAGTTGTAATGGTCACTTTGAAATAAGTATACGTTAAATGATACTTTGATTTCATACTAACTGTAACTACATTGTCTGGTTGTGTGTTCTGATTTGAGAGTTTTTTTCAATGTTTCTAAGAACCTCACAGTGTTAAATTCATCAATCAATTCATCTTTTACAGGAGTGTGTGGAGACCAGACCTGTATGCTTTCTCTCATTTAACACATTTGATGTTAAAAAATGTGCCTTCTCTGTGTACATCCTTGTATTGGGCCACAGTCTTGCGATGCGTAAAGGTGTACTTCTTTAACCTATTAGTCATGCATAAATAGCAAGCTTTCTTTGTTCTTACCAAACCAAGTGGCTGTGATAACAACAATTAAGGTTTGCATGTATGTATAGAAGCATGCAATAGGGCTTTGCTTCTGGATTTGATTAAATGAAAATATGAAAGTCTCCGATTGTGCCTAGTACATAACAGGTCATTTTTTATTTATTTTTTAACAACATTTCTATTACAGACCTGTGTGTTGTGTTGCCTATGGTAACAAGTTCCCTTTTATCAGTTTGTCATGGGTTCAGAGAATCCCTAATTAATATCTGCAGAGCCTGTAAATGACACAGTGCCCATTACGTGCCTCTCACACAACCCTAGGGCTGCAACCAATTTGCCTGTTATCTTCACATTTCTGTCATTGTTGTTCAATCCAGAACTATTCATGATGAAATAGAGCTAAGCTAATGACACACTGAGAATTTAAGCTCACCTGAGGCTTTGTCGAGGACGTTTGTATATAAGTCTCCAATCATACAGGCACTGTAATTACAGCAAAGGCCAATGTAAAGAAATTATTATTTGTATATGTTATGTTCTTGTATCTATGAATCAAGTCACATTTTTAAAACCCCTGCTGTGCTGTCATAATTGCATGCTTAGGACACACATGTTCATCTATGTAACTTTTATGCATACTGACATTCCACACACTCAAGACCCCCTTCAATGAGTGTGAGAGGGGGAGTAATATAGAAGAGTTTGCTATAATTAGCAGTGTTAGTAATAGCCGTGGATGTGGGTAGATAAGTGTTTGAGTGAAGAGAGGTGGTAGGTTCAAAGCTGCTGGAAGAGGAGAGTAAACATGAAAGTGCAGAGTTCTGCTTTCACTAGTCAACTTTTCACATTCACACTGGGTTCTGCATAACCTTGTTGATAGGGATGCACCCATCCACTATTTTTAGTTCCGATCTGATTCCGATATCTGGGTTTTGGATATCGGCCGATACCGATATTGTCCGCTATCATACGATACATTTCTTTGTTGGTGGTGATGTTATGTGTATGGTTAAGAAGGCTTAAGCAACACAGCAATTCTAATTTAAAAGAGCAAAAAATATACACACATGCATATTAACAGCTTTGAACTGTTTGAATGCAGAACATCAAAACTCAACTTTTGAATTGCTAATTATAATATTAATGTGTGATATATCAAATAGATAGGGTCTTAAAACTTAAATTTCTTTCATACTTAAAATAATTTAGATTAAAAAAAATTAGGGCTGTCAAATTAACGCGTTAATTTCGATTTAATTAATCACAGAAAAATTTACGCGATTAAAAAAATTAACACAAGGGGTGAGACGATAGCCCAGCTGCACCTGTAGTTTGCGGACACGGCCCGCACGGGATTAAAGAGTAAAGAAAGAAGCATAGAGAGGGCTCCATGGACGTTTTATGGAAAGCTTCGGGCAAATAAGCATGAAGGTAGGAAGTTATCTTATGTTATTCTCCGCAGTGTCTGTACATTATTGATTTAGTGGGTGCCTAATTAACAATGTAGGTTAAAAAAACTCTCAGTATCTCTCAATCTTCCGTCTCACTTTTGTTTGCTAGCTGATTCAGATTCAGATTCAGATTCAGAAGACTTTATTTGCCATGACATGTGAACATGTATGGAATTTGATTTGGTACAGTGGAGTTTACAATAGGACAAGTGCAAGACAGGACAAGACAGTGCAAACCAACATATATAGTGCAAACATGAGTAAATAATAAATTATATAATCATATAATCAATAAGAAGTGCCAACGTGCCAAGAGATCAAGTATATGTACAACAGACCATTAGGTTACTGAGGGGGGGGGGGGAGGGCAGTGCATTTAATAGTCGGATGGCCGTGTGGAAGAAGCTGTGCAAATGTCTGGTTTTGAGAGTCCTTATTGACCGCAACCTCCTGCCTGAAGGGAGCGGGGCGAAGAGACCGTGGCCTGGGTGTGCGGGGTCAGCCATGATATTCCTGGCCCTCCCCAGAGCCCTGCTGTTAAACAGGGCCCCAAGGGGGGGCAAGGGGCAGCCAATCACCTTCTCCGCCGAGCGTATCACCCGCTGCAGCTTGGCCTTATCCTTGGCTGCTGCAGCGGGGAACCAGATGATGATGGCAGAGGTGATGATGGACTCAATGATGGCCGTAGCTGTCACTCTTACTAGCATATGCAGCCTGCCTTTTTTCCTCTTTCGTGTGTGTGTGTGTGTGTGTGTGTGTGTGTGTGTGTGTGTGTGTGTGTGTGTGTGTGTGTGTGTGTGTGTGTGTGTGTGTGTGTGTGTGTGTGTGTGTGTGTGTGTGTGTGTGTGTGTGTGTGTGTGTGTGTGTGTGTGTGTGTGTGTGTGTGTGTGTGTGTGTGTGTGTGTGTGTGTGTGTGTGTGTGTGTGTGTGTGTGTGTGTCAATATTTTTGGCTACGATGTTGAATGAGTCGGCATAGGGCCCATAGGCTATGCGCACCTGTGGCAGTGCAGCGCTGTCTGTTGTGGGAGATAGACAGTCTTCATTTAGCCTGCTTGTTTTTTTGTGGTTTTAAGTAGAAAATTCGGCAAAGTTCGTAATTTTATTTCATGTAGAAACCTGGCTGAGGGGAGGAGACAGAAGTTACGAGAGAGAGAGAGAGAGAGAGACACTGTAGGCTATACAGCTGTTTATAAACAGGCATAAAAGTGTCATATAAGTATGCGATTAATTTAGATGAATTATTCACAGAGCCTGTAATTAATTACCGTAATTTTCGGACTATAATCCCCATTTTTCGACCCTGTTATTACACAGCACAGTATATGTTCTGTAGCTAGTAGGGATGGGCGTTAGTAATCGAGTACTCCTCGTTTCAAATTAACTCGATTGGTGGATGAGGAAAATCGTTTTTTTTTTTTTTTTGTCTGTAGCCTTTAGCCTATTTTAAAATGTTATACGTGTACAAAACGGCACAAAACGGATAAAATAAAGTTTAACTAGTTTAATTAAATATTTTGATGCAAGTGCAATAAACTGAGCGTTGTGTCAAACAGCAACTGCAACTTCCGTGCCACCGCAACGCAGCCTGTGTTCGCCACGGCACCGCGGAGCTGAACACGGTCTCTCCTTTCTTCTCCAGAACATTTTCAGGAATATAACTGTCCAATTATTTCAAAGCAGATGATAAAGTTACGTTTATAAAAAGGGGAGATGACACCTGTTACTCTGTTAGTAATGAGTAGACTCCAGGGGCCTCATTTATCAACCGTACTTACGCACAAATCTGTGCGTAAGTAGGGCGTAAGAACATTGCCACGCAAAGTATGGAATTTACCAAAATGTACTTGGACTTATGAATGTGTGTAAATGTAAGCATAACTCTGACCATGCTTACGAACAGAATCTAGTGGTAGAATAGCGATATTACAAGCACAAAGCAAAGCATTTCAGAGTTTCAACGTCTGCATTAACACTAGAACCGCCAGCGTTCTCTTTATATCTATAATCGCCACGCGTCAAATCCACCCGTGCATTTCTAGGGTAATATGAAGTCCTACATTTGTTTGTTTAATCATCATCTGTGTTTTGGACCTCTTGTTTTATAATCTAAGTTTCTTTAAGAACACTGATCACGACTCAGTAATGAAACTGAAGTAGATATAAAATCGCCAATACATCAATGAAAACAGACGGTCAAAACAGCGTCCAAATGAGCTAACATCCTAAATGCAATAAATAGTTATATGGCTCACTTATTTTTAGGTAAGCTCTAATTGATTATTCATTAAATGTGTCACGTTTACATATTTTGAAGCGGAGGATCCCTGCGATGCTCTCTGTGCGTCTCATCTGACAGCACTCAGCTGTGAGCTGGACGAGCCGCGGTGACTCGCCAGACTCGCCAATCACTCATTTCACTTAGTAACTCTATAATGTTGTTAGGAACTTATCTTCATCTCTTATTTATTGAAAGAGTTTATGAATGACTGCACGTAAAGTTGTCAGATCGCGGACAACAAACAATGCCGTTGCCTTACAACTTGCTCGAAAATATCACATTTTCCCATGCAGCAAGCTTTCTTTTGTTTTAATGCCTGCACTAAGTGAGCCAACAAAATATGTTTTGCTTTGATACAACCTCGTTTACAAGGGTTTCCATTTATGTGTTGGAGAAGTTTCTTTTCGTTGCCCTCTTTGCCATTGTAGCGGAGAGGGATAAAACACATTCAGATGGTTGATAAAGGGATGTGTTGTGACCATATATGGTTAATTGGAGGCGTTTCTGAATGCAAATGGTCTGAGCGTGAACGAGCATGGTACTTAAGAACATGTGGGATTTATCAAGATTGATGACTTACTGGTGTGCGTACGATAGGCCAGCGCACGTTTGATAAATACCGATTTTTTTGTACTTAAGCACATACTAAATTGCATTCGTAAGAGTGAATTTAGAACCTTTTCTACGCACTGTTGATAAATGAGGCCCCTGGAGCCTCATTTATCAACCGTACTTACGCACAAATCTGTGCGTGGCAATGTAAGAACATTGCCACGCAAAGTATGGAATTCACCAAAATGTACTTAGACTTAGGAATGTGTGTAAATTTAAGCACAGCTCTGACCATGCTTACGAACAGAATCTAGTGGTAGAATAGCGATATTACAAGCGCAAAGCAAAGCATTTAAGAGTTTCAACGTCTGCATTAACACTAGAACCGCCAGCGTTCTCTTTATACCTATATTCGCCACGTGCGTCAAATCTACCCGTGCATTTCTAGTGTAATTTAAAGTCATACATTTGTTTGTTTAATCATCATCTGTGTTTTGGACCTCTTGTTTTATAATCTAACTTTCTTTAAGAACACTGATCACGTTTCGTGGCGACTCGGTAATGAAACTGAACCAATAGGCTATATCAATGAAAACAGCCGGTCAAAACAGCGTCCAAATGAGCTAAAATCCTAAATACAATAAATAGTTACATGGCACACTTATTTTTAGGTAAGCTCTAATCGATTATTCATTAAATTTGTCACACGTTTACATGTTTTGAGGCGGAGGTTCCCTCCGACGCTCTCTGTCAGATCGCGGACCCCAAACAATGCTGTTGCCTTGACAACTTGCTCGAAAATATCACATTTTCCCATGCAGCAAGCTTTCTTTTGTTTTAATGCCTGCACTAAGTGAGCCAACAAAATATGTTTCACTTTGATTCAACCTCGGTTACAAGGGTTTCCATTTATGTGTTGGAGAAGTTTCTTTTCGTTGCCCTCTTTGCCATTGCGATGTGTTGTGACCATATATGGTTAATTGGAGGCGTTTCTGAATGCAAATGGTCTGAGCGTGAACGAGCATGGTACTTAAGAACATGTGGGATTTATCAAGATTGATGACTTACTGGTGTGCGTACGATAGGCCTGCGCTCGTTTGATAAATACCGATTTTTTTGTACTTAAGCACATACTAAATTTCATTCGTAAGAGTGAATTTAGAACCTTTTCTTCGCACTGTTGATAAATGAGGCCCCAGTTGAGCATGCAAGGTGCTCTCCGCTTGGAAAGAAAAGTAAAGAAGAAGCAAGGCTTACTTCAGGCACATTCGCTCCGAGCCAACAACAGTTAAGAAGCCTTCAATAGGGAATATGGGGATAAGATAAAAAAAACGACTGGTGTAACGTTCCGTTAATGAGGAATTAGTCGCGGTAATTATTCACGGACACGGAGTGAGCATTACGTGGTTGGATAACTACTAAGTCTACTGCTTTGGTGAGTTATTTATATGCATTTAAATTGTAGGACAATAATTTTATATTATTTGCTGCCCTTCTTATTCTAAATGGTGACTTTTTTTGTTACAAATACAGTACAGACCATGCTTTTTTTCCGCAGACCTACTCGATCGGTTTAAATTGTGGCCCGTCTATTTAATTACTTTCAGTGAGGAAAATGTGTTTTAAACTTGTGGAAAAAAAATCCTTAATATCATATGGCAACTGTGACTGTTTTACAATCGCTTGACAGCCCTGAAAAATATGTTTATTATTTATTTATTTTTAAATCAGAGTTGTCAGTCCGATATCCGATACGTAGATTGCAGCCATATCGGACCAGATCCAGATATTGTATCGGATCGGCCCCATCCCTACTGGTTGATATCAGCAGAACATATCGGATCTTTTTTAGCTGTTATTTATTTTAATAGAAGATTTATAGAATGTCACATTTTATATGGAGTGTTTATGGCTGGGAATCTGAACAAATATGGGCCTTTTGGAAGCACTTGGGGGCCTTTTTATACGTGTGAAAATAAATATTGGGGCTGGTGACGAGTAGTCCGCTGTGGGACTGTAAAGGAGCAAGTTGAGTCGTTTGGAGTTAGGCTCATTAGAGTAAATGATTTCAGTTGGTAAGAGAAGAGAGGCAGCTCACATGGCCATGTTAAATAAGGCCATTATAACTAGACTGCATACCACAACACCTCACCATTCACCTTCATTTACTGTTGAATGTTGTAGCAGCTCATGGAGGCAGCAGGGCAGTATCAACACTGTCAGGGGTCAACATCTCCTGGCTTTACCATTATCTCTGTGTGCTTTGCTCTATACAAAACAAGTGGCTGCTTATCCTTGGTGGAGGCACATAGGCATGATGAGTAATAAGCCACTTTCACACCTACTGGCCATACACAGGAAGGCAAGCAGCTGGGAGAAATTGTGTGTGTGTGAAACCAGAAGACATTATCAGACTAACAGAGAGCTGGAGTGGCCATGTCACTGCAGGGTTCAACATAACTTTTTTATCCTACTGGCCCGCCGGGCCAGTGGATCCGAGTTTTACTGGCCCCTTGTATATTTTCACTGGCCCTGCACACACTTTTTTTTCTTCATAATTTAGTGTCAATAATTATAATACCTGTATTAGAGAAATAACCAAATCTAAAGGGAATATCAATACTGTAACAGTATAGATATTCCCTTTAGATTTGGTTATTTTTCTTTTAGTTAAAGCCACTACGAGTAACATGGCACGTTGGCGTCCCCTTTGGACAAAAGAGGTAGTATTTTTACGACGCCAGCTGTCGTGAAGCTGTTTTCTAGCTCGTGCCGGGCGTGCAAGATTCAAATGATCAGGAAGCAATATAGTGCATGTCCATGTGTTGAAAGTGTGAGGGCACCGGACTCTTTTCGGCTCCGTGAGAGTGGTTAGTGACACAGCATCAACTAATGCCAGTCAGTGCTACACACACCTGATTGCAATGAGTTGATGCAGTGTCACCTCTCACAGAGCTGAAAGATTACGTGTCCTCACAGAAAGCGAATGAACGAGAGACGGCAGTTAGTATGGATCACGATGAGGTAATGTGTTTATGTTGTTGTAAATAATGACTATTTCAGATGAATAATGGTCATCTGATGATGCTGGTGAGGCAAAGTAAACTTTGTTTTAGTAGGCTACCGCTCATTCATTTAGGAGTCTAGTTCGCTCCCGTGAAATTGTGTATACGTTGCTTGGCAACGCCCTCCCGCCCGCCTATCTCTCCCTTTTAGCTTTTCTTCATTGCATTTTCTTTTTTTTCTTTGATGCAGCTTTCCATTTCTATGCGGATGACAGTGTAATTTATTGTTGTGCATCCTCGCTCAGTAAGGCTTTTGTTTATATGCAAAGTGCTTTTGATCAAGTGCAGGCTCAGCTTTGTCAACTGAAGCTTGTTCTCAATGTTGATAAAACCAAACTTATGGTATTTTCAAATTCCAGAAAGATTGTGTTAAATCAGAAAATGTTTACTTCCCAAGGTAATGAAATTGAGGTTGTAACTACTTACAAATACTTGGGATTTATGATCGATGACCACATCTCGTTTAAAACTCACATACAAAACCTGGTGAAAAAACTGAAACTAAAGTTAGGTTTTTACTTTAGGAATAAGTCATGTTTCTCTCTCGAGGCCAGACGACGATTAGTCGAAGCTACCTTCTTGCCGGTTCTTGATTATGGTGATCTGTTGTACATGAATGCATCAGCTCACTGTCTACATATGTTGGACACTGTATACCATGGAGCCTTGAGGTTCATTACAAACAGCAGAGCCTTAACCCATCACTGTACACTATACTCAAGAGTAAACTGGCCTTCTCTTTTTATGAGACGACTTAGTCACTTGTATGTTTTTATTTACAAGGCGATCTTAGGTAAACTCCCTTGTTATTAGTCATCGTATATGTCCAGAAAATGTGTCCCCCATGCGTTAAGGTCTCAGGACATGGTGCTCATGACTGTTCCTCAAGCTCGTACAGAGCTGGGTAAAACAGCTTTTAAGTTTTTTGCGCCGTCGTCATGGAATAACCTGCAAAAGCAGTTTAAGCTTCAGGACCTAGTAACTCTAAACGAATTTAAGGCTGTTGTTAAGAGTTTGGGTAACACTTTATAATAACTATCCGTTGTAACTCGTTAATAGATCATTAGTAAACTCTTAATTAATAATTATTAATGATTTGTTAAGTGTTTGTTAGCAGTTTGTTAAGGATTTATAACAATGGTAGATAGTTAATAGCTTAATAATTGAATCAGTTCATCTGGGAGGTAATCCGAGATTAACTGATCACGTCACGTTCAAGTCCATGGCATGCACAGTGTGTATTGAGTTTATTTAAAAATATTTGAAAATGGGGCTGCCCTCAGTTGCCCATGCACTGTGTATAGTCTATAGCCTATTTCAGCCTCGTCGGTATCTCGGATTACCTCCCAGATGAACTGATTCAATTATTAAGCTATTAACTATCTACCATTGTTATAAATCCTTAACAAACTGCAAACAAACACTTAACAAATCATTAATAATCATTAATTAAGAGTTTACTAATGATCTATTAACGAGTTACAACGGATAGTTATTATAAAGTGTTACCAGAGTTGGAAGTTGGACTCCATCGGAAATTGTGAATGTTTTTAGTTAGGAATCTTATTTTTATGTTGTACAACTGTACTTAATATCGAACTTGTATTTTGTTTTGTGTTTTATGTGTAACTGAGTTCTGCTGTCCATCTTGGCCAGGTCTCTCTTGAAAAAGAGATTTTAATCTCAATGAGACTAACCTGGTTAAATAAAGGATAAATAAAAAAAATTAAAAAATTTGATGGTTCAGCCCCGTTATCAGTCATTATGACGACAAACAACTGTCTCAAACAAGGCTCCCGCTCCCCTTCCCTCACCTGGAGGGATAGGCTTCTCAAATCACGTTGTTGCGCCACACTGAAATATGCGACCAATACGGATATGTGACCATAGAGCATGCACGCGTGAACCGAAAATCGGACTGGGTGTGCGACCAGACCAAATGCAGTAATAAAAACTATATAAAAACATCTTTCTTTGCACTGATGGTCTCGTTTACTGTTAAAGGTAATTTATGATTATGTGAGGAAACATGAGGCTGTTTAAAAGATATTTAAATGTTACTCGGAGCTGCTTTAATGATATGAAATATTGATATTGCTCATACACATAATATAAAACCAGGCAAACATATTGAATTTGAAGCCTACAACTGAAAGTATTTGGAAGGAGTGGGCCAGTAGGCCTATTTCAAAGTCCAGTAGTTTGATGATTGTTTTTATTCTTGAATTTGGGCAGTTTAATGAAAAGTTCACCTGCAGAAATCATGTTCAAACATAAAAAAAGAGAGATGAAGGTCTGATCAGTCTTTGTGGTGTGGTAGTGTTTATCACTTTCTCCATATGCATTAGGGATGTGAATGTATCGACCCAATGACCGGGTTTCCACTTGCGCTCAAGTTGACTAAAAATAGAATAGATCAGTGGGTTATGCCGTTTTTTTTAATGGGAGATTTCACCGTTTATGCGAGTTCACTTCTGGTTGGGAGCGCGCTGCAGGAGCGTCACTTCTACATGAAGTGTCAGCTTCACATAAGAGTCCGGTGTGGGACCATTTTTTCAAACTATTGATAAAAAACAATGCAGTGCAAAATATACAGCATAAGTTAAATGCTCGTCTAAGACTATGATGTTAAATCACCTTAGAAACACACAATGCCTTCGTCCGAGCAAAGCAGCGTTTCACCGTGAGATCTCGCCAGTGCGCGAGTAAGCCGCCGCGCTGAAGAACTCCGGGGCTTGTGGCAAAATTATAATAACCGGGGATATTCTCCCCGTTAGCGATTTCAATGGGAAAGACTTCCACGATCCAGAAAACACAGAGCCATGTCGGCAGGCAAACTGCGCGACTATAGGAACTGTCCAGTGAGCCGCCTCCCTCCGTTCGTTTCTGTCTACAACCGACCCAATTACAATCACCAGCGATGCATTCACAGCGTTTAAATAAAGCCTCTCATTTGTATTACCATTGGGGCTTTGATGCACATACTGTAACATTACGGCGGCAGCTAAAGGAAAAGCGCAGTTATCACTTCATTTTCTGCACCTCAACCTCTGCTGTGGGAAGAAAAAAAGGGGGCAAAGTAAGTCGATTGATTTGTCGACTCGCAGGCGGACGGTAGGCAGCTCTGCCAACGGAGCGAGAGTGCGCCCACTTGTTGCTCCGCCTGTCAAAACGCCCACGCATCGTTTGTCCACTGACCTTTCATTAAAATATATTTTATATTAGGTTTATTATATTGAGTCTTAAATAAACACTGCTTTCATTCCGACTCTCAACTCAACGTGCATTTAAATTAACCATGATATAGTCTACAAAAAGATACTGAACTGTGATTGGCCGTTACTGGCCTGGGCGGGCCAGTGACTGGCCAATCAACTTGCCCTGCATATGATTTTACTGGCCCCGGGCCAGCGGGCCATTGGTTATGTCGAACCCTGCACTGTGTGGGGTGGTGACGTCATGGCAGCAGCTGGAGAGGCTTACACTGGAACTCGTTGGGACTCACTTTACCCCTTTAACAGTCTAAAACTGTGCAGCAGGCTATTTACAACAGAAAAATAAAGCTGTTGGCTGTGTGGCTGTTGAAGGCTGCAGCAGACAATCAAGCATGGCCCCTTAAGGTGTCCCTGAGTGAGGCCAAACTCCCCAGCTCCCCCCTCCACATGTTTATGACCTCTGAGGTTCCCAGAGGGCTGCAGGCACACGGCTAAATAATGTGTGGTGGCAGATGGGAAGCAACTAGCTCCAGCTCTAAAAGTCTACAGAAAGAGGGGGTGATTAAAGTGTCGGAAAGAAGCAAGCCGGCGGTGATAAGTGAGGTGGCTTGGGATCAGTTTAGCAAAGCGTGGTAGGATTAGCAAGCAGTCACTCAGTTATAATGGCCTGGCTGCACGTATGGCGTTTAAAGTTGCATGATGTACTTGAGGCCCCTGTTAACTGGTAAGTTAAGTCCTAACCTTTGTTTTGCAATGTTATGATCTTGGCGCTCTTTTTTTAGATTAAAGTAAGACTAAGCATCCTTCTCCTGTGGCTTTACTGCAGTACCCACTGATCCTAGATGACATTTTCACCCCTTTACTATCAAACATAAATCACATTTATTTCTCACAGCTTTGTGTACACTTGGAAGTCAACTATACAATGTGACACACGCATCGGGTTCTCAATGTGGTGTGAATAATATGTTTCCCCTTTGAGATTGGCTAATATCGTTGTATTCCTTTCCCCTTTTACAGTGTAGAGTAATAGCTGCCTTATTCCATACAGTATGATATTTTGCCACAGGAAACTAGTGGAGGCATATGTTGATATGAACTATGTGTTAACCTGCAGTGTTTTGGCAGAGACCCCAGTTTGAACTGGCCTTGTAAGATGTGTTTGAAAGTTAGGTGTGGAACATGACTGGTGTGTTTGGCACTATGTATGATTTGGCCTTTTTTTAAGGATCACAAAGTCCTCCTCCTCCCTGCCAGAGATGTTCTTTGAAATCAGCGGATCTCAGCGACATGTTGCGCCCACATTTTGTCCCGTGGAGAGCCCGGGTTCCAGCGTTTTGTGATTGCATGGGGGGGAGAAGTGGGGAGATGTGATCCAGATGTGCAGTGTCTGATTGAGACCAGAGCCCAGCCATTACAAAGCCAGCGCTGCCTCTATCCTTTTAGCTTGTATTGGGGCAAAGCTGTGTGTGTGTGCTTTTTTTTCTCTCTTTATCACTGGCTGAATTAAAATGAATGTAAGTGGGATTTCCACATCACTGCTGTGATGTTCAGACACTAAAGCAACTGGTCTGGGTGCAGTGCATACCAGCTTAAGACCAGAGCAACATGTGAGCTCCAGGAAAAAGGGTTATTGTTCAACCTTTTCATGTCTCTTAACATTGACCGCACAGGAGGAAAGTTCCCTGTTCAGCACAGCAAAGACTGGGCAAAGTTAAGGCATAGGAAGACACACACACACACACACACACACACACACACACACACACACACACACACACACACACACACAAGTAGATTATCTGTGTTTCACTTAAGGAGATTAGATATCAATAGTTAAAGGGTGAGTTCACTCAAATTACTTGAGAAGACGCGTTTCCTATGTCAGTATGTATTTAGGCATGTAGATGGATTTTATTTTTCTATCTTGATAGGATCTGTGAGATTTCTGCTTCAAATATGGTTATCAATATGGTCATTTGGAATAAATTAATTTTCATTTACGAAATGTCATATTTGTTGTCTCACCACACTCTGTTCTACAGATGCATGTCATAACGTTGTCCAAAATGAATCAATTATTATCTTCATATTTTTTGGTGCATTTTTATTAAATCTCATTTGCACATCGTTGGTAGTGGTTCAGTTGTATAGTTACTGCATTCTTCACTGCAGAGATAAAGGAGCTGATCAATTTAGGAGCCAGAGGGCTTAAATCAAATTGTCAATAAATGGCTTATTATTTAGGTCTGTATGTGGACTACAAAGGCACCCTGGGAGCGGGTAGAATGTTTACTTGTCGTCTGAGGTTTTCTACAATAGCAGGAATGTTGTGTTTATAGTAGCTCTGAAGAAGTCAGAGTCTCTTCTTGGTTGGCAGGTTAGTTTCATATGCAGCCCTTCATCTCGGAGCCCCGCTGTGCCACAGTCTTTGTCCATACTTCATTAAAAAGTAGAAGCATCTGTGCTTGATGATGGTGAAGGATGGTGTTGGCCCTGTAAGCTGACAACATGTAATAGTATTGTGTTATTGTTCATACACTCAACAAAAATATAAACGCAACACTTTTGTTTTTGCTCCCATTTTTCATGCGATGGACTTAAAGATCTAAAATTCATTCCAGATGCACAATATTACCATTTCTCTCAAACATTGTTCACAAATCTGTCTAAATGTGTTCTGCTTTGCTGAGATAATCCATCCCACCTCACAGGTGTGCCACATCAAGATGCTGATCTGACATCATGATTAGTGCACAGGTGTGCCTTAGACTGTCCACAATAAAAGGCCACCCTGAAATGTGCAGTTTTGTCTCACAGCAAAATGCCACAGATGCCACAAGCATTGTGGGAGCGTGCAATTGGCATGCTGACAGCAGGAATGTCAACCAGATCTGTTGCTCGTGCATTGAATGTTCATTTCTCCACCATAAGCCGTCTCCAAAGGCGTTTCAGAGAATATGGCAGTACATCCAACCGGCCTCACAACCGCAGACCACGTGTAACCACACCAGCCCAGGACCTCCACATCCAGCAGGTTCACCTCCAAGATCGTCTGAGACCAGCCACTGAGACAGCTGCTGAAACAATTGGTTTGCATAACCAAACAATTTCTGCACAAACTGTCAGAAACCGTCTCAGGGAAGCTCAACTGCATGCTCGTCGTCCTCATCGGGGTCTTGACCTGACTCCAGCTCGTCGCCGTAACAGACTTGAGTGGGCAAATGCTCACATTCGATGGCGTCTGGCACGTTGGAGAGGTGTTCTCTTCACGGAGGAATCTCGGTTTACATTGTTCAGGGCAGATGGCAGACAGCGTGTGTGGCGTCGTGTGGGTGAGCGCTTTGCTGATGTCAATGTTGTGGATCGAGTGGCCCATGGTGGTGGTGGGGTTATGGTATGGGCAGGCATCTGTTATGGACGAAGAACACAGGTGCATTTTATTGATGGCATTTTGAATGCACAGAGATACCGTGATGAGATCCTGAGGCCCATTGTTGTGCCATACATCCATGAACATCACCTCACGTTTCAGCAAGATAATGCACGGCCCCATGTTGCAAGGATCTATTCTGTACACAATTCTTGGAAGCTGAAAATGTCCCAGTTCTTGCATGGCCAGCATACTCACCGGACATGTCACCCATTGAGCATGTTTGGGATGTGCTTGACCGGCGTATACGACAGCGTGCACCACTTCCCACTAATATCCAGCAACTTCGCACAGCCATTGAAGAGGAGTGGACCAACATTCCACAGGCCACAATTGACAATCTGATAAACTCTATGCGAAGAAGATGTGTTGCACTGCATGAGGCAAATGGTGGTCACACCAGATACTGACTGGTTCTGAGTCCCCAGACCCCCAATAAAGCAAAAAAATACACATTTCAGAGTGGCCTTTTATTGTGGACAGTCTAAGGCACACCTGTGCACTAATCATGATGTCAGATCAGCATCTTGATGTGGCACACCTGTGAGGTGGGATGGATTATCTCAGCAAAGCAGAAGTGCTCACTATCACACATTTAGACAGATTTGTGAACAATGTTTGAGAGAAATGGTAATATTGTGTATCTGGAATGAATTTTAGATCTTTTAGTCCATCTCATGAAAAATGGGAGCAAAAACAAAAGTGTTGCGTTTATATTTTTGTTGAGTGTAGATTGAGGAAATGCATGGATGTGCTATGTGAAAGTCTGCACGCTTGTTTCAGCTCTCGCACTTTAGCTTTGCTAGCAGCATTACTCTAAGTCAGTCCAACACTTTGAAAGACATATATACAACTATTAGCACAGACAGTTGTTCAAACAATAATACCAACTGCAACACCTTAAATTATCCCCTGACTTTTCATCCAGCCCCATTTTCCGGTCATCATTAGCAGCATGTTAGCATTGTATTAAGGGGCATGTCTATGGTAGCATTTAGCTCTAAGCACGACTCTACCAAAGTACAGTCAGAGGCTGCCATGAGGTTGGAATATTAATCCTAAATAGGTGTTTAATCATTTGACTTAAGATCAGATAGTGTCATTTTTTTTAAACTTCCTTTGGATGGAGGTGATGGTCTGCATTGGTTTAAGTTTCTGGCTTGTGTAACAGAGTAAGGCGCTGATCGGAATGATCCGTTCCGTGTGTGATTAAAACAATGGAAGGAGAGAAATGAGAGTGTTGTAGCTAGGAGCCGGGGTCAGTGGACCCCTGGATATTCTTAAGAGCTGCCATGAAAACCGGCACTGACAGAGCGAGGAACCGGCACATCACTCAGGAGACACTTTAACAGCACAGAGCAAGATGGTGAAGCCGTTATACTGGGGTCTTAAGTGCAGCAGTGCTCATTAAAATAGCATTCACTGAAACATGCTCAGTGTAATCATTTCTCAGATATTGAAAATTACAGCTCACTGTGATTTATATGGTAACCAGTGCCATTAGAGCCGCCTGACAGTTGCAAGGCAGGTGTTTTTCTTTAAAAGCAGGCCCGGATGATTTATGATCCCACGCCGTTTGAAATTGCACATTAAAGCCATTGTGAAACTCCCAAGCCCCCCCCCATGCACATACACACACACACACACACACACACACACACACACACACACACACACACACACACACACACACACACACACACACACACACACACACACACACACACACACACACCTTTAAAACAGGGGTGTACGTATTGGCCAAGCCTTTGTCTCCTATCATGTGAGGCAGAACTGTTGTTTTGCACATTTGCAGTATTAATAAGATGTCCAAACAAGCGGCCAACACATATGGAGAGCGCAGCCTGTTTTACGATACAGCAGGTGAGCCAGTCTTCCCACTGTATTCTCATGAGCCACAGTCAAGCCCGCAGTGTGACCACCTACCTGCATAGCTGTGTCCTCCTTTATACTCCTACGTTTAATACAATGGCCCCAGGAGCGGAGCGAGAGGAGTCCAGTATACCAACACATTCATGCTCTCTATAGTTTGCCCAATAAGCACCCACTGATGTTGCAGCATTGGTAATCTAAGATATTCTTTTAAGGGGGCTGCCTGTAGAGAGACCATGCTCATTTTAACTTGATAAACACAGAGCCCTGGTCGACTCAGTGCCCTCTTGCTTCTGTCATTTACTCAAAAAGCCGCTGTGGGTTTTAAACAGCATGTACAAAGAGAGGGGAATATACAAAGCTTTAACTAGAATCGTTGGGCCGTAGTGAGCTCACCTTTACTCTTTGTCACAAATGTGGCCGTTTTTAACCGGAAGGCTATAAAAGATGTCATATTGCTGGCTGACACCTGTTGGAGCCCCCCGGGGTGAAGTCCAGGCAGACGCTGCAGACACTGCTGGTGTTAGATGAAAGCACTATAACTCAGCCTGCTATTAACTGATCCCTCAACAGGAATAAAGCAATGGGCAGGGGCTGTGTAAAAAAACATGGACGGGAAGGAAGGGCAAAGAACTTCCTATTACTTCATCTCAGCACTGTAGCTAGATGTTTATTGGTTGTTTCCCTTCCTTTAACAAGAGTCCCTCCTTTTATATTCTCAGGTTGTCTGTGTCTAGACCCTGCAGTTAAAGAGCTGGCATGCATACTGTATCCTCACGCATAGAGACAGGGGACTTTCCTGTGAGATGCTGCTTTTGTCTTTTTACAATGTCATGCCTCCTCACTTATTAATTACATATTTTTCTGTCTCCATTAAAACCCAGTACTTGCATGTTAGCCATGGCGTGGTGCGATCACTCTCAAGGGGTCGATGAGAAGGAGGGAGAGAAGCATTTATTTCTTGTGAAAGGCGGAGGAGAAGGGAGGGGGTGAAAGATTTACTCCTGCTCTCAACTCACTGTCATTGCTTTTTGCTCTTGCAGTCCAGTGCACGCAGAGTTGAGCATTAGCTAAACGAAAGCAGATTTCATGTTCCAGTAAGTCAGTATTTCAGATGGACGCTAAAATGAGTGGTTGAGTTGATTATGGGGCCTGTCATATTCAGTTTGCTGTGTTAGTTTGGCGGACGTGACCCTTCAGCAGAGCTGCCACCAAGGGGAGCCGGAGAGGGAAGTGCTGACGGAAGAAACGGCTTGATTAAGCAAAGTGAAGAAATGGGAAGGGGGGACTGCCGAGATAGAGATGATTTGACTTGATTCATATTTACAACAGACTTGAACAAAAGAACCAGGTGTTATTGTGAAGGAGGTGCAAGAGCATGAGCTCATTTAAAAAACAACACGTAAACAAATTGTTGGGAGCCAGTGGGAAAGCACTGTAAGCGCCCACAAACACTTCTCCAGGCGGTGTGTGAATATCTCTGGTTTGTGTCTGTTTATACAGGACCCTCCAGCTTGATCGACAGACAGCGTACTGATTTTTGGTCTGCGTATTCCTGGAGGACTGTCATTTATTTCATCCTGTTTACTGTAGAAGACAGCTTAACTTTTTGCGGCAGGCTGAATGATTAAAAATGGCGCTCTGCCTCCTCGTACTTGACTGTTCCTTAGGTCTCTCCTCACCACTTACAACTTTAACTACTGTAGCAGGAATGATAGCAGTGGCCATTTGTCTCCAAGGTCAGAAGGCAGTTAGCTGATATCTGAAAAAAAAAAAAATTGGACAGAAAAATAATATTTTCTTTTAATGTGGGCTTGAACTTCATACAATAATATAAACGCAACACTTTTGTTTTTGCTCCCATTTTTCATGAGATGGACTTAAAGATCTAAAATTCATTCCAGATACACACTATTACCATTTCTCTCAAACATTGTTCACAAATCTGTCTAAATGTGTGATATGCCTCATTTCCACCGAGTAGAGCGGGTCGGATCGGAGCGGCTCAGAGCGGGACAGCTCACTTTTAAGAATCTCGGTGTTGTTTCCACCGCGGACCCTACCTTTACTGGTAGGGCGGGGTTTATGACCCTACCCTTACTGGTAGGGCGGGGTTTAGGCTGGACTGCGATATCCGCCGCCAGAATATGGGTCAAACTATAGGGTTGTAGAACAAAACTTCTTTATACCCCCCGTGTTGTTGTGAGCACAGAGACTGCTCGGTGCAACTGATAGACAGTGAGCGAACAGCGCTGGCTACGTGACATCGTAGCAGTGGGACACAGTGTAGCCAACTGATTATTTTAATGACGAGGAAAAACACCACACAATAAACAGTGCCGCGCTCACATTTTCGCCAAAACAAGACTCTCTTCACTCTAGCCGAGGTGACTACACACGGCGGAAATGATTCTTTCGACCAACTGTGGTCAAGCCAGCGGTCTCTCGTTTTTGCTTGGTCAAACCAGCCGCTTCTTTATTTATTCCCCCCGTGTTGTGAGCGTGTATTTAGCCTAAAACTATCTAGACTATGGCGTAAACACACAGAGACGGCTCGGTGCAACTCAGTGAGCAAACAGTGCTGGCTGCGGCAGCTACGTAGCAGTGGGACACGTAACTAAACCAACTGATTATTAATGACGAGGAAAAACACCAAACAATTAACAGTGCTGTGCTCACATTTTCACCAAAACACAGACTCTCTTCACTCTTGCCGAGATGAATACACATGGCGGAAATGATTCTTTCGACTAACCAATCAAATGACGGCAGCGTGTAGCTCCGCATTTTCGGTCCGCTTTCAGGCGGCTAGTACCCCTACGGAGGAGTACTGAGATCTGGAGCGGCTCAGAGCGGTTAGGTGCGCTTAAACCGTACCCTACCCAACTTTTTACAAATGAAAAGCCAAACTACCCGGACCGAACCGCTCCGATCCGACCCGCTCTACTCGGTGGAAACGAGGCAATAGTGATTTTCACGGGGCTTGTTTGAATGGCTAACGAGGCTAGCAGGATGCTAAGGAGCTAACGCTATGTCCTGCTGCCGCTGCATGATGATTATGGACTGTATAATGGCTTTTTATCCATCCTGATGGCTGCACAGACACCGCATGGATAACTTCGGGTGACACCCCTATGCATCATCTCTCAGAAAAGGTAAAACAAACATTAAACATCAATCTGCATATGGACGAGCCAGCGCCGTTCAACAGCTGATCCATAGACTGTTTACTATGACAGCTGCTGTCCGCCCACGGCATAAACCCACCTACCAAGTAACGGTGCTGTAGACAGCATGGACATATAAAGAAAGGTAGACAGTAGTAATGTGATGATTGCACATATGCTATGCCAGCATCCATTTTTGTTTAATCAGAACACAACTGTCAAGTCAATCAGATTATTGTGATTAATTGTAGAGCAGGTCTCTTAACTTTTAAAGGAAGCCTATCTGAGGAGCACACTGGTAGATGACAAGTTATCTGTGATGGCCACAGCCGGATAATTAAATCATTTTAGAGCTAAAATAATTTTATTACTTAACCAACTTAATGTCCAAAAATACTGTACAGTGCAATGCTTGTCTAATGGTGCCAGAGTGGTTATGCCAGATGAACAGGAAAAACAAACTGTTAAATGCAATATGACATTGTCATATTAGCTATCTGATTTAGGTTCATTTTGGGTCATTTTACCCATCATGGCAACAATTGCCCCCTCTGAGATTATTGTCAGGAGCCGCCACTTCCTAATCCGCTGGTTAGAAGAGCCCCGTCTCCAGCTCCCTTGAGCCACCAGTCCAGTCCTATTACGTTCTGTAGTGTGATAGGGAAGAGAGATCCTTCAGTGTAGTTGTGAAAGCTCAAAACAAAGAACTGTTCACTGACGCCAGCTATGTGTACAAAGCACCGATCCTCCTCTTGTCGTCAGCAGATGTCTGTGTCAAACAATCTCCTCAAGCTGCCCGGCTGCTGTCAATCATCTAACAGTCCATGTGCACCTGTATGACGTCACATCCTGGCCCTAAGGTGCTGGGAAGTGTAGTCACTAACAACACTCATACACATACAGTATATCACAAAAGTGAGTACACCCCTCACATTTCTTCAAATAATTCATTATGTCTTTTCATGGGACAACACTGAAGAAATGACACTTTGATACAATGTAATGTAGTCAGGAGGTGTTTTTGGGGTCATTATCATGTTGGAATACTGCCCTGCAGCCCAGTTTACGAAGGTTGAGTGCACGTGCTCAGCGTCATATCCAGAGGTTGGCTTTGGAAAATAGGCCTATAGGTGCGAACACACCAAACGCGTTGGGTGCGGTGGCCATCGCGCCCAACGCACCTGATCTGGTGCTTGGTCATTTTGTGTCAAAAAATGGTTCAACGCGCCCAACGCACCTTCTAGTCTGGTTTATCGGCTAAAGCACAGCCGCACATATTCACTGAATTAACCAGGAAGCCCATTCTCCTGGCTCACTTTCCCCACGTCTGAGCAGCTTCATATCACCAGCCAGCCGCAAATACATTTCCTCCCCGGTGTTTCTCAGCCTCTGTGTTGTCCTCCCACAGTGCCGATGTCCGTGACGTCGGGTCATTCTCAAAAGCTGATTGGCTAACGCGGCTAAACGTCAGGCTCTGGAGCAGAAAAAGTTACATTTTTTGAACTCCGCGGGTTGGTGCGATGGTGCGGTGACGCTTTGGTAACGCGGCTAACGCATCATCGCGCCTAAACCAATGGTTCCCTATGCAAAAATAGGATTTTTTAACGCCGCCACCGCACCCAACGCGTTTGGTGTGTTTGCACCGTATGAATACTGCCAGCATTGCTGCAGGGCTTGAAGGGGTGGGGGGTCAACCTGTCAGTGCTCAGACCATATGCTGCACACTGCATCATACTGGTCTGCATGGCTGTCGTCCCAGAAGGAAGCCTCTTCTAAAGATGATGCAAAAGAAAGCCCAAAAACTGTTTTCTGAAGACAAGTAGTCTAAGGACATGGATCACTGGAACCATATCTGTGGTCTGATGAGACCAAGATAAACTTATTTGGTTCAGATGGTGCCATGAGTGTGTGGTGGCAACCAGGTGAGTGTAGTACAAAGACAAGTGTGTCTTGCCTACAGTCAAGCATGGTGGTGGGAGTGTCATGGTCTGGGGCTGCATGAGTGCTGCCAGCACTGGGGAGCTACAGTTCATTGAATGCCAACATGTACTGTGACATATTGAAGCAGAGCTGTTCCTCCCTTCGGAAACTGGGCCGCAGGGCCGTATTCCAACATGATAACGACCCCAAACACACCTCCAAGATGACCACTGCCTTGCTAAAGAAGCTGAAGGTAAAGGTTATGGACTGGCCAAGCATTGGTTACAGACCTAAACCCTATTGAGCATCTGTGGGGCATCCTCAATTGGAAGGTGGAGTAGCGCAAGGTCTCTGATATCCACCAGCTCCGTGATGTTGTCATAAATGAGTGGAAGAGGATTCCAGTGGCAACCTGTGAAGCTCTGGTGAACTCCATGCCCAAGAGGGTTAGGGCAGTGCTGGAAAATAATGGTGGCCACACAAAATATTGACACTTTGGGCCGAATTCGGACGTTTTCACTTAAGGGTGTACTCACTTTTGTTGCCAGCACTTCAGACATTAATGGCTCTGTGTCGAGTTATTTTGATGGGACAGTACATTTACACTGTTATATAAGCTGTACACTGACTACTTTACATTATATCAAAGTGTTATTTCTTCAATGTTGTCCCATGAAAATATATAATGAAATATTTGAAGAAATATGAGGGGTGTACTCACTTTTGTGAGATACTGTACCTACAGCATGTCAACAATCAGCTCTAGTAAACAAAAGGAATACAAACAGGAAAGGACCCTAAACGTGCCCTTTATAATAATAATCAAATATGCCAGCTGAAGTCCTTGAGGTGCCTCCTCCCTCTGTTCCCTCCCCGCTGCTCTGTAATAATATATTTAACTTCACTGGACGTCCCTGCGGTGAATTCCTGGTGTTTGGTGGAGCAGAGGCTCTCCAGTGTGATTTCAGAGCCAGTGGACAGCGCTCATTAATCACTGTGCTATGACGGAGTCAGTGTGTGTGTGTCCATGTGTTTGCCTGTGTTTGTTGGATGTGGCTCTGTTTTCCATCTTGCGCGTGTTCATCAGCAAACAAATGCTATCTGCTGCTGGGGAAGTGATATTGGAAAGGCCAGCGGTGCGTGGGGAATTGGCCCTGTTGCTAGTTATTTCCTTACTGCCGAGATATGAGCTGTGGCATGTGGCTCTGTCCCTGGGGCCGGGGATACAGAGGGCCAGAGATATGGCGGGCTGGGCATCGGGCTAACAAACCCTGCGTTCCAAATCACATACTCTTTATTTTTACTACACAACATACTACGTACAGAAGAGTTTTAGTGCCACCGGAGAGAGAAAAAAAAATCAGTTAAGGAAGTTTTTTTTTCATTATGTCGAGAAATGTCAAGAAAAAAGACAAATACTGTAACATGCTATTGGAGTTACTGGGGCATTTCTGTAATTTCAGCATACTACAATTGACGTGCATGAATGGGACATCCTAAATCTTTTTCTGGCATACTAAATAGTAGAGAAGTATGGGGATTGGAACGCAGGGTACGTCTCACTTTTTTTACTTGCCAGCCTTTGTAGCAAAATCCTGTTGGAAATCTAGGGGCTAGAGAGATCTCCATCTGTTAAAGGGTTTACTTCCTAAAAAGCAGTGTGTAGGGGTCTTAGCGTTTTTTTCCCAGAAGAGACTTGGTAAAAAAAAGGAACATCATATTATTAAAGCTCCCATATTATGCACTTTTCTGTCAATTTTATATGGTCTAAGTAGTCCCTAATACTTACTTTTTTAGATGTTTGCTGAAAACCCTGTTCAGATTGATTGTAGCAAGCCTCTAAACCTAGCCTGGCTCCGCCCGCCCGCCTACTTCCGGCCAAATTTCATTTTCCCTTCAGTAGTCAGTCTGGGTGTACAGTGCATTTCCCAGTTTTACCAGAGAATCTACAATCGTCCAATCAGCGAACAGAACGAGTGGCTGAGAACGATGACGTCGAAGTCACGCTCCAGTTTCAGTTGAATGCTGCGTTCCTTTATTTCATTTCATTTAATTTATTGTTTATTTAGCAGGGACAGTGCACAATATACAATTGAGCCAGATTATAGCCACATGGCTAATTTTCGTCTGTAGTCCCTGGACAGGAATTGGTGTTGGTGTTATACTCGGAAGAAGGAGATTTCCGACTTGGTAGTTCCGAGTTCCGACCTGTCTGTGTTCCAGTGCATCTGCTCGCGAAAGTATGGACGCCTAAAACCTTTCTCGTCCAAATAACTAAACGTTAGGCTCTAACAAGTTACTGTTGCCAGGTACCGGTAGATTCATATACTACAATATGTAGTGAAGTCGGAAATTTCCGAGTTCCCTGTCCAACTGGAACGCACCGTCAAAAGCCGGCTCATGACACACGTGACGACCAAACGTGATGCGATTGGTTGGCTAATCCAGAGTGGCACTGGGCAGATCCAATAGTTTTAAACTTCGACAGACACCCGCCTCCAAGTGAGTGAACATTTGCCAATTACAGCACTTCCAGACCTTCTGTACAAATGAAATGAAGTATGATGGTCTGGTTGGACCAGGCTACTCTATACCCTGATTTTCCTCTGGTCTCAGGATGACCTATATTGGTGTCTGCAGCCTGCGATCTGGCTGGGCCCTCCCACCGTGCCGGGCCCTCCCACCGTCTCTGCCGTGATACACTGCGCCATACAGGAGCTTAGCAATTCTTTGAACAGTTTGACATGATCTGACATGATTAAAACCAGTGAAAACATTAGCTTTAAAGTTTGATTTCTACAGGAATAGCTTCCTCACCTGTGTCATGTTAAAACCGAGGCATTATTAGACTGCAATGGGAAGCCTAAGTTAGTGTAATAGGGGCAAAAGCGGGATGCTACCGCGTAGCTGCTCTGGAGCTAACGGCTAAAAATAACACTCAGACGATTCAAAACCAGTGAAAACATTAGCTTGAAAGTTTGATTTCTACATGAATAGCTTCCTATCTTTTGTCATGTTAAAAACCGAAGCATTATTAGACTGCAATGGGAAAGCTAAGTTAGTGTAACAGGGGCAAAAGTGGGAGGCTGCTGCATAGCTACACGGGGGCTAACGGCTAAAAATAACACTAAGAAGATTTAAAACCAGTGAAAACATTAGCTTCAAAGTTTGATTTCTACATGAATAGCTTCCTATCCTTTGTCATGTTAAAACCGAGGCATTATTAGACTGCAATGGGAAAGCTAAGTTAGTGTAATAGGAGCAAAAGCGGGATGCTACTCCTGAAGCTACATGCTACACTAGGTAAATAACAGGCAAACAACCATTGTGGACATTCCTTTTAGTTTCACCGATGGAATTACTACACAAGTAGCTTACTAATCTTTGTCTTGTTATAAATGCGGCATTGACTGCTGTGGTTAAGATAAATTTGTGGATTATGAGCAAAATGCTTCTGTGTGGGTTTATGCAACACTCTGCATGCCTTGCTGTACTGGTTGTACTTCGGGCATCTTGTCGCTTAGAGGAAAAAACAATATGGCTGTCGCTCGAAATATTTTCCAGAGGATCTGGGCGCCGTGGACCAATAAGAAATGGGGGGAGGGGGGTTATCATAGACTATTGCACGGTGGAAGTTTCTGGTTACTAATGTGGGGGGGAGGTGGCTTCTCTCGCTATGACGACATAGTGAGAACAATTCTGAACGGAGTATATTGGGGGAGGGGTGGAGGTTTTCAGAAAGGGGAGGGTGAGAAGGAGTGAGTTTTTTGAGATACTTTGGCAGTCTCTAGGTACACCGTGGACCCATATCTATGTTAAAAAACATTGAAAAAGTGCATTTTGCATAATATGGGACCTTTAAGTCAATCTTTATTCGTGTATAATCATCTGAAAATAAAGGTTTGTTTTCTGAGCTTAGAAATAGCCTTTTCTGTCTACATACACTCAACAAAAATATAAACGCAACACTTTTGTTTTTGCTCCCATTTTTCATGAGATGGACTAAAAGATCTAAAATTCATTCCAGATACACAATATTACCATTTCTCTCAAACATTGTTCACAAATCTGTCTAAATGTGTGATAGTGAGCACTTCTGCTTTACTGAGATAATCCATCCCACCTCACAGGTGTGCCACATCAAGATGCTGATCTGACATCATGATTAGTGCACAGGTGTGCCTTAGACTGTCCACAATAAAAGGCCACTCTGAAATGTGCATTTTTTTGCTTTATTGGGGGTCTGGGGACTCAGAACCAGTCAGTATCTGGTGTGACCACCATTTGCCTCATGCAGTGCAACACATCTCCTTCGCATAGAGTTTATCAGATTGTCAATTGTGGCCTGTGGAATGTTAGTCCACTCCTCTTCAATGGCTGTGCGAAGTTGTCAATTGTCAATTGTGGCCTGTGGAATGTTGGTCCACTCCTCTTCAATGGCTGTGCGAAGTTGCTGGATATTAGTGGGAAGTGGTGCACGCTGTCGTATACGCCGGTCAAGCACATCCCAAACATGCTCAATGGGTGACATGTCCGGTGAGTATGCTGGCCATGCAAGAACTGGGACATTTTCAGCTTCCAAGAATTGTGTACAGATCCTTGCAACATGGGGCCGTGCATTATCTTGCTGAAACGTGAGGTGATGTTCATGGATGTATGGCACAACAATGGGCCTCAGGATCTCATCACGTTATCTCTGTGCATTCAAAATGCCATCAATAAAATGCACCTGTGTTCTTCGTCCATAACAGATGCCTGCCCATACCATAACCTCACCACCACCATGGGCCACTCGATCCACAACATTGACATCAGCAAAGCGCTCACCCACACGACCCCACACACGCTGTCTGCCATCTGCCCTGAACAATGTAAACCGAGATTCCTCCGTGAAGAGAACACCTCTCCAACGTGCCAGACGCCATCGAATGTGAGCATTTGCCCACTCAAGTCTGTTACGGCGACGAGCTGGAGTCAGGTCAAGACCCCGATGAGGACGACGAGCATGCAGTTGAGCTTCCCTGAGACGGTTTCTGACAGTTTGTGCAGAAATTGTTTGGTTATGCAAACCAATTGTTTCAGCAGCTGTCTCAGTGGCTGGTCTCAGACGATCTTGGAGGTGAACCTGCTGGATGTGGAGGTCCTGGGCTGGTGTGGTTACACGTGGTCTGCGGTTGTGAGGCCGGTTGGATGTACTGCCATATTCTCTGAAACGCCTTTGGAGACGGCTTATGGTGGAGAAATGAACATTCAATGCACGAGCAACAGATCTGGTTGACATTTCTGCTGTCAGCATGCCAATTGCACGTTCCCTCAATGCTTGTGGCATCTGTGGCATTTTGCTGTGAGACAAAACTGCACATTTCAGGGTGGCCTTTTATTGTAAGGCACACCTGTGCACTAATCATGATGTCAGATCAGCATCTTGATGTGGCACACCTGTGTGGTGGGATGGATTATCTCAGCAAAGCAGAAGTGCTCACTATCACACATTTAGACAGATTTGTGAACAATGTTTGAGAGAAATGGTAATATTGTGTATCTGGAATGAATTTTAGATCTTTAAGTCCATCTCATGAAAAATGGGAGCAAAAACAAAAGTGTTGTGTTTATATTTTTGTTGAGTGTAGGAGCGTGGCGCTGGGGCCGCCTTGTTGCACCGCCATGTTTCTACAGTAGCACACAATGGACGTACTTAACGGCCTTACATGTTTTTATATATAGTGGGCTTCCTTGGGAAATGCACCTTTTTGGAAGACCAAGAAGAAGTACTATAGAATAGATAACTAAATACATATTCACCTCATAACTTGATATTGTGGAAAGACTTGAGGCAGTGGTGGATGATGCCATGAGTAATGCCTTTAGTAACTAGCTCTTTGTCCTTGAAGGCCACTGTAGCTTCTCTAAATTATCCTAAAGGGAAGGGTTAGCAAGGGAGCGTTGACATCTACAATCTCACCACTAGATGTTGCTAAAATATTCCCTTATTAGACACTGCAATTTTAACATCCTGGAGCAGCGGCGGCTCGCCCATAGAGGGCGATAGGGCGCCACCCTCCTGGACCCATAGCAAAAAACAAAAATATAATAATGATAATAATAATGATGAAAAATATTTTTTTTTCTATTTATAATCATAATTTATGATTTCAATACAGTTTTTACCTGCATCTAAGTCTGAATATCATTGGACAATCAGCATCTGTGTTTTGTACCATCACTCTGGGGCGATTTCGGGCTGGTTGAAAATTGCCCTGAGCACTCTCATAGACTTCAATGTAAAACTTTTTTTTTCGCAATGCAATCTCTATGGGTTCAGGGGGGGCTCGCCCCAACGTATTGTCGTCATACGTACAGTAAACAATGAACCAATTACAGTGACTGAAACAGTCACATGTCTGGTCTGCTACCCAAAGCGGTCATATTCAAGACCAAAACAAATAACTTTATATCAACTCAGGCTAGGCTGGCAAGCTACTTGATCATGTCATTACAGTGCGTTCCAAATTATTATGCAAATGATATTTTTCTCAGATTTTCCTAAATAGTTGATGCAAATGACAGTCAGTATAATTTTCAAGTCATCAACTGTTAAAGTATGATTCAAATTTTATTGAACAAACCTCCAAATGATAACGGTATTTTTTTCAAAAATAAAAAATTCAAAATGCACCATTCCAAATTATTATGCACAACAGAGTTTCAAAACATTTTATAGGTTGTAAAGAAATAAAAATGGTTGTTTAGAGAAATCAAAAGCTATTTCAATCAAAAACATCTTAACAGGCCAAGTTATATATATTAACATAGGACCCCTTCTTTGATATCACCTTCACAATTCTTGCATCCATTGAACTTGTGAGTTTTTAGAGAGTTTCTGCTTGAATATCTTTGCAGGATGCCAGAATAGCCTCCCATAGCTGCTGTTTTGATGTGAACTGCCTCCCAACCTCATAGATGTTTTGCTTGAGGATGCTCCAAAGGTTCCCAATAGGGTTGAGGTCAGGGGAAGATGGGGCCACACCATGAGTTTCTCTCCTTTTATGCCCATAGCAGCCAACGACACAGAGGTATTCTTTGCAGCATGAGATGGTGCATTGTCATGCATGAAGATGATTTTACTATGGACAGGAGCTAGCACTGAGGAAGTGTATTTTCCCTTTGCCTCAGGCACCTAGAGGGCATAGTAAGAGCCCCATATCTGCGTTGCGCTCACACAGGATTAACAAAAGACCATGACCCAGTCCCTGGGGGACGCATACACACACACACACACACACACAAGGCCGGATGCACTTACTCAGAAGCACACACACACACACACACACACACACACACACACACACACACACACACACACACTTGTGCAAAGCATTCAGCACATGTCTGCACATACTGTACAGTACCCACACACATTCAGAACACATCTGCTTCTTCTAGCAGCTCTGTCTTAAAATAACAGAAGCAAGTATCTCATGGAATTTGTCACACATATAATGTTAGCTTAGGATAGAGCTTTTCTTACAAATCATGTTTGTGTAAGATTTTAGAATGAGTTTTGAGATGTCTGGGGTGTGCTGTTTTTATATTAACAACCATAATGTCTTTATAATAAAGTAGCCAATCAAAGTAGCCTAAACCTTTCCTTTTACAGACCTAACTCCAGCACCAAATGAAAACACTGCAACATCACACAAGGCCGACAGCTCAGTTAAAATAGATGTCACTTTTTATTATCATTTGTTGATGTTATTTTAAAAGCAACAGTTTTTGCAACCATAAAGCAGCCACAGTTTCTATGTTAACTGCATGCATGCTTGGTCTGTGTGTATGCCCGCCTATGACAGTAGCTGGCCTGGGTAAGATCTTTCCTTTGTCTTATTGGATTTGTTTTCTTACAAAGACCAGATGTCAATTTCATGTGCTGCGACGATCAGTGAAAATCCCCTAAAATGAAGACATTTCTCCCAGTTGTGAAAGAACCATCTCTCGGTGTTTGAGGTGAGGGGTTAAGAGTGGGATTAGGTTTGGGTTACTGTGGAGGTTAAGATGAAGCATTTAGAGATGGAGTTTAATTTGGGCTCAGATAGGATTCTAGATAGTGTGTGTGTGCGTGCGTGCGTGCGTGCGTGCGTGCGAGTCTGAGAGAGAGCTGGTCTTCCTCAGTGGGAGATGAGCAGACATGAGGACAGGAAGGGATCCAGCCTTAAGTCTTTGGTAGCAAAGACAATGTTCCCAGTGTGGACATGGGCATTGTCCTCCCCTACACCCAGGGATATGTTCCTCTCCTTCAGAGAAGGCTCCCTTCCTGTGCACTGCACACTAAGACATCCCACTGGCAGAGCTGGGACTTTCCCACCGCGCTGGAAGGCCAAGTTGACTGTGTTTGTGCTTGGTGGGCAGAGAGGCCCAGCTGTCTGGCCTCCCCGGGTCCTGTTTGATATTTCAGTTTAACAAGGTATGGAGGTGGCATCCTCACAGACCCACACCCAGCCTCAACCTTCTGCAAGTCTTCCTGCCTCTAAACGCTCCTGGCTACATCAACCGCCACTTTCAATCATGGGAAGAATTCATTGGCCATTGCAATGCCAAAGAGCAACAGTTGTTTGAAACCCTTCAAAGTTAAATTAATAGGAAAATGAACCCTCGTCTTAATCCCACCATCCGTTATATATATTTTCACATGGACCTATATGTTGTGATATGCAGTATGGATAGAAGGCTATTGTATGAATATAATCCTGTTGGAAATGCGGGTGTGTGTTCGGAGGGTGTTAACACCTATGTTTCTAGATTCAGATGGTAGAGGATCAAGTGGACTATATCACGTACTCCAGTGTTAACACCTTGTTTGTCTTTTTCTGCTTTTCACAGATTCCCTTTGTACCCCAGAGGAGAGCGCTTTCATTTTGAATATGGTGTCTACTTACTTAACAAGAACATTGCCCAGGTAATACATGAACACACACACACACGCACACATGCGCACACACACTTTGTGTGCAGATCCTGGGTCAGCCATAACGTTAGAGTGACGACTAGTGCAGAGCTGGTGGGATATGTTAGGCGGGTCATTCTGGACATGCGTTAATTGCGTTAAAAAAATAAATGATTTTTTTTTCTATACAATTTATGCATTTAATACAAAATATATATATATATATATATATATATATATATATATATACACACACACACACACACACACACACACACACACACACACACACATTTTGATATAGGCTATTAGGGGAGAACAGGGTAAGTAGGCACACTTTTTACTCTAGTGAGAATTGCTCATCACCTAAACATTTTTCAATAGTCATTCCTACATTAAATTGAAGCTTAAGGTGTTGGCTTGAAATGTGTACCCCTCACTTGTTCTATCTTATTGTAATAAAGAAGAAATTAATCGTCAAAGACACCCTTACACATTGTGACAACCAACCCCATCAAGGGGTCGGTTGTCACACACTATGGGGTTGTTTGTCACAATGTTATCTTAATGGGAATAATCTTAAAATGAAGACGAGAAAGCAGAACAATTTTAACGTGTAATTGCATTGTCAAGTTGACAAATAGGCCTACATAACTTACTGTAGCCTTGGCAGCTGGTCTAGTTTGGGATGCACTGGGTTGTTTTGATTTTGTTGCCCTTTTTTCTTTTGCATGCTAGCTGCCTTTTCCTGCTCTATTCTCTCCTTCTCTGGGGTGTCAGTGAAGACACAGCTTGACAATTTCTTTCGTTATTGTGTTCCTTTTCTGGCTGCAGCCTTTGGATAACGTGACAACCAACCCCCCAAAAAATGTGACGACCAACCCCAACTTGAATTTCTTGCTAGCATCAAGGCCAACAACCATCTGACAACTAATTAGCTTGCTAACCACAATCTAAACTATAGTTTACCCTTCACACTTTTTATGGGTAACAAGTGTTTTGTTATAAACCCATTGTGTAAAAGCCTAGAAGAAAAATACTGAGGAGCTAAATATTTTCAATTTGACATGAAAAACACAAACAGTCCTCTCACCTCAAATTCAGCAGTCTAACTCCAAGGAAGACTATGTAGGTGACCTCTGACCCCAATTGTGGATATTTACATACCAAAATTTCACAGACAGCGCCTTCTGGTTCTGAGATATAACGATTGTGACAACCAACCCGTGTGACAATTTACCCCGTTCTCCCCTATATGTGCAATTTATATATATTATAAACAGATTTACATCTACAGAGTGACACACATCAACCTACATATATACACCTACACAAAACATGCAAACACCACCCAAGTAACTACGTTTGTTTCCTTTTTTTTCTAAAGCCCTCCTTCATCCCTGTATCTTTTGAAAATCATTGCTGTGTACCTTTTTTTAAACTAGATAGTTCTGTGCTCATACCTTGCCACAGTTTCACACCACTTCCCCCTCTCTGTCGAAGAAATTTTTGAATATTACCTGGTAGCAGTTTGTTTCTTGCTTTAAACATGATTTGTCCCACTTGATCGTCAACAAGGTCAATTCATTTTATAGTACGGGAATGTAAAACCAGGAGGTTGGTGTGTTCATATGTTTGAATGAAAACGTATCATGGCATGTAGGAGGGCTGAACTCTTGACCTATCTGTCTGTGCTTATTAACCCATTGATGACTATGGCAATCTAGGATGCATGTCCTTAATGCCTGAGGGTTTTCTGAAAAAATACTACGAATTGTCAACGTCTACCAAAACCTTGATATCTAAGCCTCTGTAGCACATAGAAACATGAAATAAAATACATTTAAATGTTAAGGTTCACAGGTTTTGTTTAAACATGCTCCCTTAGCGCTTACAAACCAACACATTTTTCAAAAAATTGTCAAAATTAGATGGGGGAGGAAAAAAAAGAATAAATAATATAAAATATTTAAAAATAATGTGCTAAATGAGGTTATAATCCTGCTTCCTTTAAGAATGGATTATAGTGACTGAGTGTGCAGTGGAGAGATAAAGATAGACAAATAGAGGAAGGAGGAGATAGCTTTATTTTATAATTTAGTTCAGTTATCACTGGCACCATAAATCCGACTTCCCAGTACAACTGGAACGCAGACTGACTCCCGCTGTCGGGAGCCAATCAGCTGGTCCAAACAGCTGTATACCACGGAGATGAAAACAAAACTGAAACTTAACTATAGCCTGGCTGGGCTGAATTTGAGTTGGAGCAGCAAAATACAGCCAAAATTATTAAATATAGTTAATAAATAGATGCAATGTGTTGTGTGATTTTCATCAGTAGCCTATAGTAGACCTAGATTCTGCGCTCCGAATGCCACTAACTGTTCTGTAATACACTATTACCGACACAGCCGGCTTTTATTTTTATTTTATTTTTATTATTATAATAGTTTTTTATTGACATGATTCTCGGCAAACCACACAACATTTGGGTGGTCATGTGGTCTTAAACAATCAACAAAACCCACCTCATGTGTATTTGAACCAATGACGGTGCATTCTATGCTGCACGCGCCATGAAAATTAGATAAAGCAACAATGCTGCGCTACGGCTACGCAGCAGTCGGCAGGAGATACAATGGGTTAAAGTAGACCTAATGTGTTGACCTGGGTTACTCCCTCCATCCATTCCTCAGACATTTACCACTGACTTAAAACCCTTTGCATTCCATTGCCTGTGTTCCTCTTGGTCCAAGCGGGAATCAAGGGCCTCTCTACTGAACAAGACTGGGGCAATTAGCAGTAGCAGGTGGCTGACTTCAAACCACTGCACTTTGGGAAGTGTTAGTTCTTATACAAGACCACACGCTGTCAGACAATATCCAGGGCTGCCATTTTACCACCACAGTCTAAAAATAAGCCAGATAAGTACAAATAAATTAAGTCAAAAATTAAACAGCAAGTGAAAATATGACATACAGTAGTGTTGTCTTAAACCACCAAGGGGTACAACAAAGAAAAGTCTGGCTGTATAGGTTGTCATGTTTCTTAATATTGATATGGGTTTTAATGAATCCAAAATAGAAGGCATTATTCAGGATTGGTGAGTGTGCACATTGTTTTGGCCCAACTCTAATCACTACTCATTCCGTCCCGGTAAGTTCTATTCATATAGCAACATATCACCAGTCCCAGGTTTACCTCGCGGGGCATAACAATCTGTTAAACATAGGACGTCATCTGTCTCTAACCTCAGGAAGAGCCACAGAGGAGCTTATCCCTCTCCCAGGATACAAAGACCTGCAATAGATATTATGTATAGAAGTACAGTATGGACAACCGGGGTGCCAAAAGTATAGATAGATTGAACACAAATCACTGCTTGCTTATCGTGACACTTACAAGTCAGTGGTGAATTATTTGCTGGACCAAACAGCTGACGTAATTTGATAGATTTTACTGTATTATAATAACTGTCAAGACTGAACACACACACACACACACACACACACGTGCACCTGGAAAAGGTTTTTGCAGTGATGCTTTTTTTTTGACACTGCTCATACATTGCCTGACATACATTGGAATGTGTTAGGTTGCAATAGATTTACTGTAACAATCATCAACAAGGAAGGTGTAATATTAATTTAGATGAAGACAATCTTATTTAAGACCTAAAGACAAACTACACTGTATCTATCTGCCAGAGGAATAGGTTTTAATATGCATGACACTGCATAATGCATGTAGAACTTTTGTTTCGTCAGTCATATTAATGCTTATTCTTACCTTTCAACTCGCATAGCCCCCACCCTCGATACTTTTTATCAAAGCCACACATCACGACCTAAGCTTTCCGTTTCTATCTTAACCATGTGCCATCACATGTAGTATCGCATGCTCACTCCTGCTGAAAGTTGAATTATACTACTTTTTGAAGGCACATGTTAGTGCCCAAGTATTAAGATGGGAAATATAATTGATCTTACTTAGCCTCCCTGCAATAAAATGAAAATAAACATCTATGAATTTGGTGAGACAAAATAGTGCAATGATGAATGGAGACATTTATTATTCAGGTATTCAAGAGCAGGATATATTCATTTAGAAAAATGTCATAACAGAAATAGCGGCCTAAAAAATCCCATATAAAAAAACCCATATACTGTGTGTGTGTGTGTGTGTGTGTGTGTGTGTGTGTGTGTGTGTGTGTGTGTGTGTGTGTGTGTGTGTGTGTGTGTGTGTGTGTGTGTGTGTGTGTGTGTGTGTGTGTGTGTGTGTGTGTGTGTGTGTGTGTGTGTGTGTGTGTGTGTGTGTGTGTGTGTGTGTGTGTGTGTGTGTGTGTGTGTGTGTATACAGTCCCCTCCAAAAGTATTGGAACATTGAGACCAATTCCTTTATTTTTGCTGTAGACTGGAAACATTTGGGTTTGACACCAAAATATGAATATGAGACAATAGATCAACATTTCAGCTTTTGTTTCCAGGTATTTACATTTGGATCTGATACACAACTTAGAAGATAGCATTATTTGTAAAGGAACACCAAATTTTTAGGTGAGCAAAAGTATTGGAACAGATACACTTAAAATAAATTAAAGTAAATAAGACTTAATATTTTGTTGCAAATCCTTCCCTTGCAATAACTGCATCAAGCCTGTGTGACCCATTGACATCACACAACTTTTGCATTCTTCTTTTGTGATGCTTTTCCAGGCTTTCACTGCAGCCCCTTTCAGTTGTTGTTTGTTTACTCTCTTCCAGACATGGGGGACTCGAGTCACATGACTTGACTCGAGTCAGACTCGAGTCGCAAATTTGAGGACTTGAGACTTGCTTGACTAACACTGATAAAAGACTTGACTTTGACTTGGTCTTCATGACTTGAGACTTGACTTAGACTTGGGACAGAAGACTCGAAATGACTTGAATTTTTAAAAGTTAGATTACGTTAGAAATTATGTTTTATTTTGAAACATGATCGGTGATTTTACAGTGCAATGCACGCAGCGCGCTGCGCGGACAAACAGCGTCAGCAGGTCAACACAGGAGCAGCAGTCATGGAGGCGGCTAGACCTTTCTTTATATGTCCATGGGCTAGACCAGGGGTGTCCAAACTACGGCCCGTGGGCCAACTGCGGCCCGCTTTTTATTGGCCCGCGGCCGATTTTAAAAATATAATGCAATATGGCCCTTTGAAAAAAAAAAATAATATTTTTTTTTTTGCATTTCTTAGTTAACCCACTAGTGCAGGGGTGTCAAAACTGATTGATTGGCCCTTGGCACATTTTAAAAATATAATGTAATATGGCCCTTTTAATTTTTAAATAATCTAAATGCACTCATTATATTACAGAGAAATATGTCCCATAAAAGAAAAAGAGCAGCAAGGCCATCCCAGAGGACCCTGCATAATATTTTAATTTAAATTAATATTATTATGGAAAATCCATGTGTCCTTCTCCAATAGCTTCTAATTCATCTGACACCAGTGTTTACATTTTTTTTCATACAAAATTCTTCAGCTTTAGCCTCTTAATTTCCCTCTCAAAGTGCACCAGATTCATGCATTTCACTTTAAAAACTTAAAAAAATCTCCCGGGGGGGCATACCCCCGGACCCCCCTTGGAGGGACGGGATCTCGGCTGGCTACTATTTTCACCAAGCTGGACATTAGACGTAAAAGCAGAAAACACTGGGTGTATTAATGGCATTTAACAAGAGGGGGGATGTATATTTTTAATGTGCAAGTAAAGTGTTGCCGTGAAGAAGGATTACAATTTACGAAGACACTATGAAACTAAACATCAGAGCAGCTACATGTCCTGATAAATGTGTTATTTTTGCAAAGTGGCCCGGCCCTTCGTAGATTTTTCTGTATGTGGCCCTCAGTGAAAAAAGTTTGGACACCCCTGGGCTAGACCAAGAATAATTCACCTGAGCCTCCCACACGCTTATAACCCAATCACAGTAAATATGTAGCGCCTTCTTCCCTTCCCTTTTCACGTTGTAACGGCCCCGAGAAGTCTTGTAAAAGAAAACGAAAGTAACAAGCGTTTCCTGCAGCGCTGCTGCCTTGATAACGCACGCTTCCTTATCAAGCGCCCTACATCCACGGACTGTAGGCTTATAAAAGCATCTCTGTGAGACTAAACAGCGGTTATGATGTAGGCCTATAGGCCTATATGATGCAGTTCGACCTTCCACGTTCACTGGCTCCTTTACTTCTGACAGCTCACAGCCGCCGCCCCCGCACCGACAGCACAGCACACTGCCTGTTATGACAGTTTGCCCCCCAGTATGATAAACAAATGATTAGGGATAAATCAAAATGTGATCCTGCCATAAAAAAAAAAGTTGACATAGATCATTGCCCTGTTTTATTTTAAATGCATTATGGGCATTAAGTGTCTGTTTTGTGTAAGTATATGTTATATATTTCTTGTTTTCCATGTTAAAAGTAAGCTACTTGGAAATTGAAAGTAGCCTAAATGTGGTTGAAAGAAAAGGAAATGTGCGGTGTTGATCATATGTGATAGATAAGGGGTCGCTATTGGATGCAGACATTATGAGATTCGGACCTTAGCTGTAAGAAAATGTTGTCAACTGGACCCATTTCAATTTTAGTTGAAGACCCCTCGGTCAGACCAAGAATAATTCAATTGTAGTTCAAGGATGATGTTGACGATGACGGTATGAAGAAGAGAACTGTGGAATGCAGGTCTTTTAAATGTAGAAACTGGGTTAGATCATATGATTTTTGTATGACTTGACTTGTGACTTGCTTGACCTGAGCAATGACTTGACTTGTGACTTGCTTGATTCTCACCACAGTGACTTGGACTTACTTGAAGGTTATGACTTGAGACTTGCTTGTGACTTGCACATTAGTGACCCCCACCTCTGCTCTCTTCACTCTCCTCTTTAGCAGGTAAAATGCATTCTCTATAGGGTTTAACTCTAGAGATAGACTTGGCCAGTCTGAAACCTTCCATTTCTTGCCCCTGATTAACTCCTTTTTTTGTTTTTGCAGTCTGTTTTGGGTCATTATCTTGCTGCATGATGAAGGATCTTCCAATCAGTTTGGTTGCATCTTTCTTTAAATTGGCAGACAAAATGTTTCTGTAAACTTCTGAGTTCCTTTTGCTGTTGCCATCATGTGTTACATCATCAATGAAGATGAATGAGCCCATCCGACAAGAAGCCATGCAAGCCCAAGCCATGACATTGCCTCCACCGTGTTTCACATATGAGCTTGTATGTTTGGGATCATGAGCAGATCCTTTCTTTCGCCACTTTGGTAAAGGTTCATCTTGACAACAACACAGTAACACATGATGGCAACAGCAAACTGAACTTAGAAGTCTACAGAAACATTGTGTCTGCCAATTTTAAAAAAATGCAACCAAACTGATTGGAAGATCCTTCATCATGCAGCAAGATAATGATACAAAAAAACTGCAAAAACAACAAAGGAGTTCATCAGGGGCAAGAAATAGAAGGTTTTAGACTGGCCAAGTCAATCTCCAGACTTAAACCCTATAGAGAATGCATTTTACCTGCTAAAGAGGAGAGTGAAGAGAGTAACCCCCCAAAACAAACAGCAACTGAATGAGGCTGCGGTGAAAGCCTGGAAAAGCATCACAAAAGAAGAATGCAAATGTTTTGTTTTGTGATGTCAATGGGTCACAGGCTTGATGCAGTTATTGCAAGCGAAGGATTGCAACAAAACATTACGTTTTATTCACTTTAATTTATTTTAAGTATCTGTTCCAATACTTTTGCTCACCTAAAAATGTGGTGTTCCTTTACAAATAATGCTATCTTCTCAGTTGTGTATAAGATCAAGATGTTAATACCTGGAAATGAAAGCTGAAATGTTGATCTATTGTCTCATATTCATATTTTGGTGTCAAACCCAAATGTTTCCAGTCTACAGCAAAAATAAAGGAATTGGCCTCACTGTTCCAATACTATTGGAGGGGAGTGTGAGTGTGAGTGTGAGTGTGAGTGTGAGTGTGAGTGTGAGTGTGAGTGTGAGTGTGAGTGTGTGTGTGTGTGTGTGTGTGTGTGTGTGTGTGTGTGTGTGTGTGTGTGTGTGTGTGTTTCTTCAAATTACTGTGCACATATGAGATCCAGAAAGCAACACCTGTGTCTATGAAACCAATGCTGAAGGATTCAAACTTTGGGTTTTTAACCCATTGATGACTATGGCAATCTAGGATGCATGTCCTTAATGCCTGAGGGTTTTCTGAAAAAATAGTACGAATTGTCAAGTCTACCAAAACCTTAATATCTAAGCCTGTGTAGCACATAGAAACATGAAATAAAATACATTTAAAAGTTAAGGTTCACAGGTTTTATTTAAACATGCTCCCTTAGCGCTTACAAACCAACAAATATTTCTAAAAATCGTCAAAATTAGATGAATTAGAAAATTATTAAATATTGTTAATAAATAGATGCAATGTGTTGTGTGATTTTCGTCAGTAGTCTATAGTAGACCTTGATTCTGCGCACCAAACGCCACTAACTGTTCTGTCGCCGACATAGCTGGCGTATTTTTTTTATTATTTTGTTTTATTTTTTTATTTTTTATTTTTTTTATTGACATGATTTTCGGCAAACCACACAACTTTTGGGTGGTCACGTGGTCTTAAAAAAATCAACAAAACCCACCTCGTGTATTTGAACCAATGACAGTGCATTCTATGCTGGGAATGCATAGGCGGGACCCGATAAGCCTTTGGCTTCTCCTGCTTCCCTTCGGACGATAACACAAAGTAATATGTATGAATATGCAATGAGAATATTATGTATTATGTGTAATTGTCCGGAAGAATAATAATAAATAAATAAAAATGCCATGAAAATTAGATAAAGTAATAATGCTGCGCGACGCAGCATCAGGCAGGAGAGCCAATGTGGCATCGCGCAGCAGCCGTCATCAATGGGTTAAAGCAGATGTAAACCATCAGCTATTCCACAGGTGGGCACATGTGAAGAGTGCTTCATAACTTTGTAAGAGGGATGTGTGGAATGATAAGTTACAGCTTACTTCTTTCTGTCTTTTGTGAATATGCAGCATCTTTGAACGCTTGTTTCATAAACCTGAGTGACTCAAAGGGCGCATGGTAAACGTAAATGTATCCCACCAATATAAAAAAACAAACTAATTGTGTAACGTCACCTGGAAAACACAAGCTGTACTTTTAACAGCTTGGTAGAGCATCAGTATTTTTACAGGATGGAATTTCATCTTTTATTTAAAGGCCTGTCTCATGCGTTCCATGTGTGCCTGACTATGTCCATGTGAAAGATGAGTTCTAAGGTTGAATGTTAAACTCTATAATGGTACTGCTTGAGCTGCCCAGCTCCATATGATAGTCATAATAGATCATTGTCTTAAAGTGAAGACACTGTAAAGATGGCACAGTCCATTAAATAGAAGCCAATGCAAACAACTTTTACTTGACGATTTCACACTTTATTTCTTTGGATCACACATCACACGCTCTAGTTATGTTGGTAAAAGCACCAAGCAACAGAACTCTTTCATGCAACAGATCATTTCTACTTTTAGATCCAATCATCAGATTCTCTAACCATCTCATTGTCAACCACTTCATCATTGAGGTTTGTTTCCACTCCTGCTTTGTTGCATGTTGGGGCTTTTATTTGGTAAAGGTTGTTGTCCTGACCCTTCAACATTGAGCCTTGATCCTCTTCTGCTGATATGACTTACCAACAGCATTCTAGTCTGGTCAGACAGATATAATTCAGGTTGTGGTTTTGGAATTGTTCTTCTTTATGTCTTTAATGTTCTCCTTTTGTTGAGCACGGCACGTTATCCAGCAATATTGTACAGCTTGTTCTATGTCTGGCTGTGTGATAGAAAGCAGAGGCCTGGGTTCACAGCAGACCTGGCCGACTGGCTGATTGGCTTGGTGTGCTGACTGACTGGAGTCTGGGTGGGACACATTAGCTGTGCATCTCTACATATGAAATGGCCCTGTATTTGAAAGTGATACAGGGAAGCTGATGAAGGATCAAGGCCACAGCAGTCCGGCCCTGCTTTGATGTGGCAGAGGGAACAGTTTGTTTTTAGGCCTATAGTGCCCCCACCCCCACCCCCCTTTATGCCACTTATTAAGTTTGACATGTGGAAGTCAAGATAGGCTTCACGGAATTTCTGGGCTGAAACCCAGCCATTCTCTCCAGCTCCTCCTTCTTTCTTGTGCAATCAGTAAATATTGCAAAATCTGCAATGTCTGAGAGTGAGTCACTCATGTTTGTGTGTGAAGACATTGCCATTATTGTTAACATGCCTATGTTCCTTTCGGTCCCAGCTGAACTGAGAATCTGATGTTCTCTCACCATAGTTGTTAAATGAACGGCATCTGGCTGCTAGTTTGCCTTGAACTGGCTGACCACAGCTCATCCACAGGGGCACACAACTTTTAACCGTGACATTCCTCCATTCACACAGACGAATAAGCCAAGTCAGTGCGGCTGACTCAAAGGAAATCCAGCAGCTTTTTGAGGCATGCCATGTGTTAAATTTACTCTCTTTTATCCACTAGGAGACGTTGTTGTGAAACAGCCATGTGGGGCTGATTAAATGACAACTGATGCTAGACTAAATCTTTAGCTTTTTTAGGAGGAGGGGTGGGCATGACAATTAGCTCTCAGTCCCTGACCTTGGTGTATCATATTCTGTGAGCCTCAGGCATAGGAAATCTTGTATTGGTCATTAGAACACATCAAATGTGTTGTGTGGCCCAAGCAGGTTGCCTCTGGGTTCATGTTAATACCTGTCTACTGGGGAAAGTCTCCTGCAGTCTCACAGCTTACAAGTCTCTGGACAGTTTCCCAACATGATCCTTAGGCAGAGTGCCATTCTGGTGGTCTGGAGCATACGTCAGAGCCAGTAAGAGTGGCAACCGGACTGCTCCATAAAACACTGCTATGACTCATGGGGGAGCCTACTGTGTTTAGTGGTTAGTGGAGGTGGCAGCAAGTGGAACAGGAGCTTGTCGGCTGGAGGTTTGTTTGGTGAAGCCATTTGGAAAGGTTGAAGGTTGTCTGAGGGGAATAAGTTTTGCTTAAAAATGACAATAATATAGTGATAATGAACAAGGGTTAGTCTTTCCCACAGAGTGTCAGTTTACTTATGCAAGTGTTGCATCAGTAGGTGGTCCGTTCTCATGAAATTATCTTTGCTAATACACAGTTCCAGTGTATGCTGGTTCTCCAGCTCTTCACCCCTGTGAAAAGAGAAATGTCTTGGCCATTAGCTCATGTAATTGAGCTTCGATAAGAACCATATGACCGAGGCAAAAAATATGCAAAAAAGTGAACATTACACAGCTCCCTTCCTCCTCAGACCAACTACTCCAGATCCCCAATGAACTATTTCAACCTATAACTTCCTTTTTTCTTTAATGCAGATGTTGGAGATGGAGAGGAGTGGGTTTGGTGAATATAGCTGACGCCCTATAGTAAAGAAAAAAGAAGTGTGTACCATATTTGCAAGGGAAGTCAGTTTTTCCACAGTACACATTGCCATAAGCACTTATTTGTTTACTCTCTGTCTTTCCACAAGCCTGTAAATGGGAAATGTGTACGAGTGCTTGTGTAAAACACAAATGTAGGATAATCAAAAGATGTGCTGGCATCTTTTGAGTTGGATATGTGCACAGTGTAAAGGCAAGGCAAGGCAAGTTTATTTTTAGAGCACATTTCGGACACAAGGCCATTCAAGGTGCTTTACATAAGCAATAACAAAATACATCAAGTAAGAACAAAATACATCAAGCATAGAGCACACATTCAAAAAAAAGAATTTAAGCAAGAACAAAATACATCAAGTATAGAGCACACATTCCAAAAAAAAATTGAAAATAAAAATAAAAAATGTATTCAAAATGAGAAATTAAAATTTCAGGTTAAAACGGAAACAGAACGGTCTTCAGACCTGATTTAAAAGAGCCAAGTGTTGAAGCGGACCTCAAGTCCCCTGGAAGTTTATTCCAGAGCTTGGGTGCATTAAAACTAAAGGCTGCCTCTCCCTGTCTGGTCCTTACTCTGGGGACTTTCAATAGCCCAGTCCCAGACGACCTGAGAGCTCTGACTGGTTCATAAGGGACCAGTAGGTCAGATATATGTTGGCCCTAAACCATTTAGGGCTTTGTAGACCAACATCAATATTTTAAAATCAATTCTTTGGTTAACAGGAAGCCAATGTAAAAACCTCAGAACTGGGGTGATGTGATCCACTTTTTTGGTCCTAGTGAGGACTCGAGCAGCAGCGTTCTGAATTAGCTGAAGCTGTCTGATTGATTTTTTAGGAAGGCCAGCAAGGACACTGTTACAGTAGTCAAGTCTACTAAAAATAAATGCATGGACAAGTTTTTATAAGTCCTGCTGAGACATTAGCCCTTTAATTCTCGATATATTTTTAAAGCTCCCATATTATACACTGTTCGGTACTATTATACACCATATTATATGGTCTTAGTGGTCACTAATAAGTTTTTCTTTAATTGTTTGCTGAAAAAAACTTTCAGATAATTTATTGTACTATGCTGAAGTTCAGCTAATCTCACAATGGCCTATTTTTTAAAAAGAGCTGCAGCTCCCCTCGTAAATATACAATCTTTGCGCTGCCCCCGCCCCCTGTCCGGAAGCGAAGCCAGATACGCCTTGCCCTCTGTCTGTCAGGGCCGTGGACCAATAAGAAATAGGGGTGTGGGCTGCACAGTGGAAGCTTCTGGCTTTCCAGTTTGTGAGGTCAGAAAAGGGGAAAATTCTGACTGGAGTATATTGGGTGGGGGAGGGGTGGTGGTTTCAGAAAGGGGGATTGTGAGAAAAGGAGAGTGTTATTTTTAAAAATATTTTGGCAGTCTCTAGGCACACTGTGGACCCATGGATATGTTAGAACACATTTAAAAAGTGCATTTAGCATAATATGTGACCTTTAAGGTGGTAGTAGGCTGACTTAGTAATTGATTTAATGTGTTTTTTGAAATTTAAGTCGGAATCTATCACTACTCCAAGATTTCTAGCTTGGTGTGTGGTTTCTAACATAACAGATTTAAGCTGTGCGCTGACTTTTGATTGTTCATCCCTGGCACCAAAGACAATTACTTCAGTTTTGTCGCTGTTTAATTGAAGAAAGTTTTGGCACATCCAGTCATTGATTTGTTCAATGCATTTACTTAGTGCTTGAATCGGACTTGAATCGGAAAGGCGCAGGTCTCTAATTACAATAGAAAATATACCAAACAGGATGGATGGATAGCTGTCATAGCTATAATTAGAGAATACCGAATACTGTCCTATATTATAATTATTCTACATTTCTTTGTTGGTGGTGATGTTATGTGTAAGGTTAGGAGGTCTTAAGCAACACAGCAATTCTATTTTAAAAGAGAAACAAACATGCAAAAATGCAACAAGGTTTATCTTATCTGCTTTGAACTGTTTGAATGGAGAAGAACATCAGAACTCAACTTTTGAATGGCTAATTCTAATGTTAATGGGTGCTTGAAATTTGAATTTCTTTCAGAGTTAAAATAATTTTGATTAAAAAAAAATAATAATAAAAAAAAACATTTCTTTTTTTAATTGGGAGTTGTCAGACTGATACCCGATACGTAGTTTGTAGCCGTATCAGACCCTATAACAATATTGGATCGTATCGGCTCCATCCCTAGCTATAATGCATCAGGCCCTATCTACTAAACCTACACTTTTGGGGAAAAGATCCTAAATGTAGGTCCAAGGTATTTATCCCAGCAGAAGAGCTCTGCTCCATCTGGTCTTATCTGCACTATTTATTACCGTTTAGTATCTCTCTATCACTTGCATGACAGCAAAACTCAAGCTTCAGCCTACTTCTCAGCAGGATCCATCAGAGAAGACTTTCATAGAGAACGGTTCCAGGTTTCCCTCAGGACAGGCTAGATCTTATTCTCTTTGTCTAGCTGAGGCTTGTGGTTTGTGACTCACTCTTCTCTGCGTTCCGGAGAACGTTCTAGAAAAGAGAAAGAAAGAAAGAAAAACATGTGATTACCGCTCCACAGAAGAATGGCTGCTGTTGTCCAGCAGGGACAGTCATCCGGCTGCCTCTGCAGAGCCTCCATCTCAACAAACACATTTGATAATGTGGCCTACTTTGTGTTCACCTGAACCCTGGAGTACGCTTCCCCTGGCTGTGCCACCATCTCTAGTCCTAAGACACACAGGCTGGAAGTAATCAGGCCATTCCAGCCGCCTGCTGCCACTCATTGTCTAAAACCCTCCAGAACAGCAACATCAGTTTTCCATTTGAAAGGGATTATATAATAAAATAATGAAAATAGGTGGGAAAAGCACCAGAAAATGTAGCGCCAAGTCAACGTAACATGCTTCACTTTTACCCTCAACAGGAAGGAGGAAAGACCAAACAAGGCCCCAAGTGAAGTTATTTCAGGCCCAGCCATAAACGTGTCTGTTTTTGCTTTAGCCCGCTGAAGAATAGCTTGAATAGCTCTGTATGCTCAGCATGTCATTTCTCACATGGCCACAGGCTGTACAAATGTGGGATAATCATCCCCTTACATCTAATAGAGGATAAGTTATGGGCCCTGAGTCTGACAATGTGTTTTGCATTTGAACCCCATTAAGGTGCCACTTTTAACAAGATCTCTGTGTTACGCTGACAGTAAAGAGCACTTCGTTAGTGTACTTTATTTATCCCATTTCAAGCGAGAAATGATTTTTGTCAGGTCATAAGTGGGCTAAATTGAGAGTTGTATTGTGAGATTGTTACCAGCCTGAAGGGAGCACTGACGGTAGGCTGGTGGCTGTCTGGTGATTGATGCAAAGAGGGAGCAGAGGAGTGGCTGTTGTCATGGCGCTAAACTTAAGATTAGCCTAATCAAAAGGTTGTAGTTGATGCATACAGTGCTCCGTTATCTCATTTGGGTTGTACACTGTATGTATTGGACACAAACTCCATGTTTAATGATAAGCAAGAGGTAGCAATGATTACTGGTGCCAAAGCAAACAAAACTGATAAATGTTTTGAAACCTGAATGGGGTGTAATCTTTGGGTTTGTGTATTGGCCCAGTCCTACCAAGAGATGTGAGAGGAGGATCTGTGAGAACTGTTTTTTTTCTCTGAGCAATCAGCCTACGAACAAAAAAACAAAAAGGTTCCCAGTGGTCTGCCTGCCCTGGGGTTCTCCTTGTTCAAGCTATCCATGAACCAAACACAGGCCTTTACGTACACCTCTCTTTGCCCAGGGCTTTGCATAGCCTCACTCTGTGGTTTTCCATCAACATGTCTTGTTGTTAGCTACAGCTTATTGGCCAGAGTGGGTTGTTGGTGGAAGCCTTTTTACAACCAAACGTAGGAGAACCCTTTCTATAAACAGATCTTTAGCCTATATCTGCTGTATTGTGGTAAGGCTGCAATGTGTCTGAGGTGCTGTGTTGGCCAGCGCCCTGCAGGTCAGTGATGCTCCAGCCCTGATCACTACCCTGGAGAGAGTGCTCAGTGTAGCCTGTCAGATTGCCTTAGGCCAGAACCTGTGATTTATGAGCAGGTCTCAGACCACAGTTGTAAGTGTGTGTCACTGTTCTGTGGTTTCCACTTTTGGGTGTGTGTGTACATAGTGAGGCCTTCAGTGCACTGCCATTATGCTTGAGCTCCAGGGTTTTATGGGAATTCCTCTGGATAGCCACCTATGACTTTATGAAACACTTAAATTCCTCTAATTGAATTTCCACATTTTGTGGTCGGTAGTTCCAGGTTTGTCCAGAGGCACCAGAGGACTCAGTTCCACTAAGTGTGTGTGTGTGTGTGTGTGTGTGTGTGTGTGTGTGTGTGTGTGTGTGTGTGTGTGTGTGTGTGTGTGTGTGTGTGTGTGTGTGTGTGTGTGTGTGTGTATGTGTATGTGTGTGTGTGTGTGTGTGTGTGTGTGTGTATGTGTATGTGTATGTGTATGTGTATGTGTATGTGTATGTGTATGTGTATGTGTGTGTGTGTGTGTGTGTGTGTGTGTGTGTGTGTGTGTGTGTGTGTGTGTGTCATAGGACAGAGAGGGACAATCTCACAATTTCAGACGTAATAATACAGAGGAAATGCATCAATAGCCAATTATGATTAATGTGCTGTTATGTATCATCTTTTGTAATGGATGAATGCACTCATGTTGTGATCACCATGTGAGAAAAGCTTTTTTCCCACAGGTTTGACTGTGGGTTTTACTGTCAGAATGTTCCTAAAAGGAGAGCTTTGCTTGTGATTCTGGGAGTTTGGAAAGTGTTGGCTGCACGGCTCCATCATTTACTTAATGGTGCGTCTGCAGTTTCCAGCTGCTTGGAATTTGTAGCTGAAGCCTGTTGGTTTGGAGTCTGCTCTCCTGTTGTCTCACTCTCTACCCTAGCACCAAGGCCTCTAAAGTCTCTTCACTTACACATATCTCTCAAATACACTTGAACATTCATGTTTTTACACTAACATCTAACATGTTGGCTTAAGGTTAGAGGGAAAACAACTGCTCAGAAGATGAAAGAAGAGAAAAGCCCAGCAGACAGTCCACTGCGCCTTCAGGAAGTCCTTTTTTCTTCACTGCCTCTCATATATTTCCCTATAATCACAGTTATGTCATTGTGTGTTAATATATCTTCAGTTTTTTTTGGATCCAATCTGTTTTTCTCTTGGTGAATCAGATGGAAACTGGAGCAAGGTACACAAACAAAAGAACTGTCTCCCTGCTTGTGGGCTTGCTTTGGCTGGCCTGAGCTGAGCTCCTGGGCCCTGCTAACATGTCAAAAGAAGAGAGGGCAGAGACCAAGTATATTTTATGTCAGCTCAGCACAGTTGGAAAAACTTGTTTTTCTTGTTAATTCATCGAGCTCTGCGTGTTGTCATCTGAGTGTTTGGGAGTAGAGACTTTAGGCTTTAGACTTTATTGTCCCCAATTGGAAATTCTTCTTCACGTCACAGGTACATTTATGGCATTCTATCATGAGTGCAGGCCTTACTGCGGCTCAGTAACATTAACAGCTCTTAGAATAAAACAATGCTGGCCCCATCTGGTCAGTATTTGAAAAAAATCTCAGCCATCCAGGCTCTGTATTAGTCCAACTCTCCAGTGCTTCCATGTGGATTTCATTATAGCCCTTTGACTCTGGCCAATCGGCAGCTTTTCATCAGAATTAACACAACGGCTTTGGACCTTCCAGTGGCACTCATCCTGGAGTAAGGAATGCATATGTCTCCGTCCACTCATTTAGTCTGGTTCAAGTTTATCTGTGAATTAGTCTCTTTCTGTGAGTGTCACTCTCTCCAACACTCCTCTCCGTCATGTGCAGTCTCACCTCATTAGAGCCGTGTGTCTCTATCAGCCTGCTGTCAGCCTTCCATTACTCTAACAGGGACTGGCATGTCATCATCTGTGCCATCCACACACACACAGCTTTCTCTTTATTAATGAAGCGTCTTTGATGAGCCTGGCCTGCTGTCCCAGAGGCCAAATAATGGTTTAACAGTTACTGGGGGAAAGGGGCTAAGTGGCTCATGAAAGCAGCTGTTAAATAAACACCAGCTCTAGTTTCAAAAGGAGCCTTTGTTTATTTACCTTTTAAAAATAATTAGTGTAAGCAGTTTTTTTTTCCTTTCTTTTTTTTAACAAACCTTTTTATTTCCAAAATATTAACTGTAAAGAAGACCTAGTAAAAGTGGTCTTTAGACAAGTAACAATTCATAGCACTGATTCCTACATTATAGGCTTTTAAGATGCTAAAACATATACATATAATGCAATAATATATTAGATTTAGCCAAGCTTAATAAGTAACATTTGAATGATGTAGAGAATTTTGGGATTTTGAGCTGACATTTAAATTTAAAAAGCTATTCATTGATCATACTTTATCATAGAAGGGACAATAGAAAAGAAATTGAGATCAATTCTCCACTTCTCCTAAACCACAGAGTTCACACAGTCTGAGTTCCTCCAGAATGTTGAAATTAACTGGACTCACAGGGAAATCTTGAGAGTTTAAAGTCAAAGTCACAGCTACTCAGTCCAGTAACGCTTTAGCTGAAACCCATATCTAGATTCAGTTTGATTGAATCTCAACTGTTTTGTTTGTTTGTTGTGCTCAAGGTTGTAGCTTACCCCATATGACTCCAAGCAGGCATCTCTGTTAGTGGACAAACGGTTGACAACATTACCGTTGTTGTCCCCATGGAAACAAACTTTTTTTTTAGGTCAGTGTCTCAGCCAAGTCGTCGGCTTATCATAAGGCTGTCCACAGAAACTGCACCCTGCCTTAGCTAAGTGTGCATCCAACTACAAATATAAACACATGCTGTCACTATATCATGTCTGCGCATGTGTTTGGACTTAGTTTCACAACCGTTACATTCAAGCAGTTAGCACACAGTTATCCATGACAGGAGCAAAGTATTACTCCTTCTAAAGCAGCCAGTGAGGTTTATCTGTAAGCAGCAATATTGTATTTTATCTGCCCCATTCCGCTTGACAAGGCTTTCTACGTCTGGCAACCCCAGCCAGACTACACCGAATGTCTGTAGATCACAGCTATGATGAATACATCTAACTGCAATAAATCGTTCTCTTCTGGTTGGTTCCTCTGGTGATTTGTTAAGTATTTTTATCAGCTGACTAGCTCAGTTTGATCCTATTTCAGATTCCATTCATGTTTCTGACTTTATATGTAACTGATGAGATGACAGATGCTGTACTGTTCCACAGCTATTTATTCCGCAGCTGCAAGTTGGTTGCTTCATATGAATTGGCTGTTGTGCGGGAGCTGGATCCGCCTGTGTTTTACTTTACCCTGGAATTTAAATGGGCAGTGATGGCCTTCTCCCAGCTCGTTAGAGAGTTAGGAACCACACATTCAACCTCACACTCTTTCCCTCATACTGAATTAACGGAACAATCCACATAGTTGGCCACCGATAGTTTTTATGGGGGAAAAAGTAACTTGACCACACAATAGCTATTTGTTCCTTGTTAATCGTTCTGCCTCTGTCTCTCTCTTCAAGTCCACTAATCGGATTTGGTTCCTCTAGAATTAGGTCACACTTTTTTTTAAATCCATGCAGACAATTTTAAATGTATTTAATGAGGAAAACCTCTGCTGCTGTTTTTTTTTCTTCTTTTTTTGTGTGGAGTGACTGGAGCTCTATAACATGCATCTGTATTCATTGAAAGCAATGTTATGGTTTGTAATCATTTGACTGCATATGATCTGAAAATCTGACTGTGTATGAATTTAAAAAGAAGGCAATAATATGTATTATGTTTACTATATTAAAATACATAATAGTATTTATATTAATTTTTTCGTTTTCATCTGGCTGCATAGCACAAGGAGGCTGGTGGCAGCTGGAGAGGAAGTGTAGCGAATGATTAATCAGTGTATCATGGGCAAATAAATGAAGTGCTTTGAGTTGTAGCACTAATAATAAGCACAAAGTTTAGCTGGTTTACTCTGGACAGCACACTTTGGTTATTTTGAGCTTGGATCCGCTGGTCTATTCACAGATTACCTCTTTATCTGATTCTAAAACAAACAATGCAGCAAACGCTCCACATCATGTGTCCCAATGTCATGGGATTTTGGGCACAGAGTATTGAAGTGATCTCTAAAAGGAGAAAAAAAATCCAACAGTATAGGGTACATTGTGTTTTGCTATCCCACCATTGATTGCAAAGACCACACCCTGATTCCAATCAGTCATTATGAGAAAATCTTTCCGAATTGGACTGTTACAATTTCCACACACTGCAAAAAAAAACATCCTTTACACTATGCATGGTCACAGTTGAACAAAGCCAGATGACCAGAGAATGCTCCAGCCCCTCCAAAGTAAACCGGACAGGGCCTTTAGGCAGCTTTCAATTTGATACTTAGAGCCAATGAAAAAGAGAGCCAAGAGTTTTTCTTTTCGGTTGTTTATTTGACCATTATGCTGGTTCTGAATTGTTATCCCCTTCTCAAGAATACATTTTCATCACTGCTGAACATAAACTTACTTACTGGATTTTACTGCATAATTAGTTTCCTATCAGATGTGTGGCTCAGAGTCCTCAGACTCTAAGACAGTGAGTGTATTTGTCTTAATGTGTTTGTTACTTAGCTGAGTCATTACTATATTGTCATATTACTATTCTCATTGCTGAAATCTCATTTTAGGTGAACACAATGTGGTTTCAGTTGGAAATAGTGTTAATCCTTTTCACCATAAAGCTGTACTTTTTCTGAAGCATAATGTAGACATAGTCTTTGCCCAGTGGCTCTGGGAAATCTAAGATTTGTTCTGCAAGAGCTCGGGCATTACAATAGACTGGACCTAGGACCGTGTACTTTCACCCTTCACACTTAGCGATTTATTATTATAATCGACCTTCATGTGAAATGTTTCTTTTGCGCAATAATTTAACTGTAGACATCGCTAATTATTATTACAGCGCTGTTTAATAGTATTGATATGATGCTATATTTATGCACGTCTGATGTCAAAATGTGTACATAATATAACATATCTCATTTCCAGAAATTACACTGTATCACTTTTTTCTGTCAATAGGTGTATCCGTCAGCTTACAACAAGGATGCCTGCTAACACTTGATATGTGCATAACCTTATACTGATGGCTCTGTTCCACTCACACACACACACACACACACACACACACACACACACACACACACACACACACACACACACACACACACACACACACACACACACACAGATTTAAAAGGATGCACTCAAAAACAAAAGCAAAAGTCGTCCAGTGTGTCCCTTGTGTGCATATGTGTACAGTCAATAAACCAAGGTATATTGCATGTGATTCTGATACCTAAATCCTTCACCATGTGGATATATGAAAGACCTTCTTGTATTCCAATTTATACTTTTATCCTCACCAGCCAACATTCCTCCACGGGGCAGTTAGATGCTGCATATTTTATCCTGGTAGAATAGCAGCAGGATCTGTCTGGAAATCCCTTTGAACTCTGTGAAATATTGAAAGTCTAAGCTTTAATCTGGGGCTCTCTGGTTACTGTTTGGATAGTGCATGTAGTTGGCCAGTCAGTCCTTCTGTAGGCCAGACATGGGCATTTCACTTTCATCATGGTTGTGTTCACACTTGACAAAACTGTTTCTATCAAGTAAACTGAAACAGGTTTCGAAAGTTATTTTTACAGCTGCAAATGTTTTGTGTTTTTATGTAGCAGGGGAAATAAAACATCCAAACTCACACTTTGGCTAAAATAAGCAGAACGTTGAATGAGTTGCTGTCAACAGCCATCATTTTGAAAGCAATACATTTGAAAGTTTGTAACTCACGGGAATTGGAACATGCACAACTTGCCTGTCCCAATCCAGCGGTAACACTTATAGAAAATCTCATTCGTAAAGCAATCCACTAAATAAAGAGGAAACTAAGATAATAGTATCCCCATTCACAAGGAGTGGATCGGAGAGAGGTTGTGGGCACCATGCAGCCAGGATAGGCACCTGCCCACAAAGCATATATCCATCCTCCTCTCTGGCCTACTGTTTTCCTAGGGGGGCCTTGTGGAAACACAACACGCATATATATTTCCCTTGTTAAATACCACAACACTTTTATTCCAAATAATAAAATGAATTTCATCAGACCCTGGCTAAATTTTAAATAATATTTTGAAGACTATATTGGGCTGCTTCACTTAAAAGGTCTACTACAATAGGAGCACAGTTAGTTGTGTTTGTTTGTTTCATTAATGCATTTCCGTGCTAAGGAGAAGGCATCAGGGCTGTGCTGACTTTGGCCTATCCTTCTTTTCCCTCCCATCACACATCTTGTCCCTTCACATTCAGACCACACACCTTTGTGGCTTCAGTCAAGAAGTAGGGAATTAGCATATTCTGCTAAATCTGCCTCATGCAGGCACCAGGAGCCTTTGGCAGAGCTGCCATGGAGGATTGATGATGGCCACTGTATGCCAATACTGCTAACAGGAAGTTGACCTCAGTGTTGTGACTTGACTAATAGGGTTAGCCTGCGCCGGTGTCGGGTTACCTGACTATTATAGCTGGGCTCCAGTGTTCAGGAGAGAGGGTCAATATCCCCAAGGACCAAAGTGTCCCCCAGGGGTTGTGGCTCTTCTAATAGGTGTCAGTGTAGCACACATCACTGGTTGGCCTCCTCTACTGACCAGCACATTCACACACTACATACAGTTCATAAGTATCGGAACAGTGAGGCCAATTCCTTTATTTTTGCTGTAGACTGGAAACATTTGGGTTTGACACCAAAATATGAATATGAGACAATAGATCAACATGTCAGCTTTCATTTCCAGGTATTCACATCTGGATCTGATACACAACTGAGAAGAAAGCATTATTTGTAAAGGAACACCACATTTTTAGGTGAGCAAAAGTATTGGAACAGATAGACTTAAAATAAATTAAAGTGAATAAGACTTAATATTTTGTTGCAAAGCCTTTGCTTGCAACAACTGCATCAAGCCTGTGACCCATTGACTTCACAAAACTTTTGAATCCTCCTTTTTGATGCTTTTCCAGGCTTTCTCCGCAGCCTTATTCAGTTGCTGTTTGTTTACTCTCTTCAGTCTCCTCTTTAGCAGGTAAAATGCTTGCTCTATAGGGTTTAAGTCTGGAGATTGACTTGACCAGTCTAAAGGCCAGGACACACCAGTCCGACTACCCGAAAATGGAGACTGCCGATTCAGGGAGCTCCAGTCTTCCCGTCGCGGCCGAAAACGTGCAAAGAACACACCAAACCGACTGTTGCCTCTCCGTACGCTCTGCGCTTGCGCGGGACGTAATGGCTCCATAACAGCAGGCGGCGCTAATCTATATTGTGGCCCGAAAAAATACGGAAGCCGGAAATGATGGGACGGCTCTCTAGACCATAAACATAGATAGAAATACGTATTCATATTTATGGACCATAAAGAGCACCATTTTTAGCAGAGAGTGTCGAGCATGGTGTCGAGCAGTCAACAAGGGTTGAAGCATGTGAGTACTCGCTGAACGAAACAAACAAACATATTAAAACAATGGCTAACTGTTGTTAGCTGTTTGTGCTACCCGCCTCACTTCCGGGCTTCACTGATTCGCTAGCCCTCCACAAATCAAATTGCTCCAACTGAAAGACTGTCCGCCGCCATCAACAAAAGAAGCCAGACGACATCAACGTCGACCGATTTCACGGCACACACCAAACAGATTCGTGTCTCCGAGCCCTCCCGACTCTACGACGGCGATTATCGGGCCGGTGTGTCCTGGCCTTAAAACCTTCCATTTCTTGACCCTGATTAACTCCTTGTTGTTTTTGCAGTGTGTTTTGGGTCACTATCTTGCTGCATTATGAAGGATCTTCCAATCAGTTTGGTTGCATCTTTATTTAAATTGTCAGACAAAATGTTTGTGTAAACTTCTGAGTTCATTTAGCTGTTGCCATCATGTGTTACATCATCAATGAAGATGAATGAGCCCATCCGAGAAGAAGACATGCAAGCATAAGCCATGACATTGCCTCCACCGTGTTTCACAGATGAGCTTGTATGCTTGGGGTCATGAGCAGATCCCTTCTTTCTCCAAACTTTAGCCTTTCCATCACTTTGGTAAAGGTTCATCTTGACAACAACACAGTAACACATGATGGCAGCAGCAAAATGAACTTAGAAGTCTACAGAAACATTCTGTCTGCCAATTTAAAGAAAGATGCAACCAATCTGATTGGAAGATCCTTCATCATGCACCAAGGTAATGACCCTAAAAAACTGCAAAAACAACAAAGGAGTTCATCAGGGGCAAGAAATGGAAAGTTTTAGACTGGCCAAGTTAATCTCCTGACTTAAACCCTTTAGAGAATGCATGTTACCTGCTAAAGAGGAGAGTGAAGAGAGTAACCCCCCAAAACAAACAGCAACTGAATGAGGCTGCGGTAAAGGCCTGGAAAAGCATCACAAAAGAAGAATGCAAAAGTTTTGTTATGTCAATGGGTCACAGGCTTGATGCAGTTATTGCAAGTGAAGGATTTGCAACAAAATATTAAGTCTTATTCACTTTAATTTACTTTAAGTCTATCTGTTCCAATACTTTTGCTCACCTACAAATGTGGTGTTCCTTTACAAAAAATGCTAACTTCTCAGTTGTGTATCAGATCCTGATGTAAATACCTGGAAATGAAAGCTTAAATGTTGATCTATTGTCTCATATTCATATTTTGGTGTCAAAACCAAATGTTTCCAGTCTACAGCAAAAATAAAGGAATTGGCCTCACTGTTCCGATACTTATGGAGGGGACCGTACATTGCCACATCATGAAGGGATCTCCTGAAGAATGTAGGCATGCCTGTACCTACCTCCGCCCCCCCCACCCCCCCCCCCCCCCTGCAGTGATTGGGCTCACAGGAGACTAACATTGGTCTCTTGTCACCGGTGGTCTCCCTAACTGAATTTCCTATTCATCTCACACAACCTTTCCCGTAATTATGTAAATCTGTTGACTGAATTTGGCGGCAATACGATACTCTGCAAAGTGTAACAACAAGTAATGCGACCGAAGAATCTGGTTTGAGTTAGTGCTGCATTTGAATGGTACTCATACATACATACAGCACACCTGTATTAAATTAGCACAGCGTGGAGGAGACAGGAAGGAGGGCAGAGTTAAAGGATGTTAAATGAAGTGGAAGAACGTGGAATATTCAATATTAAAAACTGTTTTATTACACGCTCGTGTGAGCAAGACAACGCAGACGGGAAGTTAGAAAATATTACATTTCACCCTGTTAAGACTATGAACTAGTCAGGCGGTTACCATGAACACGTGAGTGATGGGTTTACTTTGGTTCTTAAACATCTTACATCAATAAGACTTCTGCTAAAGTCAATAACTTAGTCAAATATCCTAATCTTAAGCATAGTGCTTCACTATCTGCTATCTAATCGTCTAGGTGTGGATATGTTTATTAAGTGAAAGGCTTAAGACTGCACTTATTGAGATGACTCAGAGATTATTAATGTCAAAGTTGCATTGAGTACAGTTTTCCTTGCCTGTAGCACAAAATCATCTTGGGAGTTTTTTGGTTCCAACTTGGAACATATACCAAATGACACCTTTTACTTGACACTTCACTTAAGCTCTGCTGTAATTCTCTTCCTAACATGATGTATGAGAGAGCTTATTGTGAAAATGAGATTTGCTGTGCCTTGAATCAGCTCCAGGCCTCTGTAAACTGAGCTCAAGACCTTTTGAGATGATAGGGGCTGATAAAAAAACAATCCTTATTAACCTATAACTTCCATTCAATACAGAAACTGTCCGATTCCATCTCCTCAAATAGCAGTTAACAGTTTCCTACATTTCAGTGGCGCTAGTCCCTTTGGACGTTGTTCATACACGTCATTATTTACAATGAGGGTTGCTCTGCAGAAGCATTAGCTTTGATTGCCACAACCTGAAAGTGTTCTTTATCTTCTGTTTACCAACCACAAACAGCTCATATCTTCATGTATGTCTCTTTTCAATTGGAAATCCATCATAAATAAACTAGAGCAGGTGTTTGTTTTATAATAATATTAAGCCTCCGGACGGCTGACATTAGTTATTCTTATTTATCACCTTGTCCTTGCTGTAAAAGCTACAGTAAATTACTGTAAAATGTCCAGTAACATGCATTGCATCATGGGAATTTTCTCTTGCTGTCAGTTAAATGTGTTAATGGCGTTAACGCAAACCCTTTTTAACGGCGTAATTTTTTTTATCATCGCAAGATTAAAGTTTTTTTTGGCCTAGCAAACTTTGACGTTTTTTCCACAAGCTCTTGCAACAACTAATAACGTTAGAAAAACTACAACATCACACCTGCTCTAGCTAGACCGGAAACAAAACAACAGGCAGCTTATTACTGTAATAGGATTTTACAGTAATACGCTGGCAACCGTGCTACCAGTAAGTTATTGTAAAATAGCTAGGAAAAGTCTAACTGCACATTTCTACTATTGATAGGAGCAGTTTATCAACCAGTCTAGATATTTGCCTCAGTGGGCTTCACATTCCATACAGTATGACACCCTGCCCTTAGACCCTTAGCTCGACTGAGAAAAAACTCCCAGAACAAACAGGATTTTAAAACATTTTAAATCTCAGGGAGAGTGACAGAGGAAGGGATTCCTCTCCTAGGATGGACATCATGCAATTGTTTGCATGGTTATACTAAAATACAATATGATTAGTGAATAGTGTGTGGATGCAGGAGGACTTCAGATGCTGCCAGAGGAGGGACCTGATCCACACCATCTCGTCTCCACCAGGGAAACCTGGACGAGGACAGACAGACAACCAATGAGCCAAGCAAAGTGAACATAGAGAGTGAACATGCATGAGAGTAGAAAGAGTACTATCCTGCTGGGCCATGAATCAATGCTGATGTGAGGCACTAGCAGCAGGGGAGAGTCCATTCCTTGGACGGCTAATCCCGCACAGAGACCCCGAGTCATAATGACTTGAAAGATTTTTTCCAACATCTGTCCAATGAGTGCAAAATACACATGTTGCTGGCATTGGAAATCTTGTTTAACTGAGGGACTCATTTTAAACTGTGTTCTATTTGTTCTTATGAGTTTTTAGTTTGAAATCAATTGATCTTACTGGTCTTAGTGCGTAAGAGGTCCTAAACAGCGGCTTATGTTAGAGGTTAACATCTTCTGAAAATTTCTATACAAATAAACTCCACACATAGAATAAATATGAATGTGATACTTTGCTGATGCTGCTTTTCTTTTTCTGTTTGCCCATTGGTAGGTTTGAAGCCAGGCCATTTGGATGAACATCCAATAGGCCACAGCCCTAGCCATTGGGTTGAAACATGTGGTATTTCTGCCCATACAAGTATGCAATGTAATGTATCTAAGTCGAAGTGTAAAAACATGAAATAATAACTGAAATCTTGACTCAAAATTAATCATGGAAAATATACCTTTTGGGTATGAGTCAGGAGTGATTGTTCACACTCTAAATATGTGGGAAGATATGTCCTGTGATAAGCAATCTCCTGTGGAGTTTATGAATCCAGATTTCAACGTTGGCTTAAAGACTAGATGATGATGACTGTGGCATGTTTTCAAGGCCAGAAAACTGCTGGAGTTTAATGGAAGTGATTTTCTGTTGTGAATGAATTATATGACTCTGGCCAGACTCTAACAACTTTTCAGCCTTGCTCTGTATATTTATTGAGACACATGAAAGGCTGTAGTAATTAATCAAGTTGGATTTCATATTCCACACTGCACCACACGATTGTTGAGGTTTGGAGCCTCCATTGCAACATGTGAGGTTTCACCTATCACTTCAGTAGAGAGCTGCAAAAGTACAGTCTGAAAACAGCAGTTCAGCAAAGAATGACTATGAATACACACGAGAACAGTAAAAAACAATAAGAAATAACATATCTTTACTATAATTTTTCATGTCAAAGCTTCCATCTGCAGCCATTTTGTCTCGGCCATTGTGTATGCATTCTGGTCAGAATTTCACTGTAATTTATTTAGTGGATGAGTGAAGGCTGTACAGAGTGAGTTTCATTATGTGCCCACGATAAGCCAGATGGGCATAATCATAGAAGCACCGCAATATAGCAAACATAATCAACCTTTTCAAATCCACCAGTGAGCTAGAAAGAGTTTCTCAGAGGGGGGATCCTGTGTAGTGTAAATCAGATAGGAAAAAAAGGAAGGCAAAATATATTGAAGAAAGAAACACTGAGAAGACCAGAAAGTACAATCCTGCACCATATTTCTACAGCACATTTTATTTCTAACCAGTATGGACAACAAGTTGTCTGGGGAAGTCATTTTCTGGATGCACTTTTGACCTGGACTCACCCTCAAACATTACTGTTTTGGCTATGTGTGCCTGGATAAATGTTTCAGTCTGTCGTGTGAAGAGATAATGTTTTTGCAATTGGTTTCTGGCATTTCTGTCGGAGCTGCCAGAGAGAAGACAAAGGCCAAAGTAATGGCTGCTTTTTCTCACACTCCTTTGTTCCAAGTTGAGGTGGCTTTTGGCAAAGAACATTAACTGAATTTCTTAATGAAATTCTCTCAAACTTGACTCAAAGCCAATTTTGTTGATTATTTCCAAATGCCTAAAGATTGATTATTGGTTCATTGTGCACATTAAAAAAACTAAAAAGCATTTTAAAATCTGGCGGTCTGTTTGAGGTACATATAAATGTAGAGCCTATGGAAAATGTGACACAAGTTTATTTTATTATTAGTTGTTTATTTTATTTAAAATGTATTGCTGAAAGCTACAAAAACTGCAATTAGAAAAGTACAGTGAAAGTAAAATATTTAAAAGCAAATGATGATTACTACCTGCTTTTCACTTTCTGGATGAGAAGCAGGGCAAGAAATCTCCAAATGGCTTTTTTCCTCATGTTCGAAGTAAAAGTCCAGAATGGTTCTGTTCTTTGTAAATGATGGGTTAAAATAAATCAGTGATTCTTGAGAAGTGGGACAAAACAGGGTGCAATGTTGAAAAAATACAAACCCTATGTTCAGGCAAATTAAATTACATGTATGTTTCCAACATATACTAAGCTACTGAGCTAAGGTTTGACACAACCTCCCAGCTTTTATCCTTTTTATCAAAATGGGCTTTTTACCTTGCCATTCCTTATTTTGTGTCAACACCGTCAGACACCAAATCACACATTCATTTTCCCTCAATTTATGCTAGACCCATGAGAAGAATTGTGATCACAAGTATTCACCAAGACTGACAGAGGCCACAAAAAATATTTTCAAAATGTATATGACTATAGATATTTTATATTGATTTTCCTCTATGTTCTTCAGTTGAACTGTGTAATAGAATGTTTACTTTAAAATTAACAGCAATCAAGATGTGTTTCAAATTTCAAAACACATTCTCATGTTAGGTGACTGGTTAGATTTTCACATATGACCAACCATTCCTCAACAACTATGAAATATCATAATGTATTGTTATCATAATAATATAAATCTGACGGAGTTGACACATATCTGACGGAGTTGACAAGTATATCTGACAGAGTTGACAAGTATATCTTATGAATTTGACATATCGGACGGTGGTGACAAAAACCCAGATAACCATCAAATACATGTAATAATCAATAACAGTGATATTATAACAGCATATTATTGGCTGAGCGTTAATTCAAGATTCACATTACAGTCTTTCAATCAGACTTGCTCTAAAAGACTCGCCTCATTTTGTATATCATCCTGTACTTTTTTAAGAATCATCCATGACAAAAGAAGATTGTGAGAGTTTCCATAAAGCCAGTATAAGACAAACTAAACCCTATTTCTGTATTTAATATAATAATAATAACTTGAAAACCACCCAAATATGATGCCTTCACATTGAATGTCAACTCCGTCATTGGCCTGTCACCACCGTCAGACAGGAAATCTGACGGAGTTGACATCTGACGGTGTTGACATATTTAACGTTTCTTAAACAAAACAAATGGAATTAATCTAGTTAGCCATTTGTTTTCTCTGTTGATGATTGGTGCTAGTATGAACTACTTCAGGAATATAAAATGATCGAAACATTTCAAATAACTTCTTCAGAAATTGTAAGTCGGTGTTGACGTATCATGGTTGTGACGCATGACTTTCAAGATTTGGAATGTAAAATATTCGAAAACTACAACACTAATCAGAGCCTGTCTGACTCTAATGTACTCTGCACAGATAGCTTGTGACAATAGGTCCTTCACAGAGACAGCTGCCCCTCATATTGCCTGATTTTATTACTTTTTAATGAAATGTCTGACGGTGGTGACAAAAAGTGTCCCCCCACTTAGAAACCTTATAAAACATGAATGTGTTGTAGAATTTTTTTTTTATTGATATGAGAGATTATTTAGTGTTGCCTTTGATGAAAAAAGCTCTTTTTAATCAATAAAGTACATTTTTAATTGGTTTTATTGCATATGAAAGATTGAAACCTTCTCTGTGGACACACTGTTTTTGACGTCATGAGAAGATAACAAGTGTCATAAATTTGACATAATAATAATTAAAATACATTTAAAGGGATAATTGTGCTCCAGGCATTCTATTCTTAATCCCTAATCTACAATTTTAAATATTTTCTATTTTTAAAGATAACAGCAGTTACATTTTGTCCCAGCCTTTTGTCCCGGTTCTCAAGAATCACTGAAATATACTGTATAACACAAAACCTCATGAGTCTGGCTTTGCAGCTTGGCCACCAAAGATAACGCCTGTGTTGTAATTCATCTGGACGAGTCAAACTGTTTATTTAACCATCAAAACAATAGATCAGACAGAAATCTCTGTCTATGTAAATAGAAGGTTCTAATGTTTGCACCGTATCAGCCTGACTGAGGTGAAAGACTTGTTAAATTCGGGGCTCAGCCTTTGAAAAGTTGGCAATAACAGATCTGTTGGCAAACGAAAGAAAAGTTTCAGATCAAAAGATCCTGAGCTTATGCCCCGCTCACAGAGCTGTAACAAAGAATAGAATCCATGTGATGGCCCTGCCACTGTGTGAGCCGGCTGTACCAAACACAATGAGCCAGAATGACAGGATTACAAGAACATTCATACACACATCTAATGACCACTATAATGAAGAAAGGTAAACTTCACCTGCTGCCATGAGCAAAGTTGGCCCTTGCAGCCTGAAGGAATCATCTGCAGACAAATTCTCGGCTAGAGTTGATAGCGCCTTAATCTTAATGAAGAAAACACAAACTTGGCTTTGGTTGTGTGGTTGTCATGTGCCAGCCAAATGTGAAATGACACTGTAGATGCCCAAAAGCTGTTCTCATGAGACAAGAACAGTCTGGTTATTGACCATTGTATTGCAGGTCTCACTTGACTTTACTAGTATTAAAACCTTGGGAAATGGTCCATATACAGTAGAGCATCACTCCAAATAGAGTAGAATGCATCCTTAGCCTAAAGCAGAGCACATAACAGGTTAAAAACGTTTGAACTATTTGATAGGACTCATTAGCATAACTTTGTCAGATTGTAAAGTAATTTAGCAACAGTTTCGTTCTAGCTGCAGTTAGTGGCGTGTGTTATAAAAACTGGTTAGTTGACTGTCTGCTTGAATTGACCACTGTGTTTGGCGTACAGGTCAGCCAGACATTTCTAGCTTTGTTTTGGCTTAATAGTTTACAGCACAGCATTTCCTGGCAGGATCTGTAAGAAATTAGTCCACACTAATGTTTCTAATTTGTTGCAGGATATTTTGCTTCACATTGAATCCAGCTCTGATAATGTTATTTGTTTTTACAGTTTTTATTTGATTTTATTCACTGTGTGCTGTTCATGAATCAGACATCTTAACCACAAGAGGCACAGCCCTGAAGTATTGTTAGTAGAAGAAGGTAATCTCCCATTGCTCCAGTTCTCTGCATACATTATGAAGCCTATGCCTCGAGACTGATTTCTGCGTCAAACTCTGAACCTCTGCGGAAGTTTGACCAGAGGGATGGTGGAGGGAGGAACACCTGGTTGGCCCCACTATAACAAGCCTTTCATAGGACCTAATGACTTCCATGGTTATCTTCCCCGGGGGATATGTAAATCCAATGTATTATGTAAAATAACTATATCTATTTTTACCCCAGTGGTAAAAAAAAACCTTGCTGATTATTAATCAGCAGGTAATTGTGTCTGTGATGCTGGTCAAAGTATGATTTGAAACGTTAAGCCTCTTGACGAATGAAACGCACTCTTGATGAATATATCCTGGGTCTCGGATTTCCTCCACTGCCCATCTCCAGTGACGACGTAGGGCCACTTGCAGCAGTTGAACCTTATGGGATGTCTTTGTTGACAGGCTGCTCTCATAGTGAGCTCATAGAATGCTGGGGGGGGGGGACACTCTCCTACATCACATCATCAGCAATCAGACTCAAAACTCACTGCAGCCCACACACATCAATGGTCTGACCTGAGGCTGATTGGTACTGACAAACTCATGGAAACAGTAATATGTGGCATGGGCCAGGCTGTGCTTGTTTGCTCAGGGCAAACAAGCAGGTTTTGTCAAATGATGGGTGGCAGTTTCTTTAAACCGACTGGTTGGCTTGAATATTGTTCACAGCTCCAGTAGATTGGCATGCTGGGGCTGAATACACTTTTGAGATGGATCAGGATGAGTCCCCCCCCCATATTATAAGATGGAAAAGTGATCCTTAACTCTGGCACCCACTCACACCAGATCTTGCAGTCGTACCAAGTGATTACGGTTGACTGCAATGACTAAGACATTTTCCCCCAGAAAATGTCTTAGTCAAGGTGGTCACTGTCCAGGGGCACGGCGGCGCGGCGCAACACGCCAGTCCGAAAATTTGGGGGTATTTTGCTCAAAGATGCCAATGCGCAGTAAAGAAATAAACAACTGCTTATTTGAATACAACAGACACTGACCTTACAGTTCTGCAATTTTGTTTGCTATGTGCAGGTACAAATTGTGTGCAAACATGCAGACAGTAAAAAGCACAATTAAGAACTTCTACAGTTTTGGTGCAATACTATGCAGACACACTCAATACAAATAATGGACCATACACTTAACATGTGTATGCACATCATAGTGCAAATTCAACTTTTTAAAGTTAATTTTTTGATGAGTGGCTGTTGTGCGATTATTGTGGACAATAGGCCTATTGTGATGCGATAGCCTATAATTCATTAATGGTTATTTTTAGCCTACTTGATTGATTTATTTTTAAATTGGTCGTTTTGGAACATGTATTTCCCAATCTAAAACATAAAAATAAAGCAGCATTGAAAATTCTGAAAATATATCTTGTTGGCCTACACTAGCATGCTGTTTGAAAAATAACTCAATAGTTGAAATAATAAATACAATGTGTTTTCCCCTTAAAATGACTAAATGCATTTCAAAGACAGTAACAGTGTGGCACCTTGCCTGGGCCATCACTCTCATCATGCATTCATCAAACTTTTCTCTGCGCTGTCTAAGCTGATAGATAGGTTGTGTTGCCACGGTGATGTGGAGTCTTAAACTGATCTAGCTTTGCAGAGCACTTCTTTCTGTTCAGCTAAATATCCCCATAGAACTGCACCGCGTTTATTATCGCCACCAGTTAAATGTCGGTTTGCTTCTGCTTGTTTAACTCTCCCACGTGCATGCCATAGTCGTGCGCGGTGCGGTACAATCGCGCGCAAAGCCGCAGAAACAGAGCAGCTGAAAGATAGAGAAATGCTTGGAGACACATGTGCATATTTATTTACAGCTAATCGCGGCCTTTCGCGCAGTTATGACCATGCACAAGCACACATTGCGCTTGCTAGTACATTAATTGTGCAGCCATAAAAAAAAATATATATATATATATATATATTATTTATTTATTTTTTAAATTGAGAGGGGGGGGGGGGGGGGGGTCGGTCGGTAGTCAAGGCAGGGGGCTGGCGTTGCTAAGGCGGCCGCCTTTGCCATAAAGCGCTGGGGGAAACACTGGATTACCCAGTACAATACGCATGGTGTGGAGTCTCCAAAGGCCTGGTGGGTTTTGTTGAACAGCTAAGCAGGGGAAGGGAGTGTCCAGACACAAAGGTGTTAGCAGAAATGTGGATACCCGGCAGGATCTGTTTCACTATGTCATCATGTGAAAGAGCCCCCAACCCACCCCCCTCCCATCCAACTCCTCTCGCCTTTCAGCCATCCTCAATGGGCCCTGGGAAGTTCTCACCACGATCTGGTTAGCCCTATTACAAAGAACCCCATGGCCAGCTTGATAGTACTGTGGCTTGCAAAAGTATTCATACCCCTTGAACTTTTCCACATTTTGTCACGTTAAAACACACACACATAAATGTTTTTTATTGGGATTCTATGAGATCGACCAACACAACATGGCGCATAATTGTGAAGTGGAATGAAAATTATACATGGTTTTCAATTTTTTTTATAAATAAAAAACTGAAAAGTGAGACATGCAAAGGTATTCTAAGGTATTCAGCCCCTTGAGTCAATACTTTGAAATTACAGCTGCAAGGCTTTTGGGGAATGTCCATTGCCCATACTTCTTTGCAAAATAGCTCAAGCTCAGTCAGATTGGATGGACAGTGTCTGTTAACAGCAATTTTTAAGTCTTTCCAGAGATTCCCAATTGGATGTAGGTCTGAACATTGACTGGGCCATTCTAACACATGCCTATGCTTTGATCTAAACCATTCCATTGTAGATCTGGCTGTGTGTTTAGGGTAGTTGTCCTGCTGGAAGGTGAACCTCCACCCCACTCTCAAGTCTGTTGCAGACTCTAACAGGTTGTGTGCCCTGTATTTGGTTCCATCCATCTTCTCATCAAATCTGACCAGCCTCCCTGTCCCTGCTGAATAAAAGCACCCCCACAGCATGATGCTGCCACCACCATGTTTCAAGGTGGGGATAGTGTGTTCACGGATATTGCAGTGTTAGTTTTCCGCCACACGCGTTTTGCATTCAGGCCAAAAACAATTACATTTTGGTCTCATCTATAGGCGGAAGCAGCACTATAGGCTTGTTAACAGGCTTAAATAAGCGTTGGATAAAGTAAATGAATGAGCTTTCGCGCACAGCATGTACTAACTGTACTAAATTTGTGAAAAAAGTCGCCGGGCAACTGTCCTTGCAGTGGTGAGACTGTGCTCTGTGACGTGACGGCACTGCACAAGTGACCCGATGAGAAAAGCGACTTTAGAGGGCTGTCACAGTGCCCACCCAATCAGAAGCTAGGAATGGTACTGGTATATTCTATACTATTTGTTTAATTGGCGAAAAAAATACACTAAGTTTTCTTCACTTTTGATTGGTTGGGCAAGACGCAGATTTGGGTGGTCTGCGCTAATGCCGGCCTCAGTTAAGATTCTGCAAAAGACTCGAGACTGGGACGGAGGTTGACCTTCCAGCAGGACAACGACCCTAAACTTACAGCCAGATCTACAATGGAATGGTTTAGATCAAAGCATATTCATGTGTTAGGGGCCACTCACACTAGGGCCGCGGCCCCGTGCCCGAGCTCATTTGCATACTAAAGTCTAGAACGTTTGGCTAGTGTGACCACGCCATCCATATTCCAGCACGGAACAGCCCCTTGGCCACGGCACACTTGGGAGAGGTGTGCCGTGGCCAAAGTACAGATGCTAATGAGATGACACGCGCACAAGGAAGCGCACAGGCGGCGTTCCTGACGTGAATTTATTAAGGATGCATAGTCCGTTAACGTCCGCTGCCTTTCTAGTCAGCACCAGAATTGCCCACCACTTGGACTGTAGCTACATAAAATGTGTGAGAATTAACGTGTGTGTACTAGTAGGCCTAGGTGTGGGCTAATAAAAGAGGGAGAGAGCTAAATAGGTGAGCGCAGAAAGCAAAGCAAAAAGGTTTTCGTGTTTAGGCTACTCACGTTCGTCAGATGATTTTTTTCTTTTTTCTCCCGTCAGCTGTCATAATACTGTCTTTACGCATGGCGGTGGAGACGAACACAAAACAACACACAACGGGACTCCGCGGCCCGGTGATAAGGAAACGGTAGCCTACACTAAGGTTTAACAAGAAACTTTATAAAGACACTTAAAAAAACGATCTCTGCCCATACAAAAAGTTCTGACTTGGATTACTTGATGATGTGTATAAAACCATCCGGTACGTATGGTCTGATCGCGACCTATTACGTCAAGGCTACATTTTTAAAAAAACAATAGATTAAGGATTCTCGTTGCTCTAATTTGGAAGTGGAATATTTGATGCAAATTTGGCCGGATGAAAATATTCACAAACAGTCGTATAGCCTACAAGTAGACTACGCTCCGAATCCTAAACGCGCACGGTGACGTAGGCAAGGTGCAATCGTGCCCAGGCCACGAGCAGTGTGACCACGGGCCAGCGGGAGGAGTGGGGAGGTGGGGGGAATCGTGCTGAATCTTCCTGCAGCACGGAACAGGCAAACGGCCCTAGTGTGAGTGCGCCCTTAGAATGGCCCAGTCAAAGTTCAGACCTAAATCCAATTGAGAATCTATGGCAAGACTTGGAAATTGCTGTTCACAGACGCTCTCTATCCAATCTGACTGAGCTTGAGCTATTTTGCAAAGAAGAATGGGCACAAATGTCCGTCTCTAGATGTGCAAAGCTGGAAGAGACTCTCTACCAGCTTTGCACATCTAGACTGTCATTTTTCATGTCTTTTGCAGCGTAATTTCAGCAAAACGTGGTTCTACAAAGTATTGACTCAGGGGGATTGAATACTTTTTCCATCATACCTTTCAGTTTTTTATTTACAACAAACATTGAAAACCATGTATCATTTTCATTCCACTTCACAATTATGCACCACTTTGTGTTTGTCTATCACATACAATCCCAATAAAATACATTTACGCGTGTGGTTTTAATGTGACAAAATGTGGAAAAGGTCAAGGGGTATGAATACTTTTGCAAGCCACTGTACATACGCTCAAGCAAGGAAATGACTTCACCAACATTCAGCACAATGCACAAAAGCAGATTGCACAATTAATGTTGTTTAAATCCCTCTGTATAGGCCTATAGTAATAGCAAGTATTTTACCTCTTCACAAGCATTCATTTAAAGATAAATGAAAATACCGTGGTATAATACCGTTACCGTCTATGCTTCAAATTATACCGTGATATACATTTTAGGCCATACCGTACAGCCCTATGTGGGATATTGTGAAGAGGAAGTTGAGAGACACCAGACCCAACACTGTGGATGAGCTTAAGGCCGCTATCGAAGCATCCTGAGCCTCCATAACACCTCAGCATTTATTTTACATAATTTTTCACACCTGCTTAAAACTTTTGCACAGTACTGTACATTATGATGAATCTTGGACCAGGCCCATTTCCTACATCAAATATTAAGCAACCACACATGTGCTTCCTAGTTACATCTTCCTATTTTTAAATCCCCCTCAACGCCCTTCATAATAATGAAGCAGTCCTGGAGCAAGATAGTGATGTCACCCATCACTCTCCTGTCTTCACCCATATCCACTTTCTGTGTGCTGAACGCTTGGCAAGATCACATGTGGAAAATAAAAGGAGGCACACATACACATGTACATATGTGTTCTTTCTCTCTCCAACATACTCGGACATACAGGTGTGTAATTTAATTTAGGGCTCTTGACAGACACACAGTCTGTGTATTGCACACACTTCAAAGGTTGGGCCACGTAATTGCATTCAAAGATAGCATTTAAGTTCTAACAAAAAATAAGGAAAGCATATCGTTTATCCAACAAATGCTGTCTACCTTTGCTGAAGCCATAATGTTTTTTCTTTTCTCATATCTGATTCATACTTTCTAGACCGTTACCTTGAGATGTCCATGAGATTGGGATTTTGCTTTTTTTAGCATCAGGCCACAGAACAAAGTTAAAGTCAAAGTCAAAGTTTTTTATTGTCAGTTCTGATATATGCAAGACATACATCAGAATCGAAATAGCGTTGATCACTGGCCCACGGTGCAATAGGAATTCTAGATACTAAGTAGTTCAAAGGAATTTTTTGTACAACAAAACACAGTATTTATAAAATAGAATAGAAAGTAAAAAGTAGATAAGTTAAGTTGCAATGTGATGAAAAATATTTACAATATGTGCAGTATGCAATCAACTTGATCTTGAACATTTAAGGCATTTTGATGTGCAGGCTGAGTATTGAATAGATTAAGAGTTCTTGGTTCAGAGTTCTTTGGGGCAATGGGAGGAGGGTTCACAGTCCAATGTTCGTGGTAGCAGAGGGAAGAGAGGGGAGAGGGTTAAGCTTCCTGACAGCTTGGTGGAAAAAAGCTGTTACCCAGTCTGGTGGAGCCGGCCCGCAGGCTGCGGTACCGTCTCCCCGATGGCAGGAGGCTGAAGAGGCTGTGAGAGTAAGCCAATGTCGCTGTGCCCTTTCTGTTCCTAAAGCGCTGCTGTTATTGATCTTGGCCTACTGTCACAAACCCAATTCCGTTCTGCCGGCCGTGTGGATTCACTGGGTCAGACCGTGAGGTTAGCTCTGAGCCATGAATGGATCTCTATGTGTTCCCTTTACCAGCTGGGCTCCACGGCGACAGCCCTGGTCCATCTCTCACTCAATCTGAGCTCCTTTTGATAAAGCCCTTCTCTGATTACTGTCCTGACTGTTGTTTCCATGGCTGACATGGACAATTTGATGCCAGAACACACACATGCTACATACTGGAACATGTGAACACTTTGGATACACATATGACATACCGTTCATTCCATACAGCTCACACATTATTTTGGCAGCTCTTCAGACAAGACGGGATTTAGCTTATTTTGTTATGTAGAAATGTAACACACGTGGACATGTGGCCTGCCTGTACTTCCCCCTACCTCTTCCCATAATCAAACTTTTTACAAGAGCCACTAAGCACTACAGAAGGGTTCTGATTGGACCGGGCGAATAACGTACCTCTGTGTTTTAAGGGCTGCTAATATGAATTGGTATAAAATGATTTGTTCCCTCCTAAACTGTTAAACAAAACTCTTAAATGAAAAGAATGGGTAATGTCACCTTTGCCCCATGTGGCTCAAAGATGAGTGTTTCTGTAATTCCTTTATTATCATGTCACTCATCCATGCTGTGCTCATATATGAAAAAGCAGTCGGTTATCCTGGCGAGTGGAGTATCATAGTCATGTGGTCTTTGTGTGTGTGTGTGTGTGTGTGTGTGTGTAGAATGGTTGCCGTGGCCATGGAGTGGAAACAAAACAGATGTGAGCTGGTGCAGGCGATGTGTGTGTGTGTGTGACAGAGGGGGCCTCAGAGATATAGGGCTGGACGTGCGGCCTGATGCTCCTCTGCTGTCCACGAATATAGGTTAAATAAACTCTCTGGGACAAGCCTTGGCTTGCTGGGACATCGTTCAACTCTTAAAGGAGATATTTCTTGCACCGGAGCTGGAGTTTCAAGGTGGCCTTGTTGATTTTTTTCACTGGATTTGATTCTATCATCATGAATAAAGCTCTGTGGTAGACTGAGGGGAACACTCAAGGCCAAATTTAGAAGTGGGTCTATTGAAGAGAGACAGATATCATGGGCTTTTGTTAATGTGCTCTCTTTGCCCCATTTCGTCCAGATGTTTGGCTTTTCTCACCGCCCGCATCTCATCCCCGTGTCTTTCCACACACCTTCCATATTAACACACATGCCTGTTATCAGGGAAGGATGCCCATTGTGTCTCCAGATGAGTTGTATAGTCTGACGGGGATAGTAGAAAAGGTGTCATGGTGAAAGAATGTGGACTTCAGACCTCTGCTCTGTAGGTGGTATTTCTTTCTTCGCTGAAACAACATCCAAACATAAAGTGATTTGAAATAGTGCCAGCCCACCACACGCTACATGTAGGGTTGAAGGATGTATGATGTGCTAGGTTTTTTTAGGTTAAAGATTTACGTGTTCCCCCTTTTCTTCCAGCTGAGATATCAACACGGCCTTACCACCCCAGACCTGCAGCAGACACTACCCAACCTGAAGAACTTCCTGGAACATGGCCTGCTGGTCCGATGGTAAGAATCAGAAAGACACTTTACACCTCAATTATGCTTTTCAAGGTCAGTTAAACTCTATGCATTACATTATGTTTTTTAATGCGATTATTTTGAGTTTTGGCAATACTATTGGATATTGAATATTGGTCCAATTATAAGTGGACCCACCCTTTGCCAACACTTGTGTTTGATGGTTTGAAGCACTTCCAGGCTTGTCCTGTTGCTGTTAGTCCAAAAAGAATCCTCCTCATCTTGAAACCATTTATCTTGTTGACTGAAATACTTCCATTAAAGCATATTATAATAAATCCCATAATGATCTCGCTGGTGTATCAGTCGCATCGTCACTCCAAATGATTTTCCTCTGGCAGTTTTCATTCTTTCACAGCCTTGTGTCAGTCAGGGGTAGCTCTGGGCAACTTGACACATAGACTTTCTTGTGTGTTTCCGCAGTAACGATGTAGGGGGATGGGTCCCAATCCTGGAAAATTCCATATGTGAAGCTATGTTTAACTAACTAAGACCCACAATAAAAACACTTTATTTACTAAAATTAGTGCTGTCAAACCAATAAAATATTTAATCGTGGTTAATCGCATTAATTTCATAGTTAACTTGCGATTAATCGCAATTAATCGCACATTTTTATCTATTCTAGCCTAAATGTCCCTTGATTTCTGTTTGTCCCATTATCTTTTCTAATTTTAGCCCACAATGTAGATCCCCCACTCCTAGAACTGCATACACAAACATTATTGGAACTTCCTTTTTTATTGAAAACCAAACCATAAAACAACATAGGCTATATAAAACAAATGAGTATTAAGGCTAAATCAAACTGGTTGTTGTAGGCCTAAATGTTTTGGGAGTTGTCATCCACGTCTTATTTCAGACTGTGTGTGGACACACTATACGCTTGTGTGCCAGTGGTTGCTATGGTGCTGCTGCAGCCGAGGCTTCTTGGTAGTAGGACTTTTGCAAATAACAAGCTTTATTTTCTGTTCTTTCACCGCGTAGTCCCAGAGTCACAACACGGAAGACGCTACCAGTGAAAGTCACGCAGTGGGGCTAGGAAGTGCTAGCTTCCGGTTTCTGCTTCAAAATAAAAGTCAAAATTGACTTGACGTTTTGCCAATTAAATGATTTTAATGTGAAATTACATTGTAGGACATGTTCCGTTTGAATTAACAGTAACTTAACTGCGAGCTATATGTACAGTTTGTGGTGGTGTAGTTGTTTTAACATACTAGTTGTTGCAACCGCATGTGAAAAAACTACAAAGTTTGCTAGGCCAAAGTGTTAATCTTGCGATAAAAAAATGAACGCTGTTAAAATTGGTTTGCGTTAACACCGTTAATAATGCGTTAAACTGACAGCTTTACTTATAAGTAATCAATTATGTGTACATTAGGACTGCAATTGCTTCTCCTGACAACTTCAGTAACTGTCGTGTCCTGCTTGCTTGTATCTTGTGTGCGCCTGTCCTGTCTTATGCTCCTGTCCTGTGCTGTTTATGTTAGTGTCTAAATGAATAGGTTAGTGCTGCATGTTTGTGCTTTATGCTGCTGTATATGTGCTTTTATTGTAGGTGTGTTTGTCCTGCTCTAATCTACTGTTTTGTGCACTTTCCTATAATGTTTAATGTACGCTGTGTTTTATTGTCTGCTAATTATATTGTTTGTTTGGCGTTGTCTGTCAGTTCGCTCTTACTATGTGTTACTGTAGTTTCTGAGTCGACTACGTTGTTTTTAATCTTTGTTTATACATGCATTTTATTTCTGTAATTTTAGGTTGCCTTTTACATATCTGGCAGGGGACAAGGGATGTAAACTAGCCTCTTAGGCTAACTCTGGCTCACTAATAGCCTGGCACCGCCCGCCTACCTACTTCCGCTCAATTTTCATTTCCCTTCATAAGTCAGTCTGGGTCCGCGGTATATTTGCAGGTTTTCTCCTGTAGATTTTTTACCGGTCCAATCAGCGAACATAGCGAGTGGCTGAGAACAATGACGTCGAAGTCGCGCTCCAGTTTCAGTTGCAGAAGCCAGCGCATGAAATAAGTCACGAGCAAACGTTATGCGATTGGTTGGCAGATCCAGAGTGGCACTGGGCAGGTCCAATAGTTTTAAACTTTAACAGACACCCGCCTTCAAGTGAATTTACGTTCGTCAATTGAGCGATTCCAGACCTTCTGTACAAATGAAATGAAGTACGATGGTCTGGTAGGACCAGGCTAGCTCACTAACAGTTTGACTGTTGATTAGTGCTATGTCCCTGAAATAAACCAATAAATAAATAAATCTAACCGTTTGCATTGTCTAAGATAAACTTGTCATTTGTTACAATAGTTATAGTCCTAAGCAGGTTCTTTGAGGTACCCCGCGACTTAACAATGAGAAAACGATTCATTTTCTCTATTACTCTATTTTATAATGTATTGAAATCAAGTGTTGCATCCTCTTTGGATTGTTATCATACATTTTAAGCTTTCAAGTAAGTTGTTTTTACAACATAATAGTGGTCTGAAGCAGCACAGCTACATCTGAAGTCATATGTATGTATTAGGTCAAAGTTAAGAGTCACCTTCTTGATCAGCCCCTCCACATTTTGAGTTGAGCTATGTTTAATGAGATTTGCAAGCGGCCACTTTGTCCCGCTGAAGTGGTATGCTTAGATCCCTTCCTCTCTCCTCCAATAGTCTTCTGGCCTGTAATAAGTAACCCTTCACTAAAACCTGCCAGCTCCACTGCCCCATAAAGGACAAAGCTGTCTTTGATCTCCATGTCTCTCCTGGGGTCAGCAAAGGGGAAAATGTGTATTACACATATTAATTGAATAATCTTTTGTTTTGAAAGGAAAGAAGCCATGAAAAGCCTAAGCTCTCAAATCAGCCCTCCACCGCCCTCCTCCTTAATGGGAAGTGGAAGGGCCCAAAGATACATGAGATGAAAGCTTGGGCCCGTTAACTCCCAAGCTCTGTGTGTGTGTGTGTGTGTGTGTGTGTGTGTGTGTGTGTGTGTGTGTGTGTGTGTGTGTGTGTGTGTGTGTGTGTGTGTGTGTGTGTGTGTGTGTGTGTGTGTGTGTGTGTGTGTGTGTGTGTGTGTGTGAATCAGTAAACTGGCCTTTTCATCAGAACCAGCAGCAGTGAGGTTCTAAAACATTTCATGTATATGGTGCAGAGCTCTGCTACTACCGTGATAGGTAAAGGTATATGTCAACATTGAAGAAAAATGCGAATAGTTCGATGAGAATTAAGATTATCTTAAATTAGCAGAAAGACTGGAGGCAGGGGAAACTGGGGGCTCTGTCATAAGGTACCATCCAATCACTAGCACCTCTAAAGATCACTTATGAACACTTGTGTTGGTTTTTGTCTAGATTCTGCGCTCCGATCGCCACTAACTACAACACAATCGCCGCGCACGTCACGTGAACACACAGCCGGCTTCTTTTCTTTCTCTTTTTTTTTTGCATATTCACCCAACCTTAGTTCACATGCGTCCTGAACCGTGAGGGTTGATTGATCCGTATGGACCACGGGTAACCTGTGATCCAGGTAGTACAGTAAGTAGCTAAAGATGCAATGGATGAAATTTTAGTAATGTTCTATTGCAAAATGGAATCATTTAGAATAGTGCCTGATCGGCGCATTGTGTCAATCTTGACCAAAAAAAAGACACAGTTTAAGGCAAGGTTGATTACTGACTTTAAAACAATGATTTTTTGTATTAAAGTCTTTTTTTTAAGTTTGATCAAATTTGGCATATTTCACTAATGATGCGTATATTTACATATCTTTAAAAAACTAAAATCTAGATGTTGTTTAAAGCCAGAGTTCTGTATTGCATTTTACAACATATGAGTCTATTTAGTTTCTATATAACAAACTTTCTCTGTGAGAAATCGTGTGATAATTTTGGTTTGATAGTAGTTGGATAGACATGGTTTGATAGGTTTTTCAATACTCAACTTCTAAAACCCTTACATGAACTGAACTTTCAATAATCATTCTTAGCACTATTCCAAAGGTTATTACTGAAGGATTTGTTCATATGTTGTTCATTGTCTGATTTATGAGACATCTTCTTCTTCAAAACATGATAAAAATGCATTTTTAAGACCTGTGCATAGTCGTTTTTGATTTATAAAATGAAAAAGGCTGTATCCCAAATCTGTTCTGTTTGGGCATTGATATGTTGTAAAATGCAATAAAGATTTGAACTCTGGCTTTATCCAACATCTAGATTTTTGATTTTTAAAGATATGCAAATGTGTGCATGATTAGTGAAATATGCCACATTTGCGCATTTTTTAAAAACACTTCTATTTGAAAAATCATTGTTTTAATATCAGTAATCAACTGGCAAAGTTTCATGATGATATCTTCAAGTTAAGAAATTTCAATTTTACCCTCGCCTTAAGGCTCCGATTACCTATTTCTGCCCCCTGTAGCTTTCCAGCAGGTAGTTGAGCAGGTTGTCCACACAGGTTGTGATCCTTGAAGGTCCTAGATATAATTTCTGGTGAACAACCTTTTACAACATTCCATGTCTGTTTTCAGAAAAAAAGGGGGTTTTGCCCCCTTGGTATGTAGAAAAGGAACAAATATTTTGTCAGTTCCATTGGTTAAACGTGCCCTCCTCTCAACATAAAGCCAGCTCCAGCCTAAGTTAAAGCTTGGAGAAAAGATGAGGGAGCAACTCTTTCACACTGGGGAGGAGATGCAAAGATTATTCTCACTCGATTGCACAATGTTTTCTTCCTATATTTGTTCCAGTCTTCACTTTCATCCTAGTTGTAAAAAGACTACGCTCAGATACAATTTCCATCTTATGAAATATGGATGTATAAATTCAACACTGCAGCTGGAGATCATTTTCCTATAGACTGTAAACAAGAGGCTGATCTGCTTCCTGTGTCCCTCCTTGCCACCTCTCTCTCCCCTCCAAGCATGAACACAGGGCTGATGTGATGAAGGATATGACCGCGGGCACCGGCTCTATAACACATTTGGAAGTGCTTCCTCCCTCTGTGTAGAACTAATTCAGCATGTATCAAGTCTGCAAGGAGAGCCTTTCCTAAAACACAGTGAGAGTATAAACTGGTTCATCTTAGACGTTTGATACACACCGTTGGGATAATTTAGGGAAAAGGAGTGTATTTAAGAAAGTGTACTATAAAAAGTCATTTTTTCTAAAGTTGTCTTTATGATGGTCGTCTAGTGAGCTGCAGATCATATCTTTATACATTTCCCAACAGTACTGTCTCAGAAACACATCATAACATGTCATAATATATACAGTTCAGCTCTGGTGAAAAATAGGCAGTATAGGTTTTTTAAATCTTGCTGAAGGATAAGACACAGCGGTAAAATGGTGAATCAATTACCCAGAGGCAGAACCAGAGACCAACTCTTTGTAAACTGTACAGTCTGCTGAGATCAAAGCAAACGCGTTCAACATGCTCCCATTTGCCGCTCCACATCCGCTGAGGGCCTGGCAGAGGTTCACAGGGCCCTAATCCCACTGTGGGGCCCGGGAGCATGGCTACGTACACAGGGAGAGAGGCAAGGTGTGGTGGAGGGCCGGGCCAGGCACTGCAACCTCCCCAAAGAACCAATAGAGAGTGAAAAGTTAGCCAAACCATGCTAGTCCACTTGTGTTACATGATGCACACAAGGAGTTGTGATATTTAGACAACTTCTGCGGCCGCGTTGTGATGAAATGATGAATGAAGAGGAGATCATCAAATGAAATCAAAATGTATACCTAAAAGAAGCATTGGCAAGGGACATCAAACCTGACAAGTGCCCTATGCATTTACTTTATTTTTAATGATTGATGACAATTTGGAAGGATAAATCAAGAATATTTCCTCTGTTAAAATTCTATAAAGTGGTATATTCTATAGAGTAGTTCTCCAAACACCACTTTCTCCTTAACCTTTAGGCTAATAATACTATTGTATTAGACACACACAAACACACATACACACACAGTAACCAACCATCAAAACATTACATGTTTTGAGTGAGTTGCAATAACAGGATAGCTTCTTCTTTTTTAACAGCTGATTAGTAGAATTTGCAGTTAGAATGAATGCATTGGCAGGATCTCTCACATACATACAGCAGGAATGTGTCCAGTTGACCTTACCCAGCCAACCTATAAATGGTAAGCATGAGATTGGCATTAAAAGTGACAGGGCTATAGTGGACTGCTGACAAAAAAAGGGTTAGCAATATACTAAACACTTAGACAACACATAGACCTCTAATTTCTTTTCTTTTTCTAATTTTTATAAAACACTCATAGATGTTGATAGTGTCCCACATGCTGTGCTAAGGGGATTCCCTGTTTTCAAAGGCCAGTCGATCAATGTTTCCTAGCCTGTTGCAACAAAAAGAAAACTTGGCCTCCACCATAGTGCATAATTTTTTTGTAGTTACACATGGATTTCCCTAAGCCACATCAAACGGCCAATTCTTATCTGCCATCGTTTGTTTTGGCCCAAACTCATGGCCCCTTTGCAGGATTTGGATATGAACAGGGGCATGTTGTGAAACCTGTCAGGGGAATGGACAGTGAAAAAGTCTGGCCTACTGAATTCCTGAGTCGACCTGAAATATGCCAGGGTTGATATTAGCAGTGGAAAGGAAGGGAGCAGGCAAAAAGCTTTGGATGAGCGAAGGCTATTTCTGGCTCGGCATGTCAAGTTTTCTGCTTGATGATTTAGGCAGAGGTCTCTTTGCTCCATTTACAGTGTGCAGTCAAGTTGTAGTCAGTGTAATTCAAGAGATACTGTGGCTCTGTGGAACTTTAAGACTTGCTGGGCAGCTTGTGCTAGCAGTGGAGGGGACCCATCACTACACAGTTGTGTATCATGCATTGGGGATGAGCAACAGGCCTTTTTCACATCATCTTTGAGCTGCTTTCATGAAGTCACGTTGATCATCATTCATGCCTTAGACCAAGTCCAAGCCGTACATAGTCTAAAGTCACTTTTTCTAGAGCCTCGTTTGAAATCAACATAAAGTCGTCTTTCTGGCACATATTAACTGTTTCCCAGAACGTGGGCTAATTCACCGTGCGCACACACCCACACACACACACACACACACACACACACACCGCAGACCGCAGACAAGTTGTAGTCAGGAATGCAAAACCTGACCAGAAATGATTGAATTTAATGTCATACACACACCAAATAAATGCCATTCTATATATGCCTTTTTTGAAATAGAAATGGGTAAAGGTAGCTCAAACAAAGTCAAAGTCAAGTTGTTGGGACTTGTTTATTTACAACATTATGTTCTGTTCTATATTTTTACACAATAGGTCATTTAACCCATTGATGACTATGGCAATCTAGGATGCATGTCCTTAATGCCTGAGGGTTTTCTGAAAAAATAGTACGAATTGTCAATGTCTACCAAAACCTTAATATCTAAGCCTGTGTAGACACATGAAATAAAATACATTTAAAAGTTAAGGTTCACAGGTTTTATTTAAACATGCTCCCTTAGTGCTTACAAACCAACACAGTTTTCTAAAAATCGTCAAAATTAGTTGGGGGAGAAAAAAAAAGAATAAATAATATAAAATATTTAAAAATAATGTGCTAAATGAGGTTATAATCCTGCTTCCTTTTAGCATGGATAGTAGTGACTGAGTGTGTAGTGGAGGGATAAAGATAGACAGATATAGGAAGGAGGAGATAGCTTTATTTTATGATTTAGTTCAGTTATCACTGGCACCATAAATCCGACTTCCCAGTACAACTAGAACGCAGACTGACTCCTGCTGTCGGGAGCCGATCAGCTGGTCCAAACGGCTGTATACCACGGAGATGAAAACGAAACTGAAACTTAAACTCAACTATCGCCTGGCTGGGCTGAATTTGAGTTGGAACAGCAAAATATAGCCTAAATTCATAAATATTGTTAATAAATAGATGCCTTGTGTTGTGTGATTTTCGTCAGTAGTCTATAGTAGGCCAGGCCTACTATAGACTAGGCCTAAATTCTGCGCTACGAACGCCACTAACTGTTCTGTAATACACTATTGGGGACACAGCCGGCGTATTTTATTTATTTTTATTTTTTATTTTTTATTTTTTATTTATTTGTATTGACGTGATTTTCGGCAAACCACACAACTTTTGGGTGGTCACGTGGTCTTAAAAAATCAACAAAACCCACGTCATGTGAATTTGAACCAATGACGGTGCATTTTATGCTGTGCACACCATGAAAATTAGATAAAGTAACAATGCTGCACTACGCAGCATCAGGCAGGAGATACAATGGGTTAAAAACAAAATGCATACTACTGGAAGGAAACCAGGAAGTGCCTGTGACGGTCGCTAATGTATTTGATTCTAAAATGACATAATGTGTAAAAATATAGAGCGCAACAAAACATGGTAAATAAACAAGTCCCAACAAGCACACATAAGCTTTAAGCGATGTTGTAAAGTTGATCTTATGACCTGCTCCCCTTGAATATCAGTGTTTGAGCTAAGCTAACCTGGATGAGCGCGATTTGCCCGCTTCTATATTTAAAAAAAATGGTTTCTGACGCCTTTTCTCATGCCGGAGTGTGAGGTAAAAAGCTAAAAAATAAAACATGTTGAACTATTCCTTTAATGGTTTTTGAGATATTTCAGTCGGAATAAAAGTGGGATACCAACCAGTTTGACGCACTTTAAATGACTACTTTTAAGAATGATTGATGCATGGAGGTCTTTTTAAATACAAAAACAGAGTAAGAGAGACACACTTTGAGACACACACAGTGTGAGTATTTTATATTCATGCTGGAAAAACAACACTACATGACTTCCAGCTTTACCAAACAACAAGTTGTTCAGCAGTTGAAGCATTTCTTCGGAGCACCATTAAACCACAAACATGTCGATGTGTCACACTCACACATGAGTTGCCTAACTGCTGGCTTTAAACATATGTCATTGTTATCAGAGTGAAAGTGTTACAAGACAAAATGTCTGCCCAGAGGTTTGCTTGGCCGAAGTCCTTACTGACACACCCAGTCTCCCTGTTCCTCATATGCTGCTGCATCATTTCACCCAAATAACATAAGAAATGTAGAGCTAACCTAGAAACTCCCATAACGAAATGTGATGACAATGTCATGTTATGCCAGTTTCTATAAAACATTTGTTTGTTGCATAAATGGCCAGCTAAAATCCAACCAAAAAAATGATACTGTATGAGTGAGCCTGACGGAGGGAGAAACCAAAGAAAATGGTTGATGAAAGTGATATATCAAAACCATTGATTCAGGACATTACTCATTCAAGCTAAGAAACACAGTAGTCACTTATTTAGCAGCTATAATGATGCATGGAAGCCTTAAACCTTTTGTTTCCAAACCTGCATCACATTTCAACCAGGCAGGAACCACATTTTCCACTTGCTTAAATGATAATTTACTTCTCATGGCATCTGTCTTTATTCCGTTCTACCAAATCAAATTTAGAATTTTTGGACTTGCTACCAAAGAACACATGATGGTTTTATTTGGAAAGTTACAGATAAGTGTTTAAGAGGGCAAATCATTCAACTTCTCTTTATTTTTTTTTATCTCCCCAGAAAATGAGGTGTTAAAGAGCACAGAGTTTTCCATTTTGCCAAAAAATGAACCATGTGCTCGTTAAGTGGGCAAGCAAAAGCCAGTTGTTTTAAATTATGTGTTTTGATGCTCATGCACTGCCAAGTACAGCACAGCACATCTCCTGTTATGCCTACCAAACACCCTCACAGGACCAGGTCATTACACTATGACACTATACACTTCTTTTTTCCTTCAACCTGACCTGGGTTGGCCATCCAGCATTCACATCTATGCTTCCAACTAGCTTAAATATATGCCATGAGGTAATGGTGGATGGTTTTCATACACTGCATCACGGCACGGGGAGTTTGAAGTGTGACAAGTGTCTCCTCAACCCAGACAGGTTTGTTGACTCTTCTCTGCCTGTGAAGCCTGTATGTGCAGGGTGCCTGTATGTGCAGGGTGCCTGTATGACACAGAGGCTGTACGCAATAAAAGAAAACGTCAACCAGCAATCACATCATAAATGATAATAAGTGCTGCTGTTAAAAAGAAGACTTCAGTGTTAAGTGCCAAGTGACAGCAGAAAATGTACAAGGACACTTACATGACTGCATGTCCAACTGGACAAGCAGAGATGAGTCCTCAACTCTTGAACCTGCATGTGAGGCTTGACCTGTGAGCGTACAGTACAGTGGCTGGGCTCCCTCCATAGCAGAATGCAGAGCGGGGAGCAGAGCGGGGAGCTTGGTCTTGGCTGTGGCACGGCACAGTGAGGGCCACATTAAAGTAGATTTATGGCTCCAGTACTGAGGCCAGGAGGCTGGGTCTGTTATCTGTTAGAGATGAAATGTCTGACATACTTCCATGGACGCCTGCTGTGTGTTCCCAGCTTCCCTCTCAGTGTCTCCTCACAGGCTGCACAAATGCTTTCTGAAGGTTGTAAGGTGGAGTGAATTCTATTTTTCTTTTTCAAAAAGCTGCAGCTGTCTGTTTACTGGATGAGGGGGAAAGGCGTTAGGTTGATTTAGGTGTAAGGATGCTTACTAGATCAATGGAGGACTTTGTCCAAATAATGCCTGGATGACTTTTTCAAACCTTCTGCACATCCCTTTCTCTCTCTCTTATTGTTTTAAATTCTTCTTCACCTTTAATGTAATAATTTTTTATAAATGTTTTATTAAATGTGTTAAGTCTTTGGTAAACTAGACTGAAAAAAAATGTATTTACCTTTATTTATTTCCACATCTTTGTCTCTGATTCTCTTTTTATTTATAGTATTCCCTTTTACTTGTATTTTGCCTATTTATTGAGATATCTATGTCCTAACTTTTTGTGTTTTATTTATTTATTTTACCTTCCACTTTAAACATGTATTTGACGGCAACAGCTAGCTGGGAGTTCAGTGTCTCTGGTGTTTCCTCAACATGTTCTATAAAAGTGTTCCTCAAGTTTCAGTTTGATCAGTTCCTGTTTTATTGATTTCATTTAGTTTTTACGTGTCTTTAGTAAGTTCTCATCCTGCTCTGTTTATGGATGGGGGGAGGGTGGATATGGCTTCTCTCTTTTTAATAATGTAAAGCACTTTGTGCTACCTTTTTGTGTATGAACAATGCTATGTAAATAACGTTTGATATGGTTATGTTGCCTGTAGAGGTCATTGCTTACTGAAAATCAAATGCAGTCAAAATATAGTGTTAATGTAAACTAGAATTTGATCATATCCGTACCATACTTTGATTGTCATGTATGTCCTTAGTCATTTAGCGTCTCTCTCTTTCTCTTTGTCCGTCACAGTGACCGTCACGTCTCTGGCTCCATCCCAGTGCCTACCAAGTCTCAGCTGGGCGTGTCTGCTGCCTCGGACATAGGCTACCCCTGCCACGCCAGCTCCCCCGACCGCGCCCTGAGGAAAAGAGCCAGCTCAGAGGCCGACAAGCTCCAGGGCAAGCCAACTGCTCCACCAAGCTACAACACATCCATGGGTGAAGAGCAGCCTCCGGTTAGCCTAGCTCCACCCTCGCCTTCACCCAAACACCTGTCCTCCTCCCTGGATGATGCTATGGCCTCACTCAACCTGGCCCAGACTACAGAAGCCAGCAGTGAAGGAGCGCAGGAGGAGAAAGCTGTGGAGGAGGAGAGCGCTGCCCGACAGAATGACATGGAGAAAGAGAATGTAGAGGAAGCGCCCAGTCACACAGCTCAGCCCAACTCTTCTACATTAGAGGACACTGGTGAGACATTAGAAAACATTAGCCAGCACACAGGGGCCATGAACGGCTCTGTGGTCCCAGGACCTCCGCCTGTTAGCCTGGTGCCAGAGCTGCGCTGCTCTGTGGAGCAAGCTGAGGAGATCATGGGGACAGAGGCCACTGGCCTGGGCCTGGGCTTAGGGGTAGAAGATGAGGCCCGGCTGGAAGAGTACCGCTCTATCCCTGTGGACCAGGCAGTGGCTGTGGAGTGTGATGAGCAGGTGCTGGGAGAGCTGGACGTGGCGGGCTTCGAGGAGTTCTCCAGGAGGATCTATGCCCTAAATGAGAACATGTCCAGCTTCCGCAGACCTCGCAAGAGCTCTGAAAAGTGAGGCACATGACCTAAGGAGAGAGGGAGCCAGGAAATATACTTGCACAGGCGGTTTGGACACATACAAGGCAGGTACATGAACTGAGAGGACAAGGAGGGGGTCCCCACTCCCTTATCGCAGCATCAAAAATCATAGGAGCTATTCTGGAATAACCACCAATTTGCACTTATTGTTAACATTTCCGTTGTAATTTCTTTTAATGAAATGCAGTTAAAGGTGCAAGTATTGGGACAGTAAACTTTACTTTTATTTTTTATACTAGGATTACTATATATTTTTAACAAAAGATGGAACAATGAATTCAGACATTTTTATTCACAACATGATGTGTCAACTGTGATAACATCCGCATCCTCATACTCAGTGTCAGGTTTGGTAATCTGTTGTTCCATAACTGGGGACCATTTATGTGAAATAACACACCAACAATGTATATCACTCCCACTTTAGTTTCAAACCCGTACAGCAATAAAAGCACGTACAACTTGTATGAAACATAATGGCCTCTAAGCTGCATTTAGGATTCCCACCCACAGCCAGAGAGCAGCCGCGGTACATCAGGGTACAGACATGTTTCAAGGCCTCAGCTCCCAATCCTTCCCTTATCACTGTATCTGTTCACTTCTTTTGGTTACAGTTAATCAACTATAGAATCAGTAACATCAACGCACAGAGAGAGAATGCTTGCACCTGGAAGCTACAGTAAATCAAAGTGAATCCTCTACTCATCAGAGAGCCCGCTGCCTCAGTACTTACACCTTTGACTGTACAAGCAAATGTTTAGGCACTTCCCAAGCCTTTCTCCAGGGTGTATGACGGTGGGTGTATATGCAGGAAGGTGTGTGTGCGTGTGCGAGTGAGTGAGTGAGTGAGTGAGTGAGTGAGTGAGTGAGTGAGTGAGTGAGTGTGTGCGCGTGTGCGTGTGTGAGTGTGTGTCAGGGGTTCATATTAGCATGCAACCACTATGTCACAGTTCTGTTTGAAGGTATCCCACCAATGACCTTTGAACAGGACAGAGTTTTGCTAGCTCAAAGTGAGGCGGCCACTGGAAGCAGCAATGGCAGGTTGGAGCTTACAGCACAGATAGGATGCGGTGCAATTGTTTTTCTGTCCATCTCTATGTCCTATAATTTTTCTTCTTTAGCTTTTCAATTTTAATGTATCCCATAAATATTAACATCAATGTTAATGTTGCGTCCACTGATTGTCATATTCAGTAGACCAAAAATTTACTTCAGTACTTGTGTTCTGTTTAAATGTCTCACTCAGGCTCTGCTATAAGTGTAACTAGCAAGTATCTCAGTCCCATTGTCAGTGGTTATGTGTCCCAATGTTCTAATTGCTTTCTTGCACTGGTATTCAATTATTGCGTTATTTATGTCTTTCAACATTTGTATGTATCAATATTTAGTTTGACTTGGCCCACTCACATGGGATCTGGCTCTTTACTATTAAGACTGATCACAGACAGTGTGTGGTCCTGATGTGGACAGCTGCTGTGCATCACCTGCTCTGACCCACATGGACTCTCCCTCTCTGGGGTTCACATCCAGCACTGTGGCTGCTGACTGCTGAGTATGGTATTAAACTGATGAACCATATATAATTTCCATAAACTGCTCTACAGTTCAGTAAGTGACCATGTATATATACTTTTGTATGGAGTTGTTTTGTTTGTTATTAAAGACTTGCAGTCCAATGGCATGGATGGATGTAGCCCCCTTAAGAGTGGTCTGCCTGCATTTGTATCAGGAGTGGGTGTGCTCAAGTTTGATGGTGGTCACCAAATAAATTCTGTATGAAACATCGAGGATCTAATAGTTTCAAAATGGTATGATTGTTGACACATTTCCAGTATCTCCTGGAGTCTTCTGTTCCCACCAGCTGCTGTTTGAGGTGGGGAGTTGAAAAGCATTGGCAAAAACATCTAAATGTCTTAAGAGCAACCTTTCTGTTGCTTACCAGGACACTGGTGAGAAAACTGGTTCTGTGAACGGCTCTCTGGCGCCTGTTAACCTGTTAGGAGATCAGGGGCAAAAAGGCCCCCATTTTGTTGGACTTGACAACCAATAGTTTCACAAAAAAACACACAAAATAAACATCATGGTGGCACTACAGGAAAAGTCAGGGGATCACCAAAGTTATTTGGACTCATCCATGGGGTAGCATGGCATGGATACCTGTTTCTCATTTCATGAAAACAGTTTTTGAGACAGTCTTGACCAAGGTGTGTGACTGGACAACAGCTTCCATAGAGTTCCTCCACTGGCCGCGCTCAAACTCAGGTTTCAACAACAAAATGACTAAAGGAAGTCTACTCAAACTGGGAAAAAAGAAGAAGATTATTAACATAAAAAAATTAAATTCAGATGTATCTTTATTTAATCTTCTGAACAACTGTTGTCTAGCCTGGTCCTACCAGACCATCGTACTTCATTTAATTTGTACAGAAGGTCTGGAATCGCTCAATTGCTCAACGTTAACTCACTTGAAGGCGGGTGTCTGTTGAAGTTTAAAACTATTGGATCTGCCAATTCCCACTCTGGATCTGCCAACCAATCACATACCGTTTGGTCATGACTTATGTCATGTGCCGGCTTCTGAGCCACTCCTTCCATTTGCTGATTGGACCGTCAAAAATCTGGCCGGAGAAAACCTACGAATTTACTACAGGCCCAGACTGACTACTGAAGGAAAATGAAAATTGAGCGGAAGTAGGTAGGCAGTAGGTAGTAATTAAACTTTTGCCGTGGTTGGTCGGCAAAAAAGAACATTCTTCTTTCTTGCTAATAAAAGATTTGAGTGCAGCAGCAGGTCTGGATTTCCAGGCTAAAAAATTTTAGGAAATAATGATAAAACAGAGTGTACTATGCCAGTAATATAAAACAGAGACGCAAAACAATTCAAGAAGTTCAAAGTGCAATATTAATGCCTCAAAAATAAAGTAATCAGTTATTGATATAAATAGTTATAATAGTATAATTTCAATTTTCAGCTCTGCTCTGTGTACTAGTGAAACAATTGACAGTCATGATCACTTGTTACATCAGGAAAAGCACAGGTGCTGCTAATAACATCTAGCATGTCCGTTCCATGTTGCTCGTATAGTATAAGCTCCACCTGCCCACAGTCAATTCATCATTAAAAACTCACCTGTGACTTTCCTGCTGATATGTTTATTGGTTGGATCATAATACTGCTGGATCCAGGTCATTTGACGGGGGAGACTCAAACCAACGGCCTGAAATACATTTGTCTAGCAGATACAGGCTAAACATCTTTCACACTTTATTTTTTATTTTTTAATATCCCTTGAAACATCTCATTTTATATCATAATATATGTGATAAATATTGTAGACGTGGATAATTATTTTGTCAGATCCAGTGTTTAGGTTTCAGACACATGCTGCACCTTGCACCCCTGAAATTTATCATGGGGAATAAAATTGGAAAATATTGCACTGAATTCAGATCATCATAGTGAAAAATGTCTTAAGCCCTGTGCTTGAGCTATGTCTCTGTCTCTTTAAAAATGTTGCACTCTAGCCAGCATAAGATTATTCATTTCCATAAACTACTCTACAGTTCAGTAAGTGACCATGTATACTGTATATACTTTTGTATGGATTTTTTTTTTTTATAAGACTCGCAGTCCAATGGCAAGGTTCCCTTTACACCCCATTATTATTTGCTCACTAACTAGAGTGTCTTCAGTCAGTTGGACATAATGCTCTCTCCCTTCATTGGCCCTGAAGCCCCAGACCTTAGCCTAAATGTACACATGTGCTTTCACATGTGACCCTACGGTGCCTTCAGTGCTTGGAAGTAATCCCTTTTCTAATGAAATAAGCCCTTTGGCATTCCTTTGCCTCATTATGCCCTTAGCTGAGTCAAATCCAACCATTTTCTGCTGGTAGAACTGCCACTGTTGTCAGGGCTTGATGTTATGTATCAATCATTTCACATTAAGGAAACCAGCAACTGAAAGCATTTGAAGCGTTCTCTGAGCTTGTTCTTCACATCTCTCCTTGGTTGTTTATCACCATATTGTCAATAAAGCTTTTGGAATCACTTGTTTGAGTCTTTCCCATTAGGAATTTGAATAATGCAGAGTACACGTTTGCTGAATCTTTCTGTTTCCAGATTGATATTAAGCAGTTTCCTGGATCCTATAAGCTACTGTCATTGTGCAGACTCTGCTCTCACAGCTAAGCCCCTACAGGTGTCAGCAGGCCTCAACGCTCGGCCTTCTGGGAATGACATTTCTATCCGCGAGAGACGGGACATTAGTGCCATGGTGGAAGGCCGGCCTCACTCACACTGTGCAGTGTGTCAGTGCTTGTGCCCTTGCACAGGTGCACGACTTGAAACTTTGATAGTGTGCAGGTTATTATTGTAGTTTAGAGTCTGTGGGAACAAGAGGCGAGGCGTTGAGAGTGACGGTAAGCAGGCCTCATTCCCTTACTCACAAAGCCATCTTCATATGTTTGAGCCGAGTGCTCAGTTTAAAGAGTTCAATGTATAGTCTGTACTGTTCATCGTCACAGGCACCTCACAAAATACACAGCAAACCGCTGGCTGTCTAAAGGCCGGACCTCTGAGCTTAACACCTCGAAGTGTGCCTGTGTATGTGTTTGTGTGACAGTGATGAATGGACTCTTTACCCCCATAGAGGTGTCTTGATTCACTCTGATTATTGGTCTAAATAGTCACAGGCCAAATTGTCCAATTCATGTAGTCGTGATGAGCGTGCTGTGATAAGAGTAAGTCGTGATGAGTAGGATCACAGTGTTCAGAGGGAGGAGGAGCTGCCGTCCGTCAGCACCTCATTTACACAACAGGCGTATCGTCTGACACAACGTCAGTCCCAGGTCAAAGTCATTCAACATGTCCATGTCTCGCTGATACTCTATACCCTTGTCATGGACTGTCTTCGTCATACACTAGATCCCTGCTCATCATTAGTGGGTGTTACTTATGCAATGTAATCCTATCATTGTACAAATGTTTAGGTACTTGCACTTAACATGAGTACTTCCATTTTATGCAAGGTTTTTTTTACTCTACTACAGAGGGTAATATTGTACTTTTTACTCCACTGCATTTGTCTGACAATTTACCGTAAATTACCTGTTACATTTCAGATTAAAGTTAGACATACCCTTCCTGTTCAGTAAGAACCATATGTTTCCAAATTTGGTGGGTTTGAATTATAACAAGCATAACAATCCACAGTATTAAAGCTATAGTGCATAACTTTTTCATATAAATGAATGTCAGTTACATTCAAGCCATTGCCAAACGTGTCGACACAAAGCTGATTAAGCCTATCAGCTCCTCAAAACTCTCTGTATTTCTCAGTATGGCAGCGTTTACAAACAACACTGGCACAGGAGCTCAGAAAAATCCAAGAGCCCTAGAAATGTTTTAGTTGTTGATTCTACTGCTAAGAAAAAACATAGTTTAACACTGACAGAGAGCATTTTTCAGCCTAATGAGTATCTTACTTCTGATAGGCTACTACAATTTGCTGATAATACTAAAGCAGGGGTGTCCGAACTACGGCCCCCGCTTTTTATTGGCCCGCGGCCGATTTAAAAAATATAATGTAATATGGCCCTTTGAATTTTTTTTTTTTTTTTAAATGTTTTTTTTTTTTTGCATTTCTTAGTTAACCCACTAGTGCAGGGGTGTCAAACACTGATTGATTGGCCCGTGGCACATTTAAAAAATATAATGTAATATGGTGCTTTTAATTTTTAAATAATTTAAATGCACTCATTATATTACTGAGAAATATGTCCCATAAAAGAAAAAGAGCAACAAGCCCATCCCAGAGGACCCTGAATAATATTTTATTTTAAATTAATATTATTATGGAAAATATATTTGTCCTTCTCCAATAGCTTATAATTCATCTGACACAGTGTCTCCATTTTTTTTTTTCATACAAAATTCTTCAGATTTAGCCTCTTAATTTCCCTCTCAAAGTGCACCAGATTCATGCATTTCACTTTAAAAACTTAAAAAAATCTCCCGGGGGGGCATACCCCCGGACCCTCCTAGGAGGGTCGGGACCTCGGCTGGATACTATTTTCACCCTGCTGGACATTGGACGCAAAGGCAGAAAACACTGGGTGTATCGTTGGCATATAAACAAGAGGGGAAATGTGTCTGTTTAATGTGCAAGGAAAGTGTTGCCGTGAAGAAGGATTACAATTTACGAAGACACTATGAAACTAAACATCAGAGCAGCTACATGTCCTGATAAATGTGTTATTTTTGCAAAGTGGCCCGGCCCTTCGTAGATTTTTCTGTATGTGGCCCTCAGTGAAAAAAGTTTGGACACCCCTGTACTAAAGGCTGTTACATACTCCGTGAGAAGAAAGAACAAAGTTCTCGGTGACAGAGCTGCGAGAAGTTCTTTCTGGTCTGACATTACATACTTCACGAGAACTCAACTGCCGAACTACTCACCGCGGCGCATTGTTACCATGGTAATTGACTCAGTAGCGCCAGCTGATTTCACTTCGCTTTCCTCATTGACTTCAGACTGACCAATCACAGAATAGTTCTCGGACAAGCTGCGAGAAGAAAGTTCGGCCCGGGTGATGTGTCGAGAACAAGCTGCAAGAACAGCTAAACAAGAGCTGTGAGAAGAAAATGACGTAATTTTCTTCTCTCAGCTCTGTCACCGAGAACTTTGTTCTTTCTTCTCGCGGAGTATGTAACAGCCTTTAGCCTACTCTTCTTAAGGTTTGAATGGAGGATTTGTACTAAGGTGGCATATTTGCAGTATGGTATTGCCACTTAATCTCAAGTAAAGGATCCAAATACGTCTTCCTCCCCTGGGTGTGACAAGTAGCATGCTATCTTATGTTTGATAACGTTAGCAAACTTTAGATCGATGTTTCTGTATGACTGATACTCAGTGCGTTTACATGCAGATTCATAATCGGGTAAATAAACAAATAAGACTTCAACAGGACTTGTAAAATGCATATAAACACCTTTATCCGATCTATTTCGCACACAAATCGGCACATTAACAGACAAGCAAAGTCGGATAAGAACACCTTGATAACTCGTTCATAGTCGGCATTCTCTCTGCATGTATACAGGATCGCATATCGGAGTTTGCATTCTGCGCTTGCTCGAGAATCCCTGCGGAGGATTTCACAAGGAAGTGGAAGGAGACGACGTAATAAATAGTATTGTTGTTGCCGGAAAGGAACCGGACGTGGCTCTATAACCACTTGTTGAAAGGGCCACAGCGCCACCTAGCATAGCGGAGTCAGCTATGCACTGGCCATTTATCGGATATTTGAAAGGCCATGTATACTCAGACAAGTGACGCGGTCCGTTCGAGTGGAAAGTTCGGTATATGTCTTAATCCAATCTAGTTGTCCCATGTTACTGCACTGAGTCAGTCCGGTGACCAACTTCTGCTCCTCTCTACTTTCCTGTCACACTTTGTTTCATCATGAACTTTTTACTGTAATTGTCACTTGTGATGTAGCCTACACAGCTTAACTTACCAACTCCTGGTTGTAGTTTTTTTTTCCTTTTCCTTTTCTTTTGGTAATTCATTGACTTTGTGTTGGATGTATCACGCTGTGTCCTGACATAAATGCCCCACATTAAGGCCACAGGATATAGAAGGACTCAGATATCAGCCATAGCCAGTGTTCAACTATTTAGTTCAAAGTCAACACCAAGTAGTTTTTCATTCATTAGCGACTTGAGACCTCATACTGCCACTATAACTCTATATAGCTGGATTGTAGTCATTCTGCAGGCATTAGGGGACTGCTTTACAACCGTGGAGGGAGACAGCAGCAGCTCTGGTGTCATGTCTGTGAGCTGAGTCCAGGCCCTGGTGGATCCTGATCCTGGTCCACATAGTGCTGTGACCCAGCTCAGCTGTTTAAGTCATCTCAGAAACAAGACTATCTGCCTCTCCCCAATTTTGCGGCTGTAAAACCTGGCTCTCCTCTGACACTCCCAGTGTTGTGTTTTTCTTCAGCGAGAGCCCAAACCTGTCCAAAGCACTCAGAAAACTCAGACTTTTATGGGACTGACTTATTCTCCCCACTTGCTCCAGTTGCACACAGCCTTATGAAATGCAGCGGTGTCCAGCTGATTTCATTACAGCAATATCAATATTGGGATTGGAGTGCTGCGAGTGCTGACTTCTGGATAAAATATAATATAATATATATAATGACCATGACTGTTTCATTATGAAGCATGTGAAATGAAAACCGATTGTCGAGAACTGATGTCACCGTGCTTGTATGAGGATTCGGTGGTAAAGTAATGCTTCAAGACATTGGACCGTTCTATAATTACCTTTAGAAAGTTTGAATGACGTAATTGACACCTGCCATAGGACAGACGAAGAGGGGAATACTCCCCAAACACACAATGGGCCTTAACAACAGTCCCCCCTACAGCAAACAAGGCCACACAATAAGAAAAGGCATATCACAGCACTGTAGGAAAGATTAGATTTTTGCCGGATGATGGTTTTGCTTTTGTACAGTAGCCATTGTGCTTCATGTGTAGTGTGTATACAGTACACGTTTTGAAGTAGATAACATCATGTATTCTGCTCATGTCTTTCTCTGTGTGCCTATGAGCTCCAGCCATGCACAGGCTCATGGCCCTGATCTCGTGACTAGAACACAGGCAGAAAGTCTTCACCAATACCAAAGGTGTCCTGCTGAGCCTCTGGAGGATTACATACCAGTGCATGGAGGCTGAAGAGAACACACTGAAAAGCGTAAACAGAAATACCATAGGTGTCTGCTTGTGTTTACACATAATGGAACTATTTTTGGACAATTTTTTCAGAATAGTTTTGCTCCACTTCTGACCAAGTCCCTCCCCTCCCCCCAACCTTAAATATAGTCCTAAATTGTTTTGTGAATGGAATTACCCACTTTTTAATGATTGAAAATGAGTCTTATTTTGCACCATTTTGAAAAAACTATATAATAATAGCATAATTGAAGTAAATGGGTGGATCTTAATTATTTCTATTCAGCATCTGAACATCAAGTAGTTCTTATTCATGTATTTTTCTGGTCGCTGAAGAGCACTGACAAATAGGAAATTCAAGTTTATGTAAGTGTTGGTGCTGCTTAAATTCTTTAATTAATTTAATTGAAATACAATTTGTGTTAGTGCTGAAAAGGTTTGGAGTGATAATGTATTGGCAGTGATTCACTGATAAATATGATGGGGCTCAAGACAATGAATATTACAGTGACACAACTTTTATAATATGTTTTAAAGTTGTCTCTAATGTTAGCATTTTAGTTAAAGCCAATAGCATGTTTTTATCCCAATCTGTCAGTTGGTGGACCACTCTGGACTACATGTAGCCCCAGTTGAGGCCTCTCACGTGTTGGCAGTGTCATAACATTTGAACCACAGAGCATCCATCCGTTTCTGTGAAGGATAGATAGCTGGTGATAAACCCGAAGGATGTTTGAACAGATTTATGTTGTTCTGAAGGCAATCCCAGGATCCTCCATAATAAGAAACTCTACGCTGCAAAATGAAATAAAAATATTGCAAGAAGTTTGTTGTGAACGTCTAGGCCACGTGAAATGTTCCTCAGAGGATTAAGCCTGTAGACTACTGGCTGTTTCCTCGAGCACAACAATGAGGTTGACAAAACATTTGTTGGGTTGAGGTGAAATGTCTATACAACAAATACATTTGCTACACACATTCATATGCATAATTGGTTTATAATCAAATACTTGCAAAGCGGATGAGATTGACACCAACCTCCGGTGTGGGGTGTGTAATCGGGGTCAGCCCTATGTTCCCACATTTCTAAGATATTCCTTCCGAAGGAGGGTGACTTTTCGCAAGTAGTCTAGGTCCTGGGTAAGATTTGTATGCGCTTCATTTAGCGGAGAATATCTCAACTGTTATAGACTAATATGACCCTAGTGAACAACATGGGATGTGTGACAAAATCTACCCGGGACGAAAGTCCTGAAAATGACCACAACAGGTTACACTAGTATCACACTACGTGGTGAATGGGACTTTTTTTCCCTTTATAGATATCCTCATACTTTTTACAAGATTAATCTTCATATTAAGAGAAATGCTTTTTGTTTTACAATGTGTCTAAAAAATGTAACACAATATGCAAATGAGGCAATATCTGATTAAATATGCGTAGCCTAAACTCTTTAGTAGAAGTCCTGGATGCGATTTGGAGAATATCTCAACTGGTATAGACTAATATGACCCGATTGAACAACGTGGGATGTGTGCCACAATCTCTATCCGGGGCGAAAGTATTTAATAAAATATGCAAATTAGCCAATATCTCATTAAATATGCGTACATATAAACCTTTGAAGTTACAGATTTTCTGAGGGGATCACAATGTTCACAATGACAATGATTATAAGGTCATAGAAGAGTGTAAACATTCTGATTTGATATAGGGGAAGGTGGGGTGATTTGTGCAACTTTTTACTCAAAGTGATTTTAAAGTGAGGCCTTGACAGTTATGTCTCCAACTCAAATATGTACATATAGTTCAGGATGTTGTGCATCCCTGGCAATAAAAACTTTGGATCTGGAATAAACTGTTTAAGAAATATAGCTTTCGGAAAAAAAGTTGTCTTGACGCACAAATCACCCCACTACGTGGGGTGATTTGTGCGTCATTGTGTCACAATGACAAAGTCACCATCATCATCTTTCTGGCCATCTGAACTCTCATCAGTGGTGTCGTTAAGTGGAATTGAGATGTCACTCTCTTCTGAGCTACTGTAGACAATCACTTTCTTTTGGTGACCAGCGTATACAGCCATGCCACTGGCACAACTCTCAGAAATGTACTTTGCACTAGTTGCTCCGTGCTTGTGGAACCAACTGCCACCTGACAAATGTGATTCCCCCTACATTTCTGCCTTTAAATCAAGGCTCAAAACCCATATGTACACCCTGGTGTTTCCTCCCCATTAACTATCTTACCTCTGCACTACTATCTGTGTTTATGTGGATGTATGGGCTTTACGTCTTTTATTTTGGTTATTGTTATTGTACCTTCATTGTTTACCTACTGAATGCACTATGTACAGCACTTTGGACAGTGCAAACTGTCATAAATGTGCTTTTATAAATACATTTTACTTACTTACTTACTTATAACTCACCCAGGCCCTTGCGCACAAATCACCCCATCCCCAGAATTTTGGATAATAGGCATGATGCAGCAATTTAGGGTTGACATTGTGCTAACTATATAGACTCAAAGTGTAGCATACCAAAGCACTAAAACATGTGTCAAATGTTTTCAAACGTGTCTATAATTGTTCAGACACAATAATCAAAAAACCTTGATCATGGAAATTTTACTTTGAAAGGCAAAACACAGTTTTTTGAGCTTAAATGTGCTTATATCTTATTCCTTGTGTCTCCCTTCTTTACAGGATGAGTCAAATGGATGGCTCTTCTTAAATATGTGGTCACATTTCCAATTTCTTCCACGGTTTTCTAGAAACAAGGGGTTTTGCAACTTCCAAAACGCACAAATCACCCCACCTTCCCCTATAATGAAAATGGCTAAAAAACATTCAACCTATTACGTACTGTATGTACTCGTCCCGGATAGAGATTTTCTCACACATCCCATGTTGTTCACTGGGGTCATATTAGTCTATAACAGTTGAGGTATTCTTCGCTAAATGAAGTGGATACAAATCGTATCCAGGACCTCTAATAAAGGGTTTATATGGGCTATGCATATTTAATTAAATATTGCCTCATTTGCATATTTTATTTAAATGTTTAGACAAAGTGTAATACTAAAAGTATTTCTCTTAATATGAAGATTAATCTGGTAAAAAAGTATGAGGATATCTATAAAAGTCGGTGTTGAAAGGTCCAATCTGATAGCTAAGGGTCTGCCCCCGAGTGTCAGGGGGTTGTGTAGAAGTCGTGTCAGACGGATCTCAGGGATAGCTCTGTTTGCAGCTGTTTGTTTAAGTTTGTAAAATATTTGCAGTGATTTGAAAAAAAAGCTGTTTGGTATGCCTGATCGATAAGTTGTCAAACTTAGTCAGTAGCAGCAGCCGCTTCTTATATAGTTCAGGTGTAGGGTCAGATATACATTTCTTGTCTGTTTCTGCTATTTGAGTAGATAGTTCTGAGAGACGTTTTGTGCGATTCCATTTCTCGAAAGCTGAATAAGAAATAATTTGGCCTCTAAAATAGGCTTTGAGGGATTCCCGAATTATAGTAGGTGACATACCCGGGTACCTCGAATTAATTTCTAGAAAATCATACATTTAGGCATTTATAAACTTGATAAATGTATTACTTGACAGGAGCAAAGGATCTAACTGCCAAATGTTGAGGTGTTACACTTTTTTGGAAATGCATATCTAATTGAACTGGGCAATGGTCAGAGATAACAATACTGTTTTACTTACAGTTTGAGACTAATGGAAGGGAGCCGTTATCACCCAAGAACAAATCTATTTGTGAGTAAGAACGGTGGACTGGCGAGAAAAATGAGTATTGTATAGCTGTAGGATTTATATGCCTCCATGGATCTGTAAGTCTATATGAATCAATAAATGACAGAAGAACCTTACTGGATTTGGATGTTTCACTATTGAGTCTGCGTCTGGACTTGTCTAGGCCTGGGTCTGGGCCCAAAACCAGATAGTGTGTATGGAGATCTGGTAGCTTAGTTATAAAACGGGTAAAAAACTGTGGGTTGTCCCAATTACGACCATATACATTAGCTAAAACAATTTGGGACCCAAAAAGTTTGCCAGCAACAATAACATATCTCCCATTGTCATCCGCAATTACAGAAGTCGGTACAAAAGGAATTCCCTTTCTAATTAGTATTGCAGCACCTCTGGATCTATCACCGTATTTGGAACAAAATATCTGTCCAACCCATCCTCTCTCAAGTCTGGTGTGCTCATTAGTACGGAGGTGGGTCTCTTATAGAAAAATCATATCTGAACCTAGTGATTTTAGATGACTAAACACACGGCTGCGCTTAATTGGATGATGGATCCCTTTAATATTGCAGCTGATGAGCCTAATAGAGCCTGAAGTGATGTCATATTTATCAAAGATATACAATGGAATTAAGTGGCTTGACTCTAGATGATTTAAAGGCCTCATGTTTAATCTTTTCCATATGAAGACACATACAACAAAAATATTGAGAGAGTCCAAAATCCCTATGTAGACCCCCTTCTGGATCTAGATTCTAGCCCTGCGTTCCGAATCGCATACTCTTTCTTTTTTCTATTCTACATACTACATCCGACAATAAAACAAATCTAGTTAGGATGCAGTAGGCATACTATTGGGACATACTTTTACTCTTTTATTTCATCATAACATTGTGCCTTGATCTTGCCTCTTGCTTTTATATCCGTCGCATCCCTGTTTGTTTTCATATGGAGGTTTCGTCGATGTGACGTCACTTCACGTGCGCACTGGATTGTGGGTCAGAATCGCCCAAATAGGATGCTGTTTTCAACACTAACAATCTTGGATGAAGTAGGACATCCGGGTTCTTCTAACCATCCTAAATCTGTCCACAAGAATCGGAACATACTAAATCTTTTTTCTATATACTATATAGTAGAAAGTATGCGATTCGGAACGCAGGGTAGATCTTCACATTGGTTTTGCAACGAATCAGTCAGGGTCCCAAGCCTTTTCACCTCCCGCTTCAAGACGTCAGCGTTGCTCATGCAACTGTGCAGTGTGGCTAATTCTGCAGTGATAGCCGTTTTAAAATCATCAAAGCTGGTCCTAATCGCACGTCTAATTGTTGCCATTTCAATCTCCAACACTTCCCTCACCTCCGTTTTCATCATGTCAACAAAGTCCGCACGCAAGGAAGAAAGCAACTCATGCTTGAGGTCTTCCGCACTAGCCCCTGCGGGGTCTCCAGCAGCACCGTCTCCTTTATCACTCGAGGCCAAGGATGAGGATGACGCAGGCTAACTAGGCCCCGGCTCAGGTGCACCCACTGCACATCTCCTGGATTTTCCCATGACTCGGAATCACAATGGATATTTCCGGAATCTTGATATTGCTGTGTTTTAACGATTAACTGCAGATAAATTGCTATTTAAATTCATTCATGTCTCTCAACCATAGCTTGTTCAACCCGCTGCTGTCTTTTAACTGTGCTGCACTGTGTGTGTTTCTGCTACTCTTTGTCTCGTACTGTCTTCGCAGTGTCTTGATGAACTGGGTGTGTGCTGTTTGTCCTTTTAACATTTAACTTGACCTTTCTTTTCAGCCCACGTCCCCCTCCCCTCAAAAGGCTTTTCTCTTTTGTCAGGCCATCTTTGTAAATAAGAATTTGTTCTTAAAGACCTGCCTGGTTAAATAACGGTAAATTAATAAAACTGTACTTAACTTGTTAATTCACTGAACTCCCTTTTTATTTAGATTTTGAGTTGGTTCCATCCCAGGTGTCCTGTTTAATTCTAAATGTTGGCATTGGATAAAAAAGATCTTATTTGGACTCAAACCAAGACCATAACCACATCTTAGCTGAGCAATCTCATTCATTCCATAATGGGACACACATGGCCATTGTCACTGATAATCTCTGAATTACCAAGGCATTATATGAGGAAGTCTTCAAGGCTGTTGAATTGACGATGCTCTCTGTGCTAATTATGTTGTCATGTGTGTAATCGCCTCAGTTTATACATCACAGGTGCAGCCAGGACTTCAGAACCCAGCGGCAAATTTCACACATCTGATGTTCATTGTCTCTCAGTGCGGTTACACAAAGGAGAGAGAGGAAGTGAGAGAGCAGAGAGGAAGGGGAAGTGTGTGAAGCAGAGCCTGTAGAGTGTTGCGTTTAGGAGGGGAGCTTCTTCCCATGGAGAGGCCTGGGCCTGCAGGTAGGGCAGACTGCCTGGAGCCGCCTGGATGCATCAGAGGTTCACAGCTTTCTTCTGTGGAAAAAAAGAAAATTCCTCCTGTGAAATTCCTCAACATTGCTGCTTCGCCTAAAGGCCAGGACACACCGGCCCGATAATCGGCCGTCGGACATGGTCGGAGAGTCTGGAGGGGGCGGGGACACAAATCTGTTTGGTGTGTTCGGTGATGTCGTCGGGCTTTTTTTCAGCCGTTTCAACATGTGTAATCGGCGTCGGCCAGTCTTTCAGCCGATGATTGGTGGAGGGCTTGCCCGTCTCTGCTCTGCCACGGCAGCGCAGCAGATATTAGTTTCACTTTTGTCAAACATGATTTAGGAACTATCGATAGAATCGGAGAATGTTCAGATAGTTATGTAGGCTAAACACAATCAGCACACAGCATTAGATTGTCCGTGCATGACGTTTTCACATGTTTTCAGAAATAGTCGAGGTAGTTTGGGCGAGGAGCGGCCACAGGTGTGTGTGTCTGCAGTATGCATTCTCTCCATTATAATGACAGCCTTAGTTATGATAACAGCTACTTAATGTCATCCAGTGCAAGCGCAGAATATACGGCAAGTCGGTAGTCGGCTAGGTGTGTTCTTCGCATTTTTTTTGACCGCGTCGGGGAGAATGGAGCTGCCTGCATCGGCAGACTCCATTTTCTGGCGACGGTCGGCAGTCGGACCGGTGTGTCCTGGCCTTCAAACATTGGAGATGTGTCCCTCCTGCCTGCTCTGTGCTAGCCCGCATACACATTCTCACCACTAATATATTAAAGCCATGTTCATGGACAGTGTTATCCAACTGCCATCAAAACTGGTTTAAGATATGTATCTGGTGGTCAAAACTTTCAGCAAAAGGCATCAGCATGTCAACTTAATTTGCTACAAATAGGCTCTGGTCTTTGAGCTTTTGGCAGGTCTGAGGTCAGGCGTCATTCTGGGAGGGATTCCAGCAATTCACCTCGGCCTTAAAACCCTGTTCAGGGAGCCAAATGTGGAGCCTGAAACCCTGATGAAACTTTATCCACGGAGCTGGACGCTTAACATGTCCTCCATATTTTCATAGTGCTAAAAGGAACAAACACATTTCTGATCTGCTTATCAAAAGCTTCATTGTTACTTGCTTCAGTAGCTCCAGTGGCTGTGTGTGTGTGGGCTGCTTATAGCCAGGGCTAGACGTTGAGGAGGTGAGCAAAACAAGTGTTTTTAATGATTTTGATTCTTTCAGTCAAACTCACACAGATGGTTTTATTTTCTGTTGAACCCTGAGGAAAGAATTCATTCTACTCTTGCTATTAAGGGAAAATGCTGGTTCGATATTGATTGGGTCTTGTTTTTGTGCTTTTCTTTCTACACGTCTATCTGTTATAATAATGTTGGTTACACTTTAAAATAAGGAACACAACATTTTAGTAACACTACATAGTTATGCATTACCTACTCTACATAGTTTTTTTTCCTTTTTTTAGTAACTACTACAAAGGTGATGCTATGTAGTAGTTACTAAAAAAACTAAGAAAACTATGCAGTAGTTAATGCATAACTATGTAGTAGTTACAACAACAAAAACGATTTAGTAGTAGTTACTAAAAAAACTATGTAGTAGGTAATGTATAACTATGTAGTTACTAAAAAAACAAAAACAAAACTATGTAATAGTTAATGCATAACTTAAAGGTGAAGTAAACAATTTATTTATGTTAATATAAATGTTGAATCGCTCTTTATTCGTACAGTGATCACTTATATAGTGTGCACGTTTTATAAAGCCGATCTCTCAGTCACTCGCTCGGCAAATAAACTTTTCGGGGATCCCACTACTGATAACCAATCAGAAGAGAGAACGCTACAAACCGACACCCGTCTCACTGCCGGTGCATGTGCAGAGTGACAGATGGGTGAATGTGCATGGACCTACAATGGCGGAGCAGGTAAAAATCCTTCCCAATGTCTTTTTTGATGGTTTTTAATCACACTTATGGATCTGAGATGATGCTAGATAACGCTGCTTGAAGACCGCAGTGCATTAATGTTGTGACGTGGGACGGGGGAGGGGACTGCTAACTGCAGTCACTGACAGGAAGTTAGCTAAACTGACCATTCCGCTTACTGAACCTTTAAGTAGTTCCACACAATCACTTTATATTATCCACTACTCACTCCATGCGGCCTGTAAGAATAAGGGCAGTGTTACGTTAGACATTCTTGCAGCAGTCTATCGCGTAGTTACAGTCATCCAAAGTGGCTAGCTAACACCATCTAGTGGCTAATATTCACTGAGAGAAAACACACAGCCGCCATCATCACTTTGGTCTGGGATCCGGATTTAACTGACCGTTTATTCTGCGCATGCTCACGTGACATTAGCAGTGCACGCAGGCACGCACGCTGACGTAATGACATCCCTGAGTAGGCTATTTAACATGGCTTTGCACCATTCAGTATTATGCTCAACACTCCCACTCAAAGACATGTGTATAGCTCTCTCTAATAGTAAAACACAAATGTACAGAACTCCAAAATAATTATTTGGCTTATTGACAGTGTTAATAACAAAATAAAACTTTTCATCTGGCAGTACACTTCACTCTCCAAACAAATACCTCTTGAACTTGTCAAGCTTAGCCTTCACCACTGGTTTGGTAAGGATATCAGCTACCATGTCTGCAGTAGGGCAGTATTCTATAGCTATTTTCCCTTCTGTGTGTGCAGACCTTATAAAGTGATACTTTATATCTACATGTTTGCTTCTCTGTCGACATACTGGGTTCTTTGATAAAGCTATCGCCCCCTGGTTGTCCTCGTATACCTTTACTGGTACATGCTGGTTGCTGCTGTCTATTCCTTTAAGTAGTTGTACAAGGTACATACTCTCCTGAGTAGTGGCTGCTAGTGCCATATACTCAGCTAGCCCGCCGCCTTCAAAGACACCGCGCGCCCCCCTCCCTCCCGAATGTCGGCCGTCGGGAATGTTTAAAAAACAGAGTTCTAAAGCAGGATTCAGAATACATGGTCTGAATGCATTTTTCAAAATCGTGCAGTAAGCTCAAACAGGGGGTGCAGTTACCCTATAATAGTGGCCTTTACTAATAAAATATACTCTCGCCATCATGGCCTTTTCAGAAGGGAGGCTTTTGACGTGTCTGGTAATAGGCTACATTTTCAATGACATGCGAGTGGAGAGAGACGCACTACCGTTCTACAGACGTGGCGACAAGCGTCCTTTTTCCCACCGCAAGCGCCTTTTTTCAATTGATTCCCAACGAGTAGCGGCCGCCTCGGGAAAAGGCGCTTTTTCCGAGCGTTTTTGCCTTTTTGTGCGGCCGCTTCGAGATTTGCAAGTTGAAAAAAGTTCAACTTTTCAGAAAGGCGATGGGGACGTCACCGCCGCTTTTTTCAAAGGGCCAATCAGATAGTAGATCGTCGGGACTCGTCGCCTTGGCAACAAAGAAGACGGAAGAGAAACTTCTTTTTCCGTCTCTGTTTCCCCGAAACTGTACGAAAATAGTGACTTAAAATGACCAGAACAGAGGGAGGAGAGCCCGTTTGTAGGAGCAGATCAGGCGAACACTTGATTCGCTGTATTTTTTATCTCCTACGGATCATTTCATGCGCACACGTCAGCCTACAACTTGCTCCGTGTGTGTTTGCAGGAGCCGCGATAACTCCTCATCCAAACAGAGGATGGTGGAAAGTATTCTCTGTTTCATAAGACTACTCATATTAAAATGTAACGATTTAAATAGAAAACAGCAAGCCTAAACAGTTAAACCAGTGTTGATCATAGGTCTGACTGACAGGTGACGATCAGCATTTTTTCTCCCCCGTACACAGCACTCTCTCTCCCAGCTCATAAAACGCTTGAAAAAAGCGGTCGAAAAAAACGCTCAGTAGACACACTCCCGAGCGCACAGCCAGCGTTTTAACGCTGGAAAAAGGCGTTAGGTGGACACGGGCCCTAAAGGCCTTTGCACACCGGGCGCGACGCGAATAAACGCAACGTAAAAGCGAATGTTTTGAAATGTGAATTTTGTCGCGTCTCACTTTAGAAGCGACGTCCCAGAAAAATCAAACTCAGTTCGAAAAAATAAAAACCGCAAATTCGCGATGCGAAATGACGGCGCTGGTGTGGAAGCTTGTAATGACTCTGTATACGTTCGTTAATTAACGGATTAATCGCACGAATAAAACGCGCCCGGTATGCCAAGGCCTTAAGACATGCGAGTGGAGAGAGAGTCCGCAGTTCTACAGACGGAGCGACAAGCGGCCGCACGCTAGGCTAGGCTAAGCCACAAACACACACACACACACACACACAGACACAGAGGTGAAGCGGATTGATTTTGTCAGTTTGGTTAACAGTCCCAGTGATGTTGGACTCAGCGCGTAGCGAGATCAACTGGCACATCGTGGGGACAGTAAAATACGGCCCTCTTACTGCAAGCTCCAGCACTCATCTGCTCTCAATTCACCTGCCAGTGTTGTTGTTAGCTGACCGGCGCGGCGCTAAATGTTTACGTCACACCTGACGCTGTTTACAAGCACCTCTTTCATTTCCAGAACGCTGTGTAAAAGGAGCTACTGATGCGCCAGCAGGCCGGCGTTGCTTGGTTCTGTGTAAATAACACAGAAGCAAGCAAAGCCGGCATATTGGAGTGATGTTGTTCCGTCAATATGCCGCAATCTCTGTGTAAAAGGGGATAATGTTTTAAGACTTTCTATTAGTTTCCATGACACGTGATAGAACAGTTTTGTGAAGATGATCTTGCTGAGCTTGTTATCTGGAAGCCCTCTGCTAAGAGATGCTGATGTTCCTGCTGTTAATAAGTGTTATTTCTAATTTGGAACAAAAGATTCGACCTCAAAAGAATAGCAATGTAGTGGTTTATATTCTATCGGTTTAAAGTATATAATCATTGGGGTGCTCCGGTGGCGTAGTGCATAGAGCGCGTACCATATTGGCTCAGGCCTCGTTGCAGTGGTCTCGAGTTCGAATCCGACCCCTGGACCTTTAAAGCTTGAAAATGCCAAAAAAAAACTTTTAAAAAAGTATATAGGGAGAACGGGGTAATGTGAGACACTTTTACATTTGTTCCTCTCTAAGCGAGCTAAAATTATTTATCAGTCAAATTTACACATTACCCATTAATTCAGGATGTTTCCTAGAAATGGGCATTAGCAGAATTTATTCAAGACAAAGGGCAGTGAAAATATGATTATTTAAAAAAAAGTTGTCTTTTTCACTTTTGGGGTAAACTGAGACAGACCAGAGAAATCAAGGGGGTAAACTGATCCACTTACTTTTTCCACTCTGAAACTACCATAACAACACATGTTGTAACAGTTAGAATCCTGACAGCTAGCTTGAAAACCAAATATTCCAAAACTAATGTCGGACGAGTAACAGAATCATGGGGTTTGGTCAATTAAGCAAAACATTTTTCTAAACACTTGAAAGTAACTCTGATCAAATACAACATATAATTCATATTCAATAATTAACATTCAAATGACAGATAGAACCAGTAAGATTAAAACACAGTCTGAGGGTCAGAACACAGGACCCAGCTAGTGTCTGGGGGTCAGAGCAAAGGACAATCAGAACCAGCTAGAACAGCCTGGGACTCAGAACACAGGACTAGACCCAGCTGTCTTTTTCCATCTTTTCAGTCTTTGATTAATATTTTTCTGCATTTTTTTTTATTGGGATCATTCATTGAATAAAGACATATTACTTAGAGTCTATTGATGTTAAAGGTCACTCTCCAGTACATGCCAAACCATGCCCTTGCTGACACCCCTTCAACGATCAACCCCCACCTCCAGCCCACATTGTCTTTTGTCTTATTCAAACTAGTCTCCTTGCTACCTCAAATATAATGGATTCATTAAAAGAGGGCATAGACACTGTCTCATTTTACCCCACAGCATTTGTCTCACTTTACCCCACTGCCACAATTTGAGAAAAAACTACCTCTCTCAGCAATTCAGGCTATTCTTCAGTTTTTATCATCACATGGTTTCATATGTTGGTAGTTCATCAACATGTATGATATAAGTTTTTCTACCTGAATCAATTTGCTTTGGCACAACAATAGATTAAGTTGACAGCAAGAAAATTTACTTTTACATGCAAAAAAGACATTTTTGTGAAAAAAAACATGCTTACAACATCACCATGAGGCCCTCTCTTTCATGGCCGAGTGGAAATTAGAGGGGCTTAAAAACATATATCTCACATGACCAAAAATGTGTTCCATTGCCTAGATACAGGGGGTGTCTCACATTACCCGATGCCTCACATTCCCCCGTTTTCCCCATTGCATGTGTTCCTGCATTGATACTGATGTTATTTGTTTGACATTGTGTTCTTCAGTGTTTCCACTGTTCCATTGTTGATAATAGGAGTAAAAGAAAAAGTAGTTAGACCATAACTTAAGTTGTGTATAGTAGACTGAACATGTACTGCCCATCAAACCAAGCCTTAGTGGAAAACGGTCCCACTGCCCCCTCTAACAGTGACCTTAAACATAGCTCTAATTAACAGGCCAAAGAATGCAAAGTATGGTAAAGGTAAAATGGCACATTGGTCACATTTGAATTAAGGGTTATGGCCTATTACGGTTTATAAAAGTAATTCAAGACATGAGTAAAGTAGATGTTGAATTGCGGCAAATATGTGTTTTACTTTTTTGCAATATGAATCCTTAGTAAAATCTGTATTACTGTAATTTGGTCCATTTTGAAAGAAAATAGTCCTATTTTGATGAAATGTTACTTTTAGCCATTGTTCATTTTCAATACAAAAAATGTTCACCCAAAATAATCCCTTAAATTAACACACAAAAAGACCTTGAAGATAAATCATCTGTCCTTGAATGCGGACAGAATAAGTATGGCTACTAACACATCATTATCATTATAATGTAATACACTGTTAAACATTGTTCCAATAACACTGTATGCACAGTTGTTAGTTGCCAGAACAACATGTCAGTTGTGTCTGGTGTATATAATGATGACCATTGGGTATGGTTTCAGTTACCTCTCTCCACATGTGTGATGAATGCAACAAGAGGCATGACTGCCAGCAGGTCAGATGGATAGCTCGGTACGCCTGCTCTCTATATCCTCTATCCTTGTTTCTTGGTGATAAAGGGGGCAGGGTTCTTATCAATCTGCACATTTTTTAGAGCTGTGCTGGAGACAAAATCAACATACTCCCCTATTGTGTGATATGAGGAGGATTATTTTCACTCCAGGCATCCCGTGTTATTCTAGTGGGCCTCACGGTCTACTTTTTCAACGGGGGGAAGAAACATGGCAGGCCTCTGTTTTGAAGAGCCTTCCAGAAATCTGCTCCAGAGCTCCAGCTCTGCAGCAGCACTGACAAATAGCCGCAACCACTCTGACCTTCCCCAGCCCACTTCCTCTGGAGAAACAAATGTTGTTATTCAGGTCTAATAATATTCTGCTCTAAATAGGGAAAGGCAGGTTTGTGTCATGAAGTATGACAGGGCTTCTGAAGCTTCCTGGGAGCAGCAACTTCCATTAAGAGTTTCACTATCCTGTATCTTTAAAGTTTGATTTAATATAATCTGGAAAGCAGAATCAAATCCAAACAGGATTCTAGAAATCCCCCAAACTGCCCACAGACATTAATAAAATGTTTGTTTTACTTATTGAGCAAGCTGTCAAATTATGTTTTGGAAAGTTATAGTAAAATCAGACCATTCCCTAGTTAACCAATGGGTTAATTATTGGAACTGGTCTGTATATCAATGTCATACACATTAGCCTTTTAGTATAGCATTTATTTATCTACATAAAGACATATCTTTCTTTCCTGAAACTTCTTTTAAAATCTCTAGGAAATTTCAGGAAAGTAGCAATTTTTATTCCAAAATAAAGGCCAAAATGCAGTTTCAAAGATCTACTGGCAAAATACTGAATGCTGGTCTAAAAATAGTAATTTAAAAACACTGAAATCAGCCTACAAATTACCTGTAGAGTACACATTATTAACTGCTGGCCCCTAACTTCCCAGAGAATTCAAGTCAAGTTGTATTTACATAGCCGAGTATCAAAAATAACAAGTTCCTCTCGGCGGGTTTTGAAAAATGTACAGCATAGAACACACCTCAGTCCAGACAAGAATAAAAATACCTTTCCAGCAGCCTGTGTAGTATTTAGAAGGTATTGACAGGTTGTTGTTGATGGTGAGCCAAACATAATTGTAGTTGTATATTGTAACTAAGATGCGATTATGAATGTAAAATGAAGTGTAAGGTGAAGACATTTCTGAGGCATACGATCCTGTACACACAGCAGTGAGAATCAGTTTCCTTGTTTACCGTGTCATGAAACTAAGGTTGTACTGTTGTGTGGATAAAGAAGGAACACGCAGATAAAAAAAGTAACACACTAACAGAAAGCTGTTAGTGTGCTAAATGAAAAAGCACACTAACAGCTTTCAACTGATTGTAAAATGTGAGCACAAGCCCTTTCTGGAGGTGTATTCCCTCACATGCATGTGCAATAGAAATATTTTAATTTCCTACAAAGCCCACAGACCATAGCTGTCAGCAGATCTATTGTTCACTGGCTGTGTATTTCTGTCTCCTGTTTGTAAAAGGAGACCTGGAACATTCCTCTGCTTCTTCTGTCACACCAGAAGTCCATTAGTGGCCCTTGAAATGGATAGCCACCCTCTTGCTCTAATAAACGGTGATATTACGCCATTAGCACTGCTCTTATTACCGGTTGAACACTGAAATCAGACACAGTATCAAAGACATATTATACTGTATTATCCTGATTGAGCGTAAGGAAGCACATAACAAGTCCTTTTAAGGTGTTATTACGTTTCTGTAGTTTTGGTTAAAGATGCCTGATATAGTGTTACTTTAATGACTGTATTTTTTGGAGATTGCTCAGTTCTGGAAATATTTAGCATTTTCCCTTGGCTGTTCATTATTGTAGGTTCAGTTCAAACAAAAAAATACTTTGACAACAAAAAGTCTGCAAAAGCGCCCAAACTTTGATGCAGCATATATAGGAATGTTCCCATAGCTGTCTGTTTGGATGTTTGGTCACACGGCAACCCTTTCCCTGTCCTGATCCACACTGTAAAGATCCACCAGTGGGTGGATCGCTGTCAACTTTAGTAAAGACATGCACAATCCACATAGCCTGGTCCTACCAGACCATCGTACTTCATTTCATTTGTACTGAAGGTCTGGAATCGCTCAATTGACACTTGAAGGCGGGTGTCTGTTGAGGTTTAAAACTATTGGATCTGCTCAGTGCCACTCTGGATCTGCCAAGTAATCACATAACGTTTGGCCGTGACGTCATGTGCCGGCTTCTGACTACAACTGAAACTGGCGCACAACCTCAACATCATTGCTCTCAGCCACTCCCTCTGTTCGCTGATTGGACCGGTAAAAAAGAAAACCCGCAAATATACCGCGGACCCAGACTGACTACTGAAGGGAAATGAAAATTGAGCGGAAGTAGGTAGGTGGGCGGTGTCAGGCTTCTGATAACGCACTGCCTCCAGCTTTGTTGTTGTCCCATTGGACTCCCAAGGTAGTGTGGTAAACCAGCAGCAGGGAGGGGAAGGAAGAGATAAGCTACGAAAGGCAACGCCAACAGGCAATATTATAGTTTTTGTGTAACAATGGTTGGGCTGAATAGTTTATCAGGAATTTCCTACAAAATATTAGGCTTTGCTGAGGGAAAGCAGACTGACTGTGTGACAGTGAGAGGTGCAGACGGCACGTGACGACAGAAAGTGCAAAGAGAAAAGATGGGTTGGTTGTGGCCTACCCAAATATATACTTTTCAGTTTTTAAAGGCTGAATCAGAAATAGTGCACACAGCAGGCCATGCAGCTGTTGCCAGGTTTGTATTCAGGCGTGATAAGAAAAAATGTCACGTAACACATCATGAATTTACTGGCTGAGGAATGTCATTTTTCAAAGTTTAAAATTCACTCGTACGCCCCATAAATATTCCAAGCATTATTTATGTGACAACAAAGTCTGTTCCAGTGATAAGAAGGATAAACGTCACTTTAATTTGTACCAGCAGTGCAGCAGGTTTTGTCTTTATGTATGAAGCCTATACTCCATATATGGCCCCCTAAATAGAGATTGATGTATTTAATCAAATGTTCCCCTGGCCTTTGCCATTCTGAGGATTGTGTCCTGGTTATCATAACATTAATGTCTAATGACGTTGGGATCGCAAGCGGTGGAGCAAGGGGCGAAATCACTTCAATCTATCAAGAGTACATTAAAGTAAGTGTACACTGATTAACTAACTAGTCACACATAAGTCACACATGCGCTGTAGAACAACACTGAGCCATATTAAAGTCTGATTAGAGTCTAATGAGGAGAGCAATTCAAGTGGTTGCAGTGCAGATTGCTTGTCCATTAGTCTAGCTACAACGCTCAATATACACCCAATGTTCCTGCTTTAGAGCTGAATGACAAATGTAGTGTAGAAGCTGGCTACAGAAACATCAGTGAATGTGCTTATTTGTCCTGCTGCAGAAGGTAACTCATTTTAGATTAAAGGAACACTTTGCTCATTTTCAACTTTGTTTCCATATGTCATAGTTACTGTACAGACGTATCATGTTCTCTGCATGGCTGCAGCCAGCTGGTGCTAGTTCACTACCACCGGTGTCCACTGACATATTCTCACATCAGTGGATGGCAGAGTCATTATGGTAAATGTACTTAACTTAGATCTACTTGTATGGGCAGGTAGATAATGCAACAGAGAGGCTCAGGTTGCTGTATGGACCGTGCAGCAGCAGGGACATTAAAGCTGACTGCTACTTCAACCAGGAGAGAGTCATTCTTTACCCCTTTGCTATCAAGCAGGAGTAATGTGCAGTCTGAATGTGAGTTCAGACATTTTATATATAATATTTTAATGAAGGTTATAGAGGACACCTGAGGAAAGGGCATGTGTGGTGAGCTGGTCCACTTCCTGCTTGGGTTGGATTGAAAATAATAAATATGATAATTAATTTACAGTGTGTAAATATATTGGATGATATATGACGAGTGCTGTGATGCTGGAGAGAAATGTATATTCTGTTTCTATCAAATCTAGGGAAGAATCAGCCTGGAAATCCAGACCCATATCTTGAGAGTCTGGCCACGATCAATAGTAATTCCCAACTCAAGGGGCGGCTCCTACTCGTGCATTTCAAATGCCACTGCACGCAGTTGGATAGCACTACAACCAATCAGAGCGATGCACAAGGTGACGTATTAAGCCCCGTTCGTTTAGCTAACAGTGGGGTTAACTGTTAAATCATCATCCGGTTACGTCCGCCCCAGAGCACCATACATAGGGCTCTGGACCGCCCATATCAGAAAGAATGATTTGATTGGTAGCTCAGGATTTTTTGACATATTTAATGAGCTTAAATGGAGAGTGTCCAGACCAACAGGCGCAGTAAATTTAATTTGCCAGCGGCAGGTCTGGATTCCCAGGCTAGTGAAGAGTGCCTTATTGATCAAAACTAATTATGAGTTGAAAGAACATCTCAGCCATCATTCAGTTAAATGATCCCCTTGCAGCCTCACTTTGCTGTATTTGAAGTTACTATAAGTGTCTCGAAAAGGTTACAGAATGACAAACAAGTTTTTCTGGAATAATCCTATCTCCTATAGTGTACAGTCTACAGGAGAAAGGTGGATTCCTGAGCCGGCAGTTGGGTTCACAGCACTGGAGCAGATGAGATGGATGAGATAAAGGCTGGTACCGTTAAAGAGAGGAGGGCTGAAGGTGGGGCAGGGTTGAGGGGAATGCTTTAAGAAAAAAACCCTGAGGGCCACTGCATTGATCTTGAGATGTCTCCCTCAAAGTCTGCATATCCCCTATCTGACTAATATTTATATCTCTGCCTTCTAATGTTTTGTGGCCTCAACTTTGACCCTGATTTCCCGCCACTTCTTATTGGAGGCATATGTGGCTCCATTATCAGAATTGGTAGTACTTCCTCATAGGAAACAACGCAGCGTCTTTACCAATTTAACGCTAACTGAATTAGCATGAAGACATGACTTTGGCCTTCAAATGGGCTGAACTTTTACCTGCATTTCGGTCATGTAGCCACAATATGAATCATGAAATGTGTGAAATACACAGAATATTCTAATGTTCTATGAAGGGTCGGAGAACTGACATGTTCACAAACATCGGAATCCTGTCATGTCACAAGGGAGGAAAGAAATGTCCCTCATTCCTAATGCGTTTCCCTCGATGCACCACTTTAAAATTCACTTTAGTCTGATTTAAACGTCTACACTGCCTGGCCCAAAAAAAAGTCACCACCTGGATTTGACTAGGCAAAAAGGCAAGAGCCCTGCATCGGTCAAAAACTGCAGTGATTAATATGTTTCAGTTGGCAGCAAGTTATGTAACCCTAACTGATGCAGTGAATAGCTTCTTAACAACCATGTCAGAAAACATGTGATGTGGTTTTGGAAAAGATGTTTCAGAGGGGTGAAATTATTGGCCCGCATAAAACAAAGAAAACTACTCAGGAGAAGATAAACTACTAAATGGTGTTAAGTAATGTCCAACGCATTATTAAAACCTGGATAGATAGTGGTGAACCGTCATCTCTGAGGAAGAAATGTGTTCGGAAAAAAATCTTTTAAGACCTCCCTAACCAGTCGGAATATGAAGATGTATTGAACTCTGAGATGCCATGTAGTACAAATGTGCAAAACTTTAGAAATCGGTTCACGCCTGAGAAAAGGCAGAATGAGTATTTTATGGTCTCACTGTCTAACCCTACATTTTCAAATCCTAACCCTACATTTTCAAATGTAGGGTTAGGATTGACAGGACAGCTGGGCCAAGGGAAGCCTGAGGAAAGACTGAGGGAAGGAAAACCTCATTCATTATATTATAATGGCGATTTTATAATGATAGGACGCCGGTTCTGTATGTGTGAAGTATTCCTTTAATGATCATGATGGGAGATCAAAATACTTAAAATTATTTAGTGGAATCAAAATTTAAAATATCGACAGTAGAACTCCTATGTTTAATAGTGAAAGTAAGAGCATTTCCACACACACAATGCAAAGAGAACATAAGGGATATGGACTATACAGATGTGTAGCCTTAAGAAAACCACTTATCAGTGGGGCTTATCAGGATAAAATGCTTCAATGTGCCAGGGAGCATACAGACTGGACTCTGGAGCAATGGAAAAAGGTTGTGTGGTCTGATGAGACCAGATTGACCCTGTTACCCTGTGCATCAGGGTAAGAAGAGAGGTGGATGAAGTGATGCTCCCATTATGCCTAGTGCCTACTGTACAAGCCTGTGTGGCAGTGTACAGTAGGATCTGGGGTTGTTTCAGTTAGTCAGGTCTAGGTTCTAAGCAACCTTATGTGCCAAAAAAGCTTATCAAAATGTGTTACGGCGAATATGTGCCTTCATCAAAGCTAAAGATGGTCCAACAAGATATTTGAGTGTGGGTATATGTATTAACTAAAACAACGACATAGAATAACCAATATAAAAATGCTTTCTACACAGAAAAGGGTATGTTGGGTTAGGGTTGGCTGTTGTTTGGTGCTAAAAGCGCAGGATGGACTTATTGCATCACAGATCTTTAACAAAAACAGGAAGAGGAACTTGTTTGTTGCAGCAAGGTATAATATTACAGTGTGGTTTTCTCCACCGCATCCTTTAAAAGAGGGTGGTGGTTGGGTTGTGTTTTAAGTTCATTTAGTTTTCAATTAGTCGTTCAATTCTTGTTTTGTTAATAAATTGGGTTAAGCATTCAAACATCTGTCTCCCATTCTTCCTTCAATCCACATAACATCAAGTGTTACTCCCTGGTCCACATCGGGACGTAACACATATGAACAAATACACAGACAGTCCAGATGGTGTGCAGTAGGGGACGGGGGGTCAAACTAAATATGAAAATACTCCACCTGATCAACCCAACAGGGATGACAACTATGTTGTGTGATTGACAGACTGAGCTGACTCTGGTATGTTTCACAGAGGGGGAGATGTTCCTCGAGGCGAGCCCATCACACATACAGTGTTCAGTTATACTTTTCTCCTCATCTGTTCTGTATACATCTTCTCCCTGTCATGTGTGGGGCAGTGGGGCGCTGGTCTCTCTGTGACAGCTGTCATAGAAATACAGCTCAGGTCACCAAAGTCATCCAATTTCACACTCTACACTTACTGCAGTAGCTTCAATGTATTGCTAATTTCGCAAGGAGACTGAATATGAGGCTACGATTATATTATGTTGAAAGTTTATTTTCAGTTGTTTTTGTCTGACCGCCCCCTACACCCCCCTAACTGCGACACAGTTGTGGTAACTGAGATGAAGTCTGAGCTTTATAAAGTAAGCGCTGAAACATTATGCATCAAATTTCATGTGCATGTCCTTGTCCACTGTAATCCATGAGGATCTTTAGATTGTTGACTTTATTTTCTCCAATCTAATACTATGTAAGCATGCTGTAAATGTCATGGTTCAGTCAGCTGTCAGTGTGTCCCCCAACAGACACTGAATTCTGATTTGCTCACTCAGTGGAGGAACCAGGCTGTTTAAAGGGCCGGGGCGAAAAGAAAAAAGGGCATCATGTAGGCATATTAAAAGCATAACCACACATTTATGATAAAAACACACAGGGAACAAAACAACTTTAACATTTTTATTTCACAAACACCTCCAAAGAAAAAGAAAAACTTCAGCTTTAGGACCTGGTGCTGCATCGACAAATATGTGCTGGCTCTTCCTGCATCAAAAGGTAGATTCATAGTACACATCTTATTTTGGTCATCTGTTTATAGTACTTGTTAAAATTTGGTTTCCTAACTCACTCAGCCACATTTGCATTTGTAGGGCAGGCCCCGCTTCTGGTACAGCCAAAAAATAGGGACAGTGCAGATCGAGAAATGTCAAAATATTCATTAGGTTCGCTGTTAACCCATCAACCCCTGGCAAAACAGAAAAACTATTTGTTAAAGGCATAATCATTCATTGTAATCCAGATTTTTTTTTGTCAAAATCAGCTAATATACTCATTGTCCGTAGTGTGTGCGCACGCTGAAAAAGGACCATCACTCTGAGTGTCACATATTGCCGTATTTATTCAAAATAAACAAGGGCAACGTATACTCCACCTTTAATTGCCATAAACCTTTAACTCCCACTCAGTGTGCTCAGGAACTTCTACACCTGCACCTTAATACATAATGCCCTTTTCACACCGCCGGAAAATCGGAGCTAGTTCGGAGCTAGATCGGAGCTAGAGCCAGTGTTTTGGTTTAACACCGCCAGAGAGCCGGCTCTGGGCTGTAAAAACCGGTTCAATCCCAACCCCAGGATTGAGCTGGGCTAGAAACGAGAACTGCCTGTGCCAGCGGCCGGGGGAGGGATTATCCTGACCAACCAGACCAACTCAAACCTCATGCCCGCCATATTTAAAAATTCCGCTACTACGAGACGTAAACATAACATAATTAACAAACGTAGCGATCAAATTGACCTGCGAAAATACGCTGTATGGGTTCTGTTTGGTTAAAAGAGCAAAGCGAGAGGCAACACATGTAAAAATAAGACGTATTCGCCGCTGTCGTTGTGCTTAAAGCTAGCGCTAGCTTTAATAATAATGATAATAATAATGGATTGGATTTATATAGCGCTTTTCAAGGCACTCAAAGACGCTTTACAGGGTTCCAGGTTCCATTCATTCACACACAGTCATACTGGTGGTGGTAAACTACCATAGTAGCCACAGCTGCCCTGGGGCAGACTGACAGAAGCGTGGCAGCCATTCAGCGCCTACGGCCCCTCCGACCACCACCTCAAACATACAGCAGTCATACACATTCACACGAGGCAAGGTGGGTGAAGTGTCTTGCCCAAGGACACAACAACCATGACTCAGGTGGCAGAGCAGGGATCGAACCGCCAACCCTTGGATCATTGGCCAACCCGCTTAACCACCTGAGCCACGGTTGCCCGCTTTAGCGCTAACTTTAGCGTTAGCTACGAGAGCAGTCACGAGAGCAGCGACGTCGGGCGGCGTACACACGTTTACAGTGACGTCATGACGTTGCTCTCTTGCCGGCTCCATGGCTGGCTCTGGTCGGTGTGAAACCAACCGGTTCATAACTGGTATAACGCTGTAACCACTTTTTTTATTTATATACATATATTTTTTGGGCTTTTTATTTATTTATTATTATTCTTTCGGACAATTCCACACAATACACAATTATCTCTTTCACATCATACATCTTAATTTGTGTTGTCCGAAGGGTGACGGAAGAAGCCTAAGGCTTATCGAGTCCCGCCCCCAAATTTATGCTTTATTGATAGTGTAGAGACAGAGTTGAAATGGGGCAGAGAGGGGAGTGACATGCAGAGAACGGCTGGAATCGAACCCGGGTCCGCTGCTGGCCGAGGCCCATGGGGGGACGCCCTACCAACTGAACTAGGGCGCCCCCTGCTATAACCACTTTTGAACTGGCCCCAGCACCAGCTGGCTCTTGGTTCTTTTTGGTGTGAAAGGGGTAATAGAGAGCATCCTGAGCGGGAGTATCACCACCTGGATGGGGAGCGCCACCAAGCAGGATCAGTTGGCTCTAAGGAGGGTGGTCCGCTCAGCTGAGAGAACCATCAGGACCAGCCTCCCCAATCTGCAGGACATTCACATCAAACCATGCAGAAAAAGAGCCAAAAAGATCACTAGTGATGTCAGCCACCCCAACAACAGTCTGTTTACCCTGCTGCCTTCAGGGAGACGCTACTGTCTGCTGAGGGCCAACACAGAGAGGATGAGGAGGAGTTTCTTTCCCCAGGCCATCAGACTGTTAAATATGACTGAAAATGTCACCTAGCTCACCACCATCAATCATTATTTTCCTCTTTATATAAATGAGTTGAATTTGTTTATTATTGGTTGCATTATTGGTATGGTTATGTTTCTGTTATGTTTATTGTGTTGTCGCCATCAAAACTTGTGTGCCGGATGGGTTCATAAAAATTTCACTGCGCATTGTCCTGTGCAATTGCGTATGTGACAAAATAAACTTAATTACCTCATGTTAATCCTTTATTGTAAGGACACCTAACGGTATGGCATTACATCTCATTTCCATCATCTATTAGGAAACCTTCCAACCTTCTCACGCATGTAGGGATTCCATTTATAGCATCGCATCCCATTCTGTCTACTGGAAAGGGCACACTGTGGAAAACTGGTATGTAGTGCACAGAGGGCACACTATCACAGCTCCCATAGGGAAGGTCCTGTTTAGACCATTGGAAGGGCACCAATAGAGCACTGCAGCATGTTATCCACTAACAGAGCACTCATTAAGACATACACAATATTCCTGCTTTGTTTTCCCATGTGCAGGGAACTAGGCCAATATTCTGTGTCCTCACTTCTTTGTTGAGTCTGCATAATGTGCTCACTCAATGTAATCTGAAGCACCTCATCCAGAATGAAACCACATTCAAACGTTGCATGGTGTTTCTTAAAGAAGCAGCCCCGTCCCCTTTTGCTGCAGTGTTGTTAGAATCTTGGAATTTGGTGATGTGTCAGAACTGGAAAGGGCTTACTGTTACTTATCACCTTTGGATGACTGATAGAGAATGAATTGGCTCACAATCATTTGTTATGCTTTCTACATTCGGGTTTCCAGCCCACACTCAAGTCAAGGATCCAAATATGACAAGAGCAGTCCGTCCACTGACTGCTAGAGCTGAAACCATCTGACTGCCGAACATCTAAGGCCAAAATACATATTACATCAGCGTTAGCTAGATATGACTAGCTGTGTGCTAAATGTGAAGATACAGCCAGTAGCCGGATCGCTTAGCCTCAGAGTAAAGACTGGAAATGGGTTAACAACAGCTAGCCTTTCTCTCTCCAAAGATAGAAAATGATGAGCTCATGTAACACCGGAGGGTTACAGTATATTATTTTAGAGGTTCGGATTCCCTGGCAAACCAACACAAGCAAAAATGACAGAAGAGTAGTTCTTGTAAAAATATATGCTTTATTACGCTATTTTAAAACACAAGTTTGTTTACTCAATAGCCTCTTAAACGAGGACAGAATTATTTAAAAGCAACATCTTCTTAGTTGTCCAATGTTCTATACCAAGCAGTGGCGGCTCCTGACAATAATCTCAGGGGGGGCAATTGTTGCCATGATGGGAAATATGACCCAAAATTAACCTAAATCAGATAGCATATGACAATGTCATATTGCATTTAACTGTTTGTTTTTCCTGTTCATCTGGCATAACCACTCTGGCAACATTAGACAAGCATTGCACAGTACAGTATTTTTGGAAATTAAGTTAGTTAATTTCTTGAATAAAATTATTTTAGCTCTAAAATGATTAATTATCCGGCTGTGGCCATCACAGATAACTTGTCATCTACCAGTGTGCTCCTCAGATAGGCTTCCTTTAAAAGTTAGGAGACAAAAATGGATGCTGGCATAGCATGTGCAACATTAACAGTGCTAATCATCACATTGGTTTGGGTTACTACTGTCTACAGCACTTGGTAGGCGGGTTTATGTCGGACGGTGAAAGCAGCTGTCAGCTAAACGACGATCAACAGCTGATCGCCGTTCAATAGCCGATCAGCTGTTGAACGGCGCTGGCTCGTATATGCAGATTGATGTTTAATGTTTGTTTTACCTTTTCTGAGAGATGATGCATAGGGGTGACACCCAAAGTTATCCATGCGGTCTCTGTGCTGCCATCAGGATGGATAAAAAGCCAGTATACAGTCCATATCATCATGCAGCGGCAGCAGGACAGAGCGTTAGCGCATTAGCATCCTGCTAGCCTCGTTAGCCGTTCAAACGAGCCCCGTGAAAATCCGCGTTTATAAGATCCCCCAATCCATCTTGGTAGATACTTGCTTGATGGTTACATTTTGTCTGGGAAAGACCTAGTCCGAGTCCGATCAAGTAAGTAGCTTGCCAGCCTAGCCTGAGTTGATATAAAGTTGTGTTGGTCTTGAATATGACCGCTCTGGGCTGCATACTGGACATGTGACTGTATTAGTCACTGTAATTGGTTTATTGTTTACTGTACGTATGACGACAACACGTTAGGGCGCGCACCCCCGGAACCCATAGAGATTGCATTGCGAGGCTTGCAGTTTGAAAAAAAAAAGTTTTACATTGATGTCTATGAGAGCGCTGGGGGCGATTTTCAACCAGCCCGACATCGCCCCAGAGTGACGGTACAGAGCACAGACGCTGATTGTACAATGATATTCAGACTTAGATGCAGGTAAAAACTGTATTGAAATCATAAATTATGATTATTAATAAAAAAAAAAAAAAAAAAAACATCATTATTAGGGGAGACCGGGTACAGTTGTAACACGGGACGGATGTAACACCTTGAATTCCTCCAATCAGAAACAAGCTAGAGTGATGAAACTCACTGTGCTCGTGCTCCGTCAGTGTCCCTCCTTTCATTCAAAAGGAGAGCCACATCAGATACTTTAAGAAGAAGTTATCAACAAAAGTCTGTTTTTGAGGTAAAAAATGTACTTCTTTTTCAGACGCACTTTTTTGGATTCTGTCCTCATATCAAATTTCTATGAATCCAAACAAGTATTATTAGAATCACTGTTTTGTAAGCTAAAAGTAAAAATGGCTAACAAGTGTCAAACTAGCATTCAAGCTAGCTCACATGAGATGAAAACATGGTTGGTGATACTGGGACAGTTGTAACACCCTGTTACAATTAACACACACAATTAAATAACTTCATCATATACCTGTTTGAGGTAGTGAATCTTGGTCTTCATCTCATGTTTGAGGTTGTGTGTTATAATCATTAAATCAATCTCATGTTTGAGGATGTATGATCTATAATCATTAAAACATTTCTTGCATTGTAATTTGATGGCTTCTTTTTTGTCATGCAGTATGAAAAAAGGTAATGATTACTTAAAAACATGAAATTAATATTCATAATAATATGACTGATCAATAATATATTTCATTTTGAGTATATGATTGATTCATTCTGAATATTTTAGACATGTTACAACTGTCCCTGTATACTGGGACAGTTGTAACAGTAGAGAGCCTGTATTAGAATTAATTTTGCAACCGTTACACATTTCATTAAACCACTTAAATACATTGTTTCAGTAGCTAACAGATTGAAGTTTATAATATAACAAATTGGTTACTCTAGTTTAAATAGTTTTGGATTTATCGCAAAAATTGCAAAAAGTGTTACAACTGTACCTGGTCTCCCCTATTCATTATTATATTTTCGTTTTTTGCTGATATGGCTCAAGGAGGGCGGCGCCCTATCGCCCTCTATGGGCGAGCCGCCACTGATACCAAGGGGGAAATACCAAGCTCAGTCCAGTCCCGGGTTGGCTCCTTGTTTTCCCTTCGCTCCAATCCAGAGGTCCAGCGCCAGGGATTCCTGGGGGCCGCTCCGCCACTGCCTTGAAGCACGGTACATTTAAAAACACATTCACTCATGACTTGTGTGTAGCAGGCAGTTCATGGGAGAGGTAAACCAAATGATGAAAATCCACAACATCAAACAATACAAAACCACAGCAATCAAAAGTATTACATTAAGGGAAATCACAGACAGCAAACAATAATATTCAAATGCATAGAATAAAGTTAACCATCATCCATACTGCTCATGACTACTCGTTTTCATTGTGTTACACTCACTCATTAGCATCTTGTGTGTTGTCTGTTTAAAATCAGTAAGTTGTGGTTTGACATGAGGTTAAGTGCCAGACTATGGTTGCGTTCCAAATCGCATACTTTCTACTATTAGTATGTAGAAAAAAGATTTAGGATGTCCCGATTCTTGTGGCCAGATTTAGGATGGTTAGAAGTACCCAGATGTCCTACTTCATGCGGCCAAGATTGTTAGTGTTGAAAACTGAATCCTATTTGGGCGATTCTGACCCACAATACAGTGCGCACGTGAAGTGACGTCACATCGACGAAGCCTCCATATGAAAACAAACGGGGATGCGACGGATATAAAAGCAAGAGGCAAGATCAAGGCGCAATGTTATGATGAAATAAGAGAGTAAAGTATGTCCCAATAGTATGCCTACTGCATCCTAACTAGATTATTTTTATCGTCGGATGTAGTATGTAGAATAGAAAAAAGAAAGAGTATGCGATTCGGAACGCAATCTCTTGGGCAGTGACTTGATGACAAGAGTACAAGTCACAGACCTTCAAAGAGGTGCTGGAAGGTGGATTTGTTTAACCTTCGCACATAGCTGTTTTACCATGCTTCCAGTTCTTATGCTTAGCTAAGCTAACTGGCTCGATCTTCATATTTAACGGATGAGAGGGTTATCGATCTCAGCTATCTCTTGGCAAAATAAATCTTGTAAAAAGTGCATATTTTGAAAAAAATTATGATCCATCCCTTTGAGCATCAGTCAAGGTTTAACCATGACTAAAATGATGAATGGTAACTTGTGAACAAATAACTAGCCTTCTTTTTGTGTCATTTTAGCTAATGACAGACACTTCCCAACAGTCCAACATTGTGAACCAGCTTCATCAAAACAGCATGTAACGTTATGCTGCTACTCAGTGCGTGTAAAGACACCTGTAAACACTGACTGTGGCTGTCCTCCGGCATAGGATGCTGTAGCTGCTGTTAGAGCCACAAAAGACAACATGTCACCTTGATCCCTGCTACAATAGAGCTAAGAATAGCAGTCAAGTTGTTACTGGAGATGGGGACCAACAATGGGGAAGGAGGGTGACGATCCTCCTTCAATAGGGACAATGATGTATTTAAAGCCTCAACAAGGCTTTGATATCCTGATCGGTAACCTTTGCTGCTCACCTTAATGGCTATTCCATGTTCGTAGCCCAAGGTCCCTACCAGGCCCTCTCATGATGAAGTAATAGATCTGATGACTGTACAATGGATGCTTGAGATTGGCAGTTGTTGTGGAGCTCATACTCCGCCTGTGTGTATGCTGGGATGGATAGCGTGACAGTTTGCCACCTGTTGGTACTTGAGTTGAAGCCTCTTGCTTGTGAAGCAACACAAAGAACCTTTAAGGCTGGATATATATACAACAACTGATATGTACTCCACAGCCGGCTGATTGTAGGCTAAAAAAATATTCCCGACCCCTTTGGGTCCAAAGCAAATGACTCTCAAGGCATGGGGGGCAGCAGTCATATCCGATGTGCTGCTCTGTCCATGCGAGACACATGTGCTACAACTTAAGTCGGAGGAATAAATCATCCTGTATGAGGGGAATAAGGAGGATTTCACATTAACCCCTGAATGCCTTGTACTCACATGGGATCTCCCTCTGGCTACAGGGCTGAATAACATCCAGGGAGCCCTAAACTCTTACACAGCACAGGATTTATTCCTCTTGAATTCCGCCTGCTGAATGGTAACCAGATCAGCCGTTTGGCAGTGTGTGTGTGTGTGTGTGTGTGTGTGTGTGTGTGTGTGTGTGTGTGTGTGTGTGTGTGTGTGTGTGTGTGTGTGTGTTAGGTATGAATGTCCAATGGTGTCAGGGCGGTGGGACAACAATGCAAACTGTAAGAGCCTGTGGTGTAACACCATGCTATGCCACCTTGCCCCGCGCCGGACATCCCTCAAGGTGGGAATTCCTTTTGCACCAAATGGTAATAAATCTGTTGTAATGGCGGCAGCTCAGAGGTGTCCGATACTGGGTGGAGGAGAAAAGGAAAAAGAAAAGAAAAAGACAAATGAAGATTGAAGGGCAGTGAGTGAGCGAGCATGAACGGTTCAAAATTCACCCAAGTGCAGTGTGGGAAAGCTATGAGCCTCCCTTAGCTGGTTGCCCAGGATGTGTTTAAACAGGAGATATACAGTATGTGACCCTGTGCTTTTAATACCTACCATATATATGCTGCTGCTGCACAAAGACAGCAGCATGTGAAAGAGCTCTGCATGCCTCTCTGGAACGCTTTTCCATCTGCTGATGTAACTTTGACTGTGTCCCATCAACCACAGTCACTACAGGGCAGCATCGTTTAAAGGCCAGGACACACCAGTCCGACTACCCGAAAATGGTAAATGCCGATTCAGGGAGCTCCAGTCTTCCCGTCGCGGCCGAAAAAGTGCAAAGAACACATCAAACCGACTGTTGCCTTTCCGTACGCTCTGCGCTTGCGCGGGACGTAATGTCTCCATAACAGCAGGCGGCGCTAATCTGTATTGTGGCCCGAAAAAATACGGAAGCCGGAAATGATGGGACGGCTCTCTAGACCATAAACATAGATAGAAATACGTATTTATATTTATGGACCATAAAGAGCACAATTTTTAGCAGAGAGTGTCGAGCATGGTGTCGAGCAGTCAACAAGGGTTGAAGCATGTGAGTACTCGCTGAACAAAACAAACAAACATATTAAAACGATGGCTAACTGTTGTTAGCTGTTTGTGCTACCCGCCTCACTTCCGGGCTTCACTGATTCGCTAGCCCTCCACAAATCAAATTGCTCCAACTGAAAGACTGTCCGCCGCCAAAAGAAGCCTGACGACATCAACGTCGACCGATTTCACGGCACACACCAAACAGATTCGTGTCTCCGAGCCCTCCCGACTCTACGACGGCGATTATCGGGCCGGTGTGTCCTGGCCTTAAGAGCTGTCACAATGTAGCTACACCCCCTCAGTGTCTGTATGTCACCTAACAGACAGGTACACAGGCCAGGTGTGAGTTCAGCTGTCTGAGGCCCTGCCATGGAGGAGTGGAAGAAAGGACACTCCAAGGCAAAGAGGATGGGGAGAGCACAGAGAGAAGATAAGCAAGGGAAATGACTTGAGGGAAACAAAGAAAGAAGAAAAGGACAAGAAAACCTGATGATGGAAAGGTGGAGATAAAGAACAGAGGTGGTATGGAACTAAGTACATTTACTTAATTATGAACTTAACTACAAGTTTAAAGCATTTGTTCTTTACTTATTTTCCTGTTTTGCTACTTCACACTCCACTATAATTCAGTGGGAAATATTCTACTTTATTCTGTAGTTTCTGGGTTCTGGTGGTGGTGTGGCGTGATGAAATAAGTTGACAGCTGACGCAGGTTTGAGGAGGCTTTCAGGAACAGCTTAATTTATTCAACACAACTCTGCTACATTTATCTGAAATGAAGTTACTAGTTACCAAATTAAGATTTTGCACACGAAACAGATGAAGAGTTTATAAAATATTGTATACTACCCAACAGAATATAGGCCTTCAAGCACAGATGAAACATTTATCAATTCATCGATACATTTACTGTCAATAATTCATTTTATATTTACTATTTTGTTGATTTTAATGGAAATATATCAAAAATGTCATGGTTCCAACTTCTCAATTGTGGATCTGCTGCTTTTCCTTTGAATCATTTAGATTTTTACCAGCAAACAATCAATCTGTGTATACATAAATACTTAGATCCACAATTTTTATTAAACCGTTATTTATACGATAGAGTTCATTGAGGGGTGACCCTCATGTCCAGTCAATGAAAATCAGTATTTGTAGTCCCATACAGAATGAGCTCCACCTCATCCAGCTACAAATCTGCTTTACATTAGTAAAAGTCTTCTAATATATAATAGTACAATGGTCACTTTTACTTTTATTATTTAAGTACATTTTCCTGATTATACTTACAAAAATACTGTTGGTACTTAAATACTTTATACTTTTATAGCTACTCTATACACCACTGGTAAGAAAGAAGTGAATTAGGCATAGCACGAGATATAAGATATGCAAAGAACGGACATGCTGTAACATAGAAGAAAATAGAAAGAAAGAAGATAGTCTTGGAATAAGGGAAGGGAAGGATGACAGAAGAAGAATGAGAGGACAGGAAATGGTTGAGAAAAGGAAGAAGATAAGGGTAATAATGGGCCAATACTGGGGACCAGTTGGGAAGGGAGACAAGAAGAGGAAAGGAGCATTGTTCAATATGTAGAGAGTAGGTAAGGAGAAGAGAAGAGAGTGGATAAGTGGGGAGAGAATACGCTGAACTGTGTTGGGAAAAGAAACTCTGGGTGGGTCACTCACAGCTGTGAACGAGAAAGGGAAAAAGGGAGCAAGAGAGTGGGAGAGAGAGGTTCTAGATAACAGATAGTTTTAAGGAAGGAATACTTATGTCAGTGTGCAGGAATGGTTGCATCAATCTCTGTTTACCTTCACTGATTTAAAGACCTGCGAGCATGTCCATGTCTCCCCTGTGTGCGTCACTTTTAGCTGGAGCACTGTGTGTGTAGAAGAACATCTTCCCTCCCTCTGGTCTGACTGGAGCAAAGCGAGCAGCGCTGCTCAGACTAACAGGTCCTGGCACCTTCACACAGGAATTCATTCTTGCCCCTGTGATCGCAGCAGGCTGGGATTTGGACACAGAGGGAGCTACCAAGAAGCATGTTATTATTATTTTGGTAGACGCAGCGTTGTGGGCCTCCCCCATCCCAGAGCCCTCTCTTCAGCGGGGTACGGCTCCACACACACAATCTCTACTTTCTTTTTCTTTCCCCCTTGTGGACCTCGGTGTTAAACTCTGCAGAGTAACAACACACGCTATCAGATCATACATCACTATCAGCGTGAGGAGGATCAGCCACCTGAGCTCTTTAGCTCTCCCAGGCGCTGCCGTACGAGCCAATATATCTGACTGCTAACTCTATATCCCATGTGGACAGTTTGAGTGCCTGTGAGTGTAATCCATACAGCTGAGGATGAGACCGTGGGACAACGAGGTATGAGTTGTGTGTGGCCTGGCTCACTTTCACACCTGACCCTGCTGCTGAGCCTGGAAGGTGACCATGATAATAACAGCAGTCACCATAGCACACACACACACACACACACACACACACACACACACACACACACACACTAAGACGCTCATCCCAGGTGGGTCACAGCTGTGGAATCAACCACTCCACGTTTGCCCTTAAAATACCAGCGTTGACACAGGGAGAAAAACAAAAAAGCAGATTAATGAAGCCCCTCTCTGTCCTGATTGAATGCTCCCGGCCCCACTGTGAGATTTAGTTTTTGTCTTAAAACCATTTCTCAACATCATGAGCTGAGCTGCTCCTGCTGTGAGCAATGAGATGAGGACCTCCAGTCATGCGCCTCCCCTCCATCATGGCTCATATTAGTGGAGACACACCATCCAAGCAGCTGCTATCTCACCGGCCTGGCGAGCACACACTGGTTTATGAAGATCATGAATGGGAGATCATATGAATATGGGACGTACACACTGCAGGCTGCCTCTATGGGTTGCTAATAACGAGATCAGGCTGGCACCGCATGTCAACAAGGGGAGAACATGTGTGGGCTGGTAGATGTATGTGTGTGTGTGTGTGTGTGTGTGTGTGTGTGTGTGTGTGTGTGTGTGTGTGTGTGTGTGTGTGTGTGTGTGTGTCCATCTACAGACAGTGTGTGGGAGCATGTGAACATCCCATCGCTAATTAAAAAGCATTGCCTCCTTTTTGGCTACAAGTGGGAAATGTTGCACCTTTTTTACTTTGTGTACTCTGTGTGTGTGTGTGTGTGTGTGTGTGTGTGTGTGTGTGTGTGTGTGTGTGTGTGTGTGTGTGTGTGTGTGTGTGTGTGTGTGTGTGTGTGTGTGTGTGTGTGTGTGTGTGTGTGTGTGTGTGTGTGTGTGTGTGTGTGTGTGTGTGTGTGTGTGCAACTTGATAATTATGTTTTGTACAGAGCTGACAAAGGCTCTGGAGGAGTAGCTTCATATGTTTCTTCAAATTTAACCTCTGAGCTTGTTATCCCTAATGAAAACCCAAGTATGTTGAATGTGTCTTTATTAAAATAAATGTTCATGAAAATAAAGCACTACCTATAGGCAATATTTATAGACCTACAAATGTTGCTTCAGAATCTACTAAATGTATTTTGTTTACCATAAACTCTTTAAGCCACCAGAATGAATTATTAATTTTGGGCGACTTGAACAGTAATTGGCTAAATCGCTCATCCCTTAATGACCTGAAACTTTTTGGCAGCATTAACTTAACCCAACTTGTAAATTAGCCCACTAGAGTTGATGCTAAATCCAAGTCTTAGTTAGACTGGATTCTTGCCACCCACCCGGATAGAATTTTTAAATCTGGGAGATCATATGAGTACGGGTTGTACACACTGCAGGCTGCCTTTATGGGTTGCTAATGACGAGATCAGGCTGGCACCGCAAGGGGAGAACATGTGTGGGCTGGTAGATGTAGCCTATGTGTGTGTCTCCAGTCTGTCCCAGTGACCACTCTATTATTTTCTGTGTTTGGAAAATGAAGCTGCCTCACCTTCCACCAAGGTGCATTAAGTTAAGACAATGTAAAAATATGAATAGTGAGTATTTTATTCGAGATTTAATTTCTATAAATTTGGATATGTTTTTGATTGATTGATTCAATTTATTTCAGACATATCAAAATTACAAAACAAAATGAAAAGCATGAAAATACAAAAAAATATGTTCAAATGATTTCACAAAAAAATAAAAAAAATAAACCAAAATAAACAAATAACAAATTGAATTGATATGCCTGAAAAGGAGTAGGAAGAAGTATAAACTTATTTAATACCCCTTTTCCACAGCTCAATAACTCATATTTGTTATATTAGCTTCCTGTGTTCCTTATAATCGTTTTTACAAATCTATACAATTTGTTATACTATATTTGATACAATCCATACAAATATACAACTTGATACTATAATTGTTTTATATTTATACAATCCATATAACTATATCTATTATATACATACATCTATACAAAATCTATATCTATATATTTGTACAATTCACATATCTACATCTATATATACATGTATACAATCCACATATCTATACAATCAATATGTCTATATATAAATACAAATATTCATTCAATATGATGCACCATAATTACACTTTAAATATATATATACAATATATACAATTTTTTACATTGATTTTTTTATTATTACCACTTTTTATTTATTTTTAATATACTTTCCTTCTTAAATCTCTCCCTCATCCCTGTACCTTTTAAAAATCATTGCTTTTAACCTTTTTTTAAACTGGATCATGTTTGGACATTGCTTTAGCTCCATGCTCATCCCATAAAGTCGTGCGAACAGCTAGTGTCTTAAAGTTTAACTGTTCCCTCAAATTATAACCCCCCTCTCTGTCAAAAAAAAAGTTTTTGAATGTTACCTGGTAGCAGTTTATTTCTAGCTTTGAACATGATTTGTGTAACTTGATATTCAACCAGGTCATTGAACTTTATGATCCGGGAATGTAAAAACAGGAGGTTGGTGTGATCATAATATCCTGCTTTATTGATTATTCTTATGGCTCGTTTTGGAAGTGTGACTAGTGGTAGCAGTGAGTAAGTCCCCCAGACCTCCACACAGTAATTTAAATAAGGTAAGATCATTGAGCAGTAAAGAATATGCAGTGATTTTTGATCCAATATATGCTTTGCTTTACACAGGACTAAGATGCTTCGTGACAGTTTATATTTAACATGTTTCAATGAATACTAGTGCTGTCAGTTAAACACGTTATTTACGGCGTTAACGCAAACCCATTTTAACGGCGTTAATTCTTTTATAGCAAGATTAACGCTCTTTTTGGCCTAGCAAACGTTGTGGTTTTTTCACAAGCTGTAAAACATGCTGTTCAACTAGTAACGTCAGAAAAACTGAAACACCACAAACTATACATGTAGCTCGCAGTTAGGTTACTGTTAATTCAAACTGAACATTTACGGAAGTTACCTAAGAATTATAATTTTTTTTGACAAATAAACGTATTTATCGCTGAAATTAACATAACAAAAAAGTAAAAATATATTTTTATTTTTCAGGAGTTATTTCGACAAATTATATTGTTTTGGCGATTATGTTCAGGCATCACAGCTGGGTGGTTAGGGTTAGAGCAAGGGGATAGGGAGAGGTTGGAATATATATAGATAGAACATTAGATTAAGTTCAGGCATCACAGCTGGGTGGTTAGGGCAAGGGGACAGGGAGAGGTTAGAATTAGATAGAACATTAGATTATGTTCAGGCATCACAGCTGGGTGGTTAGGGTTAGGGCAAGTGAGTGACGTAGCAGCAGACATGTTATTGTTATGGAAGCTAAATAGTCAAAAATCACGTCTGTCACACTACTTCCGCCCAGCCACAGTACTTCTGCCCCGGTATTGTTCTCCGGGGCTGCAGCTAGACTCTACTCCTTTGCTGCGGGGGCAGTTATTTATTTTTATCTCATATTTTTATAGTGATTTACCTGTTCTGCATTTTTCTTGTATGTGCACCACATAACAAACAAACACACACACACACACACACACACACACACAAAGGAATGCAAATAGCCTAATGTATACACATATGCATGCCCCCCCCCCCCCACACACACACACACACACACACACAAACAGCCAACAGCAGTGTTTCTTGAATTGCTACTATGTGCTGGAGGGTGTTTGGTTATGGAGAGAGTTGGAGCACACACATAAACACACACCCACTCACAAGGACATTAAAGCCTGGAGCTCAGTGTTAATTAGAGGTCATTCCATTGACAGCTGGCACAGGGCATACCTCAGGGCTGTAGCTAGGAGAGGCTGATCAAACATGAGGCAGTCATTGCTCTCTGGATGTGGAGAATGCTTAACCTGGAAATCCAGACCCGCTTCTTGCAAATTTACAATTTCTCCGCATACTACGCTGGACACGAACCATTGGAGCTAATTAACTATGTCCGAAAATAAAATAAATCACATAAAACAGACAAGTCAAGCCGCCTGGTTATTTAAAGCTGGTCCTAATCCATGAAGTGCGTATCACACCAGGGGCCTCATTTATCAACCGTACTTACGCACAAATCTGTGCACAAATCTGTGCGTAAATAGGGCGTAAGAACATTGCCACGCAAAGTATGGAATTTACCAAAATGTACTTAGACTTATGAATGTGTGTAAATGTAAGCACAACTCTGACCATGCTTACGAACATAATCTAGTGGTAGAATAGCGATATTACAAGCACAAAGCAAAGCATTTAAGAGTTTCAACGTCTGCATTAACACTAGAACCGCCAGCGTTCTCTTTATATCTATAATCGCCACGCGTCAAATCCACCCGTGCATTTCTAGGGTAATATGAAGTCCTACATTTGTTTGTTTAATCATCATCTGTGTTTTGGACCTCTTGTATTATAATCTAAGTTTCTTTAAGAACACTGATCACGACTCAGTAATGAAACTGAAGTAGATATAAAATCGCCAATACATCAATGAAAACAGACGGTCAAAACAGCGTCCAAATGAGCTAACATCCTAAATGCAATAAATAGTTATATGGCTCACTTATTTTTAGGTAAGCTCTAATTGATTAGGCTACTCATTATATGTGTCACACGTTTACATATTTTGAAGCGGAGGATCCCTGCGATGCTCTCTGTGCGTCTCATCTGACAGCACTCAGCTGTGAGCTGGACGAGTCGCGGTGACTCGCCAGACTCGCCAATCACTCATTTCACTTAGTAACTCTAATGTTGTTAGGAACTTATCTTCATCTCTTATTTATTGAAAGAGTTTATGAATGACTGCACGTAAAGTTGTCAGATCGCGGACCCCAAACAATGCCGTTGCCTTACAATTTGCTCGAAAATATCACATTTTCCCATGCAGCAAGCTTTCTTTTGTTTTAATGCCTGCACTAAGTGAGCCAACAAAATATGTTTTGCTTTGATACAACCTCGTTTACAAGGGTTTCCATTTATGTGTTGGAGAAGTTTCTTTTTGTTGCCCTCTTTGCCATTGTAGCGAAGAGGGATAAAACACATTCACATGGTTGATAAAGGGATGTGTTGTGACCATATATGGTTAATTGGAGGCGTTTCTGAATGCAAATGGTCTGAGCGTGAACGAGCATGGTACTTAAGAACATGTGGGATTTATCAAGATTGATGACTTACTGGTGTGTGTACGATAGGCCAGCGCACGTTTGATAAATACCGATTTTTTTGTACTTAAGCACATACTAAATTTCATTCGTAAGAGTGAATTTAGAACCTTTTCTACGCACTGTTGATAAATGAGGCCCCTGGTCTGTGGAGCAATGGTTTTTGCAACCCATGCAATGGAGGATACATTTTCATAAACAATTTTTAGTGGAGTGTCAGAGCCTGTAAAAGGTAAAGGCTTTTTCAGCAGGTCATCCACTGGCACTGCCTTTTATAGTCCTCTTACTTTCTGGTGGAAACACAGACAGCCACGTGGCCTAGGAACTAAAGGTTTGTGATCGTTTTGGTGGAAATGCAGCTTTATTAGTGTGCACCCTAAGAAGTCAGTGAAGAGCTTTGTTGCCTCATGTGAGTTTGTCATTTTGAACTGGTTGTGTTGGAGAAAAGTATTCAAACATTTCTATGTTTTCAGGCCGCACTCACACTAGGCCATCTGTTCCGTGCCCGAGCACGTTTGCCCCCTAAAGTCTAGATCGTTTGTCTAGTGTGAGCACGCCATCCGTACTCCAGCACGTCACACTTCCTTGGCCATGGAACGCTTGGGAGAGGTATGCCACGGCCAAAGTACAGATGCTAATGAGATGATGCCAGAATTGCCCATCACTTGGACTTGAACATAAAACATGTGAGAATTAACATGTGTGTTGGCCTAGGAGTGGGCTAATAAAAGATTAGAGGGAGAGAGATAAAAAGGTGAGAGCAGCAGAAAGCAAAGCAAAAAGCTTTTCTTGACCGCTGCCTAAGGCCCGCAGTGTTTACTCACGTTCGTCAGATTTTTTTCTTTTTCCTCCTGTCAGCTGTCATAATACTGCCTTTACGCATGGCGGTGGAGACGAACCCAAAACAACACACATCGGGACTCGGCGGTCCGGTGATAAGGAAACACTAGCCTACACTTACGTGTAACAAGAAACTTTATAAAGACACAATTAAAATAACGCTCTCTGGCGATACAAAAAGTTCTGACTTGGATTACTTGATGGAGCGATCGATGTGTATAAAACCATCCGGTCTGATGAAGGGCCGTTCTATTAATAAAAAACAGCGAACTGCACAATTATATTAGACTGTCCACCGTGACCTATTACCTCAAGGCTACATTTAAAAAATAAATTGCTCAAGGATTCTCGTTGGTCTAATGTGGAAGTGGAATAATTGATTTAAATTTGGCCGGATGAAAATATTAACAAAATAGCCTACAAGTAAACTACGCTTCAAATCCCAAACACGCACGGTGATGTAGGGAAGTTGAGGGTAAGTTATGACAATTATAAGGGCCCATACCCCGCTAGGGCCCACACACAGCCCCCAGTAGCCTCCATGACAAAATGATTATGCATACACTGAACTAATATATAATCATACGAATTAATACGAATTAAAGCAAAGCCACAAGTCATACAGTATTCTAATTTCAATAACCCCCTTGGCCCCTTCTTAAAAAATTGTTTGGTCCACCCGCCCCCACCCTCGCGTCCTAACACGTTGTAGAAAAGCCATCATGCCAAGGAAATACCCCAGGAAGACGACATGTGGCAATCACACGGAAAGAGCACCTTCTCATCTTTCCCTGAAACCTTCAGGGCTGGAATGTAGAGTAGGCCTAGTTTTAGAGTGTGACAGGCTGATATTATAATCCAGTTGGGTCTTCTCCTGTGTTCTGAGTCCCAGGCTGTTCTCGCTGGTTCTGATTTTCCTATGCTTTGACCCCCAGACACTAGTAGGCCTTTCACACCGCCGCAAAATCGGAGCTAGTTCCGGGCTAGTTCGGAGCTAGAGCCAGTGTTTTGGTTTCACAACGCCAGAGAGCCGGCTCCGGGCTGTAAAAACCGGTTCAACTCAAACCCCAGGATTGAGCAGGGTTTGAGGTAAGAACTGCTTGCGCCAGCGGCCGGGGGAGGGATTATCCTGACCAACCAGACCAACTCAAACCTCATGCCCGCCATATTTAAAAACACCGCTACTACGAGACGTAAACATAACATAATTACCGAACGTAGCGATCAAATTGACTGGCGAAAATACGCTGTATGGGTCCTGTTTTAGCAAAATAAACTTGTGTCACCACCAGTAATGCCAGAGACACGGCTTTCTATATTGAAAAACACTATCTTTAGATCAGTGCGCAGCAGTTAAGTTACAAATAGAGCATTAAGGCTGCGGCTTCACATTAAAAGCATTTCACTGGCTTCACATTAGCATTTCACTGGACAAACGTGAGTTGGCTTTTATTTTGAAGTAACATGAAAGTAAACGCTGAAGCAGGCAGCACCTTCACAGCATGGACATATAAACACAGAGCCCACTGAGCCGAGCAGCGCGGCAAACGGAGACACACACACACATACACACACACACACATACACAGATAAAGTGAGAGCCAACACGTGTAAAAATAAGACGTATTCGCCGCTGTTGTTGTGCTTAAAGCTAGCGCTAGCTTTAGCGTTAGCCACGAGAGCAGCGATGTCGGGCGACGTACACACACGTTTACAGTGAAGTCATGACGTTGCTCTCTTGCCGGCTCCATGGCTGGCTCTGGTCGTTGTGAAACCAACCGGTTCATAACTGGTATAAGGCTGTAACCAGTTTTGAACTGGCCCCAGCACCAGCCCGGAACTGACTCATGGTTATTTTTGGTGTGAAAGGCTTAGCTGGCTATAAGGGTCCTGTGTTCTGACCCCCAGACTGTGTTCTAATCTAACTGGTTCTATCTTTCATTTGAATCTTATTAAAACCTTTTGAATTATAATACACTCAACAAAAATATAAACGCAACACTTTTGTTTTTGCCCCCATTTTTCATGAGATGGACTTAAAGATCTAAAATTCATTCCAGATACACAATTGTACCATTTCTCTCAAACATTGTTCACAAATATGTCTAAATGTGTGATAGTGAGCACTTCTGCTTTGCTGAGATAATCCATCCCACCTCACAGGTGTGCCACATCAAGATGCTGATCTGACATCATGATTAGTGCACAGGTGTGCCTTAGACTGTCCACAATAAAAGGCCACTCTGAAATGTGCATTTTTTTGCTTTATTGGGGTTCTGGGGACTCAGAACCAGTCAGTATCTGGTGTGACCACCATTTGCCTCATGCAGTGCAACACATCTTCTTCGCATAGAGTTTATCAGATTGTCAATTGTGGCCTGTGGAATGTTGGTCCACTCCTCTTCAATGGCTGTGTGAAGTTGCTGGAGACGGCTTATGGTGGAGAAATGAACATTCAATGCACGAGCAACAGATCTGGTTGACATTCCTGCTGTCAGCATGCCAATTGCACGCTCCCTCAATGCTTGTGGCATCTGTGGCATTTTGCTGTGAGACAAAACTGCACATTTCAGGGTGGCCTTTTATTGTGGACAGTTTAAGGCACACCTGTGCACTAATCATGATGTCAGATCAGCATCTTGATGTGGCACACCTGTGAGGTGGGATGGATTATCTCAGCAAAGCAGAAGTGCTCACTATCACACATTTAGACAGATTTGTGAACAATGGTTGAGAGAAATGGTACAATTGTGTATCTGGAATGAATTTTCGATCTTTAAGTCCATCTCATGAAAAATGGGAGCAAAAACAAAAGTGTTGCGTTTATATTTTTGTTGAGTGTATGTTGTATTTGATTTTGTTCAGGGTTACTTTCAAATGTTTAGAAAATTTGCTTTGCTTGATTGACCAAACCCGATCATTCTTTTACTAGTCCGACTTCTTCTTCTTCTTTCGTGTATCGTCTTCATATATCCATCTTCGTGTCGTGTAGCCATTCCCTCGTCTCAGGTCCCACTTGGAAGAGGCCCTCCTCTGAAGGTGGTCTATGCCGGGGACAGGTGGTGATGATGTGGTCGGCAGTCTGCTCAGGCTCCCCGCACTCACACGCTGCACTGTCTGTTAGGCCCCACTTCTTCATGGACGCTTTGAAGCAGCCAACCCCTGTGCGAAGGCGGTTCAGGAGGGTCCATTGCCGGCGAGGTAGATCTTCTCCCTCAACGCCACCTCCAGGATCCTGGATGTAATGGTGTAGGCGTGTCTGTCCTGCTGACTCCCACTCCTGCTTCCATGCCGCTGCCAGCCAGGCTTTGGTTGTCAGATCCTCCGGGATGGACATAAGCATCTCTTGTGCGGGCTGATTGTATGGGTGGCGGGACTTGAGTCTGCTTAGAGGTGTTGCCACGGTGGTGGTTTCATGGAGGAGGTGCCAGCTGTGTTCCTGGGCTTTCCTTGCCAGGGCGAGGGTAGCGGCCTCTCGCCGTAGGCCGGCTGGCGCTATTCCTGCTAGGACTGGCAGGTAGAACACGGGGGTGAGTTTCAGGCAGCCACTTATGATCCGGAGGGCATTGTTGATGGCCGTACTAGTCCGACATTAGTTCTGGAATGTGTGGCTAGCTTTCAGGATTCTTACTGTTACAATATGTGTTGTTATGTTAGTTTCAGAGTGGAAAAAGTAAGTGGATCAGTTTACCCCACAGCTGGGGTAAAGTGAGCCACATGACAACTTTTTTAAAAACAATCATATTTTCACTGCCTTGAAAAAATTCTGCTAATGCCCATTTCTAGGAAACATCCTGAATTAATGGGAAATGTTTAAATTTGATAATTTTATAAATCATTTTAGCTCGCTTAGAAGGGAGCAAATGTAAAAAGTGGCTCAGATTACCCCGTTCTCCCCTATGTAGTGAAGTTGGAAATTCCCGAGTTCCCAGACGTTATGCGATTGGTTGGCTGATCCAGAGTGGCACTGGGCAGATCCAATAGTTTTAAACTTCAACAGACACCCGCCTCCAAGTGAGTGAACGTTTGCCAATAGAGCAGTTCCAGACCTTCTGTACAAATGAAAGTATGATGGTCTGGTAGGACTAGGCTAGTGACTTGGCACCCTTATCTCAAATTGTAGCAAACAATTCTAAAAATCTCCATTGAGCCTGAATTTCAGGGTGTGTCAGTGTAAGATTTGAACAGTAATTCCAAGGGAACATATACATTGATTCTCTTGGAAACCTTTCGAATATATTAGGAACATTTCTGGCTTTTTTTATCACTTAGTAATGCAGCCAACTCAGATTAGAGTTGGAACTGAAAACATTATAACTATTGGTACCATGTGTGTTTGGGGCTGCAGTCAGTTTAAAGGGTGTTATAAAAGTATTCAGAATATACAATTTGTATGGTGGCAGCTCAGATTTCGTGATAAATGGAATGGAATTTGTTTAATTAAAAAATAATTTCTGATTGAGGTGTTAGTTAGAGGTTAACAAGAGCTTTTTTGACAAGAAGGTCTCACTTTGAAGCTTTGAACTGTCTTAGTCAGTCTGGGTTTCTGTGTGGCTGTATTAAAGGAAAGCAGCACTTGTGTTTCGAAAAGCCCAATCTGGATAAATAGAGATAAAAAATGGAGATAATCAAAAGTTTAGGAAATATACAAAAACCTACCACATTGTTAGTCCCAATACCTAAGGTACATGAGAGCAGCACTCTTAAAAGAAAAAAAGAGGTAATGGGAAACAAAACCTTTGCAATATGTAAAAACGGTTCACCCCTAGTCTACCTCCAGGCCAGACATTTTCCACTGAGCATCTCTGCCTTTTAATATGGCCCCTCTGAAGCCGTTCTCCAAGATTATTTTTTTCCATTTGTATTTTATCCTTCAACAGAGAGAGGTATCACCTAACACCTGACACTGCATTTGGGGGACCAGCAACAGGAAAGAGAGAAGGTCATGTCAGGATGTGACCTGCGGCGGTGGCGGAGATATAGTGCAGAACAGCCATGGTGTAGTCGGAGTGGGGTGTGGTGTTCCTCTCTCAACCCCTAGTGACTTCTGGGTAAAGAGAAGCAGTTTGGGTCCTGTAATGAAATATGTCCCTGTGTCCATCTGGGTTATTAATGTTCCTCTCCAGACATTTCAGAGGCCTATCTCCATCCTTATCCCTGTTGTGAGAGTAGGTGAAGGTGCAGGGTAATAAAAGTCAATGTTCAGTGGTTTAATGCCGGCCAGGTATGAAAAGATTACTGGTGTAAAAGCAAGACTTGTTTTGAAAAAGGTCAGATTTAACAACCCTGAAAATTGGCAAAAATATTTTAAGCATTTAAATGGTATATTGTTCCACACAATGGAAATGCAAATTAACTGTCATAAACATAACCTCTTCACATTCTACCTCCAACTCCATTTCCATTATCCCAAGTAAGGAAAAAGCATGTGACCTGTCCCTTTGACAGAGATGTGGGCTGAGTATTCATGTCAGGTGGGAGGCTGTGTTCCTGCAGCTTTAAACCACGGAGCTGAGCTGTGCTGCATCCGGAGCAGACCATGTACATTTGGACGGGGATGAATCAGACCTTTATTAATGATCCGGCAAACCGGTTAGCGGCGCCATAAATAACCATGGACTGACAGACAGATTTTAACCAGAAAAACAGGCAGGGTTTTTTGGGCGACTGGAGAGTACGTGATGAAATTTGGATTATAAAGACATTACTACAGTGGAAGGCTGTCTTTGATGAATTCTGCTTAGACTCTAAACAGTGAAGTGTGTCAAGAAAGAGAGGCGCGAGACTCTCGTCCAGATAATTTTTCACTGCAGTCTGTTTCCAAATGACATGTTCTTCTGCCAGGATTAATCATTACATTACATTGGAGAATAGGGGATTATTATTTTCAAAAATATTTCTCCCCAAGTAATATTAAAATATTTACACACTGAATTTCGATCTTAATATGGTTGAGGTGAGTTTTTGGGGAGGGAAGGCAGTGCTGGGGCCGGGGACTCTATTACAATATAGCTAGGTCACATACTGTATATAAAACCTTAAAACTTATTAAATATTAGATTATAGATTCATGAAGGACTTGCATGTTGTGGCAGCCTGTATAGTCACAGAATCCTGTGATTTTGAAGGTATGCTTGAGAAAATAACTGCTCAAAAGCGCCCGTGAAATTTGAACACTCACAAAGTCTTAGTGTTTTCTCTCCAAAGCAGCCCCGGGCCTCGCTCTGGTTTTGTTTTTCCCACCCACCAAGGCAAACAGAAGGTGTGTGGGACATCAAAGAGCCGAGCTGCCCCCGGGCACCCAGGGGCCAAAGCATATCTGAGTTCATACAACATTTCATCAATACAAATCGCGTCCTGATTGCATCCACCTTAGCTTTCTCCGTCTTGCTGTCAATCATTGTCTAAAAGCAGTGATGAATGTGAGGTCAATATATCCATAAAGCCGTGAAGGCATAAGCTCTGAGTGCACTGCACAGTGAGACACAAATAAACCCAGATATCCATTTATTGACTTAGTTCAGGCCGTGATTTGTATGCCTGCTTATGGTCAGCACAAGTCAAATATGAGGTCAGTATATTTTGAATTCCCATCCTGGGTTTCAATAGCCCCTGAGCTGTGACAGGGCTTTCCGCTGCATATTCAGCGCTCCCGGACAAATAAACAAATCATTCCATCCCTTTTGCCTGAAGGTGCTCATCGTTATACATATTTAGTGACGGACCATTACAATTTTAATAAGCGTAAGAGGAGAAAGCCTGTTGGCCTCCCTGTGTCAAAACATTTGTACAGTGTGCAAAAAGGCATGTGTTTGACTGGCGGTCGGGGGAGAAAGAGTTGACTTTTATTTTAGTCCTCAGTCCGTTCAGAGCAGCACAATGGGAGCATTTAGCGGAAGAGCCCGGCGCTTACACAGCCTTATGCTGCTGTGTGTGTGACAGATAAGTATTTTTCTGATTCCCTAAAGGCCTTTTCTGTCCTTAAAATGCTTAAGAAGTATCAACTCATGGATATTTTTTACTATAGCCGGAAATAAGCATAAAGCCAGCCTGTTTAAATTGCTTAGGTGGCTTAATATTTTAAATAATTACATTAAATTAAATAACTACAACTTTTGATGTACCATACTTTTACACAACCAGCAGCAGTCAAGGTGTCTCAACTACTGTGTCTCTCAAGTAGAATATTTTAGACATGAAATAATGCAATTCGGGGGGGCTCTCTAACCACTACACCACAAGGGCCCCCCACCTCTCCTGTTTTTTATATCTGTTCCCAAGACTACGTAGAGGTGAGAACTATTAGTCTGTAGCCCCTTTTACACAGCCAGTGAAAGCCGGGAATATGCTGGAATTTCGGCCCTCCGCCCTGTTGTATAAATGTGACCGTTGCGGAACGAGGGAAGAAAGGTGCGAGAGATTGTTCCGGGAATTTTACTACCTCGGGGGGTAGTAAGATTCCCGACAATCAGTTCCGCCTCTCTGTTCAAATGCGGCCAGCTTGTTGTTGCGGAACAGGGGGGCGTTTGACGTTCCATAGCCTACGTTCTAAACATGCGACCATGTTAGCAGTTGAAGGACGTGTGTTTAACATTAACCACGGCGGCCTGATGTCCCGTAAAAATCACCAAATAAAAGGAACGGCGTATAATCTAGCTGGTCATAAGGTCCGCTGCTCAATCCAAACCCCCATGCTTCATTTTGCACACACACACACACACACACACACACACACACACACACACACAGACACAGACACAGAGGTGAAGCAGTGAGCAGCGGAGTGATTTTTGTCAGTTTGGTTAACAGTCCCAGTGCTGTTGGACTCAGCGCGTCGCGAGATCAACCGGCACATCGTGGGGACAGTAAAATACGGCCCTCTTACTGCAAGCTCCAGCACTCATCTGCTCTCAATTCACCAGCCAGTGTTGTTGTTGTAAAGCAGCTGACCGGCGCGGCGCTAAATGTTTACTTCACACCTGACGCTGTTTACAAGCACCTCTTTCATTCCGGAACGCTGTGGGGCTACTGATGCGCCAGCAGGCCGGCGTTGCTTGGTTCTGTGTAAATAACACAGAAGCAAGCAAAGCCGGCATATTGGAGTGGTGTTGTTCCGTCAATATTTCATTTCATTTAACCTTTATTTATCCTCGAGAGACCAATTGAGGGGTGACCCTCATTTACAATGACGTCGAGTCAAAACAAATTCAAAACAACAATACATACAAAATATTCAGTGCAAATACATCAAATACACAACAAGTGAAAAAAAAAAAAAAAAAAAAAAAAAAAAAAAAAAAAAAAAACATTTAAAACATGTACAAGGTGGTGAAGAGTGGCAGCAATTAAAAGGAACAAAGTAAAATATAGTCTAATTAAAACAGTTACAAGTAGAGTTTGGCAGATCCAAGATAGTCTGTTTAAATTGGCCAAAGGATATGAATGTATTTAGTTTAATTTTTAGCTGTAAGTTGTTCCAGGAGTCGGGGGCACTGAAGCTAAAAGCTGTCTTTCCCAGCTCAGACCGGGCTTGTGGGACATAAAGCATAAGCATGTCAGTGGAGCGGGTCTGATAAAGCCCATCTGAAATGTGCAGCATTTCTGTTAAGTAACGAGGAAGCTTCCCAGTCAAGGCTTTGTAAATAAAAATGTGCCAATGTGTGTCACGTCTCTCTTTAAGGGAGGACCACCCAACCTTTTCATATAAGAGACAATGGTGTGTGTCATAAGCATCTCCTGTAATGAACCTTAAAGCAGAGTGAAAAACAGAGTCCAGGAGTTTAAGGCATGAATGTGATGCATGCCGGTAGACCACATCACCGTAATCAAGGACAGACATGAAAACTGCCTCAATAATCCTTTTCCTACTAAATAAGGGGAAGGTGGTTTTATTCCTATAAAAATAGCCAATTTTTTGTCGTAGTCGACAAACAAGATTATTTATATGAAAATTAAAAGTGAGTTTATCATCTAACCAGATGCCGAGATATTTATACTCTGTGACTCTTTCAATTAAAAATCCATTCTTTGTATACAAATTAAAATCATTAAAATTTGTAGTTCTTGCTCTGGAGAAACACATATATTTGGTTTTGTCTGTATTAAGAACAAGCCTGAGGTCCACTAGACAGTCCTGCAGGGTGTTAAAAGAGCTTTGTAGGTTCTCAATAGATTGGTGCACCGAATCGGAAATGCAATACAGTACTGTGTCATCAGCGTATAGATGGGCGTGACAGTTTTTAAGCGATGAAACAATGTTATTTATATAAATTGTGAAAAGAACTGGACCTAAAATTGAGCCCTGTGGGACACCATTTGTAACAGTTAAAAACTCAGACTGATATCTTCCCAGTTTAACTGACTGCTGTCTATCAGAGAGATAGTCCCTAAACCAGCTACATGCAGACTGATCAAAGCCAATGTCATGCAGCCTCTGTAAAAGCAAATGGTGGTCAACAGTATCAAAGGCTTTTGACAGATCAATAAAAAGTGCTGCACAGTGCTTTTTCTTGTCTAAAGCTGTAACAATGTTGTCTGCAACCAAAGTCACAGCAGAGACAGTACTGTGGCCTGCCCTAAAACCAGATTGGAATGGGCTCAAAATGGAAGCACTAGTCAGAAATGTTTTTAACTGATTATTAATAAGTGATTCTAGAATTTTTGCGAGGCATGGGAGTTTGGAAATTGGCCTGTAGTTATTTAGATTGTTCTTGTCACCACCTTTATGTAAAGGGATAACATGAGCTTTTTTCCAAATTTTAGGAACTATTCCAGAGGAGATGGAAAGATTAAAAATATGGGTAATTTGTTTTGATATTATATGTGTAGAGAGCTTGATTGAAAAGGGGTCCAAATTGTCCTCTCCCATGTACTTCTTGGGGTTGATGGCGAGGAGTGCATCTACAACAACACTTGTGGGAAGAAGATCAAGGCTGAAAAGAGGAGTTTGAGAGACAGGCGGTATGTTACTACTGGTGGTAGAAGGCCTAAATCCTCCATTCTGAAAGAGTTGACCAGCAGCTACAAAATGTTTATTAAAAGCTAAGCCAATCTCTTTTTGATCATTGAGAGTGTGAGCATTTAATTTGATCTGAGTGGGAACTGTGCTAGAATTGTTTTTATTATAGTTCACAGCTTTCCAAAATAGTGCAGGGTTAGAGTAGCAGTTTGAGATTAATTCAAGGTAGTATTCAGATTTGGCTTTCCTGACCATGGCTGTGCACTTATTCCTAAGGTGTCTAAAAATTGTCCAATTGGTATTATCTCCAGAGCGTCTAGCTACAGACCATGCTTTATTTCTCTCGGAAAATAAATCAGACAGTTCACTTGTAAACCAGGGGTTTGATCTATTTTTTACTCTATGTTTTTTTAGGGGTGCATGCTTGTTTATAATTGAGGTGAAAGTATTGATGAAATGGTCTAAGGCTAACTCAACATCCGAAATTTGCGTAGTCTGTTGAATGTCACTATGATAGAGATCACTTAAAAAGGCTTGCTCATTAAAACCTTTAAAATTACGCTTAATTATGATTTTAGGTTGAGATCTTTTTAAATTAATACTTCTGATACAGGCCACTGGGCAGTGATCACTAATCCCAAGCTCAAAAACACCAGCTGAGGCTATTTTATTTATTTTATTTGATAGGATTAAATCAATTAAAGTTGATTTTGCTTGGTTTTTTAGATTAGGTCTTGTGGGCTCAGTTATTAATTGTGTAAGATTAATGTTGCTGCAGATGTCTTTGAAAGATTCAGAGGCACCAGAGAGCCAGTCAACGTTAAAATCACCCATCACAATTACCTCTCTATTTCCATAACTGGAGAGCATATGTGCTAGATCGTTTAAGGAGCTAGTTTCAGCTGAAGGGGGCCTATACACACCAATTACAACAAAACAATCATTTGACGATAAAGATAATTCTAGCGCGATAAATTCAAAGCAATTTGGAACAGAGACAGCATGTAAAAGTGTTACAGAATAACAGGATTTAACATATACAGCCACTCCCCCACCCCTAGTGTTTCTGTCTATTCTGAATAAGTTATAATCATTTATTGTAACAATGGAGTCATCTGTACTCTTCTTTAACCAGGATTCAGTCAGAATCAAAACATCTGGATCTGCCTGGGACACTAAAATCTTTACGTGATCTAATTTATCATGCTGTAATAAACTTCTAATATTTAAATGTATAAAACCCAAGCCCTTTCTTGATTTAAGAATCTGTGGTGAATTTAGCTTACTAGATAGTGACCTTATGTTAAGTAAATCACACCTAAGGTCAACAGGGAGAGGAGCGAGAGGGACAGGAACTGTTTTAATGTTAATTAGATTAGAACTCATCCTTCTATGAGGGCTGGAGCGAGTAACTTTTGTAGGATCAGGGTCGATGCTATGAGGGCAGAGAGAACGTTTTGTATCACGCCTATCAGTAACTCTAATAGGAATATGAAAGCGAATAGGGGCAGAAATTAACATAGGGAAATGGGTCAGGGGATGAGCTATAGGTATTACAGCCACAGAAGAACAAGGTGGAGTAAGGGGGCTGAATGCCGGGACAGCGCCCATACTAGAGATGACAGCAGGACCCGCACTGTCAGAGACAGTGTTGTGACAGGAAGACAACATGAGCAGGGCAGGGTCAAGCTGGGGAAAACATCATTTCAGGCTAAACGCAATGAAGTTAATGAAATTCTTTGTTAATCTTTCGGACCCCTTCCTGTTCAAATGCAGACCATCAGCTTTAAAGAGGTCATGCTCAGTCCAGAAGTAGTCGAAATTGCTAATAAAACCAAGGCCTGCTGCAGTGGTGAAGTTTTGCATCCATGTGTGCAGACCAAAAAGACGGCTAAAGCGCTCTGAGCTCTTGTGAAGGGTTGGAATAGGGCCAGAGAGAACACATCTTTTACCAAGGCTTTCAACAGTAAGAATCAATGACTCAAGGTCATGGTAGAGTTTGAGGGAGCGCCTGGCCATGACGTCATTTGTGCCCGTGTGCAACAGAACAGTGTGAACAGACGGATAGAGATCAATGAAGACAGGTATCAGCTCTATAAAGTCAGTAGTGATCCCACCGGAGAGACAGTAAGTGATGGCGCCAGGGAGACGTACATTTCTGATGATAGAGTCACCAAATATGAGAATTTCAGGAGTCTGATTCTTACAGCCATTGTCATAGAATGACAGTTTAGAATGCAGGGAGACATGGGAGGGGCCAGAGTTATGCAGAGCAGTAGAAGAGGGATTTACGTCACCTGCGCAGATGACGTCATCATTGAGCGTCGGGTGGAGCGCACCTAGGGGGAAAGGTCGCTGAGGGGCTGGGAGAGGAGGCCAGTTTTTTGAGAAGGATGCAGATGAAGGGGATGAGCACCTTTGACGTTTGTCCTGGGACATCAGCGGGCTGGATGGAGGGGTGCAACGCTTTCTGCATCGGGAGTTTGGAGGGATTGGCTGCTCCGAAGCGGTGCTTGAGGAAGTAGCCGGTAGCTCAGCTAACTTCTCCAGGGGAGTGAAGGAGTTTGACAACGGGATGGGATCGTCATCACATTCATCCATGCCAGGGGAAAACAAGGGGAGAGAGACCCGCCTCCCCTTCTTAGCAACGCTTGTCCAGGGGGAAAGAGGGGTATCCGATGTGCGGTGGACAGCATTGGCCGAGCTGGGAACATCCTGCTGTAGCGCTTCCACCCGGGCGAGGAGCGAGGATTGACGCTGGAGGACATCATCCAGGAGGGTCTCAATGGAGCGGAGCTCAGACTTCAGACAGGACAGCTCATGGTCCACCGGGACGAGTGGAGGCATACTCGGACAGCGAGCGGGAGCACTGAAACAGATGGAGGAGAACAACAGCCAGCGGACAACCAAAAGAGAAAGACAGGGAGCTACGTGCCGGGGGAGGCAGCGGAGGAGAAAAAGGTGCCGGTCTGGACACTTACTCGCCAGGGCTTCATCCAGAAGCCCACAGCGGTGTAAAGGCGAAACAGCAAAACAGCAGCAAAGTAGCAAATATGCCGCAATCTCTGTGTAAAAGGGGCTTGTGAGAGGCAGCAAGAACCAGACATTTGCTGAAGAATGATGTGTTCATTCCTGTGGAGTCAAACAATCAGTACTTGGACGACTATTTCTCTGTTTATTTACAGTGTGAGATGAGCTGAAAATGTTTAGAGACTCCCTCAAATGTCTTTTGTTGCACAATTGATCGACAACTGTTTATGGCATGCGGCCTGTAATCAAAGGAGATTATTGGGTTTCAGCGGAGTGTGATGTGTGTTTCAAGCCATTCTTCTGTGGGTTGGATGGCGCTAATGAAGGAAGATCACGTTTAAACAGCTATCCATCAGGACCAATGCGAGGAGTGCTGGCAGCTTTACTGCTACTAAATGACTGCAAGAATCTGGAACTGTTTTCATGATGTGTGATGGAACGATACATCTCATTCACAGATCATCATTCCTCAAAATCTAATAAAACATTCTCAGAAGATGCCTTTCTTTAATAACCATAAGAGAGAGCACTGAGGCAACTAAGAACACACTGTAAAAACAAAGCTGGACATTTTTGTCTCAATGATTCAATTCCTATCTGTCATAATTTCTTATAATTTTTTTTCGATTATTCCATTTTTCTTTTGGACAAAGTTTGGTTTCATGTGTTTCTGGATGTCAGCGGCTTGGCTGGTCAGACAAACATTGTGAGAAAGGAATGATGAACAGACCAGAAAAGTCAGTAGCTCAGCTCTATTAGCCAACAGCTCAACACCGGCCATTCTGACAGGCTGTGTTTAACCAGTTATCACGTTAGCAAGCTCAAAGCATCTCAGCATTATGCTCAAATGAGAACTATTTACACCAGCAAATGGGAAAAGAGGAGGAAAATAGAAAACAGGCAAAGCCTTTCCAAGTAAAATTTGACAAGAATCAGTCCTGTTCCTTACAGCAGAAGGTACCAGAGCATGGGATTGGAATGAACCAGAATGGATCAATCATGTGATGTTTACGGTCTGTTTCTGAACTAATGGTATGTAATGATGTGATGCTCTGTCCTGCTTCAAATAGAGGACACCACAGTTTCACACATCCGTGATTTTGGGTTTTCTTAGGATCCTGGGGCCTCGTTTATCAACCGTACTTACGCACAAATCTGTGCGTAAGTAGGGCGTAAGAACATTGCCACGCAAAGTATGGAATTTACCAAAATGTACTTAGACTTATGAATGTGTGTAAATGTAAGCACAACTCTGACCATGCTTACGAACAGAATCTAGTGGTAGAATAGCGATATTACAAGCACAAAGCAAAGCATTTAAGGGTTTCAACGTCTGCATTAACACTAGAACCGCCAGCGTTCTCTTTATATCTATAATCGCCACGCGTCAAATCCACCCGTGCATTTCTAGGGTAATATGAAGTCCTACATTTGTTTGTTTAATCATCATCTGTGTTTTGGACCTCTTGTTTTATAATCTAAGTTTCTTTAAGAACACTGATCACGACTCAGTAATGAAACTGAAGTAGATATAAAATCGCCAATACATCAATGAAAACAGACGGTCAAAACAGCGTCCAAATGAGCTAACATCCTAAATACAATAAATAGTTATATGGCTCACTTATTTTTAGGTAAGCTTTAATTGATTATTCATTGAATGTGTCACACGTTTACATGATTTGAAGCGGAGGATCCCTCCGATGCTCTCTGTGCGTCTCATCTGACAGCACTCAGCTGTGAGCTGGACGAGCCGCGGTGACTCGCCAGACTCGCCAATCACTCATTTCACTTAGTAACTCTATATGTTGTTAGGAACTTATCTTCATCTCTTATTTATTGAAAGAGTTTATGAATGACTGCACGTAAAGTTGTCAGATCGCGGACCCCAAACAATGCCGTTGCCTTACAACTTGCTCGAAAATATCACATTTTCCCATGCAGCAAGCTTTCTTTTGTTTTAATACCTGCACTAAGTGAGCCAACAAAATATGTTTTGCTTTGATACAACCTCGTTTACAAGGGTTTCCATTTATGTGTTGGAGAAGTTTCTTTTTGTTGCCCTCTTTGCCATTGTAGCGAAGAGGGATATAACACATTCACATGGTTGATAAAGGGATGTGTTGTGACCATATATGGTTAATTGGAGGCGTTTCTGAATGCAAATGGTCTGAGCGTGAACGAGCATGGTACTTAAGAACATGTGGGATTTATCAAGATTGATGACTTACTGGTGTGTGTACGATAGGCCAGCGCACGTTTGATAAATACCGATTTTTTTGTACTTAAGCACATACTAAATTTCATTCGTAAGAGTGAATTTAGAACCTTTTCTACGCACTGTTGATAAATGAGGCCCCTGGTTTATTGTCAATAGCAGTGTCCTTTCTCTCATTCTGTAAATTATTAGCATAATCTAGTCCAGTGGCCGTTTTGTGTGGACCTCCAGAGCTGTGAACTAATTACTCAATTTGTATTAATACTGTAAAGTGAACTAGCTTTGTACAAACAGGAACTTATTCAAGAGGAGTGCTTTGGAAAGCTACTAACAGCTTTACATTTGGAAACAGTGAAATGTGTCTTTTTCCGGAGATCTTCCAGGAGCTTTCTCACCATAGCCCAGGCTCTGATTAAATGTTTTCCAGCTGTGAGTTGCCCCTCTTATTTTTTCTTGTGCATTGTATTGTGTGGCAATAGATCCAAAAAGTGGAGTTCAGTGCGTACTCTGGTCCATGAGGACATTTGTTACTTCTTTTCCTTTTTTACTTCTTTTCCTAACCTGTGTCTTATTTTAATCATCTTGACACATTTATTCTGTTTTTCTCTGTTTTTGTAACTTTTTGTTTCTGTACTGATGTGTAGCTCTTCAAAAAGAGTTTTGCAGGCCAATATAACATTTGAATTCAAATGGGATGGAGCGACTATTCAATCTGAATTGTTAGCAGTGGATTGTTAACAGATTTTTTCAGGCTCTTCTTGGCTCATGTGAGTCACAATGTATCAGTTTTCCAACAATATGTGCCACAGATTTCAATGTGTCTCCGTATAAATTGTCTTCAAAGCGCACAATGAAAAGCAGTTGGGAGTGCTTTGCTATGCCCACTTTCACAGAGCGACAAATCAAAGCCTCAATCACTGCATCTAATCTGTTTCCTGTAAAGTGGTGGAATAGAAGACAGATGAATAACACTTAAGGGAGGCATGCCTTGTTGAGAGCTAACAAACAGCTCCTGAATGGGGCCAGATAATCCCATGCAGCTCTCTCACCTTGCTTCTTTGGGATCCATTGTGAAGATGCTTCTTTACACTCTGCCGACCAACAGCAGGGGCACACAGGCAGACAGGAGTGGCTGCTAATGTAATCTGCAGTAGCTGAGAGGCCAGAATCAGTCTAAGCTGATAAGACTGTCTTGGGGCTAACGACAGGCCACAGCAGGTACCTGACCCATCCATTTCCCTGCAATAAAAAGACTAACTCACAGCCCAGTCCCCCAAGGCTTCAAAGAATAAATCAGTCTAAGCCCAGCCAACCCTACTGAGGGGTCACAGCCACTGAGAAGACACAACGTTTCAAACCATTGAAGATGTCTGACTGCCCTTCTGAACGGCCATCGATCTATCTTCCTGTAAATGAAGCTGTAAGGTACACAGCTCTGCCCAGCCTGATGGCCCTGGTGGCAGAGGTAGAGAGGAGACTGGAGGGTCTCCAGGGGTCAAGCAGTGAGGTCAGGAGGCTGTATTGATGTAGCTGCCCCCTGACCCTGGGTCTGTAGAGGAGGGTGGGGGGGGGGCATTCAGCTCCTGGCAGCATGTGTCCACTGCCTGACCTGGAACCAAAGCCCTCCAATGAACAAAGGTCTTAATGGGGAACCTTCTCACAGTGCGTCAGTCTCCCATTCACTTTCCTCTCAGGACGTGACATACAACTCATTTAGCACTTTTCTCCTCTCACACTAGATAATCTAGAAAAGAAAAAGTTAGCTGACTTCGATGAACCGGGGAGGAAATACCTCAGTTTGATGAGGTGGCACCATTCAGGATATTAGGTGTTTGCCACATGAAACGTTGGGAGAAGTCAGCCATGTTTTCTAACTAAAGACTATAGGTGAATCATTTTGCTCTTTCTGAAGTGGACACTCAGGATTCATATAGATAGATTTGTAGATATAATGTACAAATTTCCTAAAAAAAACATTTACATTACTAAGAAAATGGTTTCAAAGAAACATGTAATATTTCCAGAAACAAAGATTATGTTGTGCCCACTTGAACTCAATTGAAATCATTCATTAAGACAGTGCTTCTGAAATGGTGGGGCGCGCCCCCCTGGGGGGACGCCGTGAGTTGTCAAGGGGGGGGGGGGGGGGGAGGGGGGCGTGGGCTGCCTTGATTTCCAACTGACCAAAAAAAAAAAATCTTAAGTGCTAGCAAGCGCGATGTGTGCTTGTGAAAAGCCGCGATTTGCAGTAAATAAACGTCCACATGTGTCTCCAAGTGTCTCTGTAGGCTATTTAAAAAGAAATCAAGCAAGTAGACTAATAATAACATTAATGAATTATTGGTTATCGCATCACAGAAGGCCTATTGGCCTATAATAATGAAAAAAACACCACCTTAACTATGTTTACAGTTTAAAAATGTTTTGAATGAAATGCAAACCTCAGTGAATCATTTGCTCTTGTTTCTCTGTCCTGAGATTCACACAGACTGAGCAGTCTTGTTTAAATGATACAAATTGATAGCCTGGCATTCCCAGACCTGCCACTAGGCACTGGCAAATTAAATTTGCTGCGCGTGTTGGTCTGGACACGCTCCGTTGAAGCTTTATCAAGAAAGCCAGAAATCTGGCGGGCGCGCCAGAGCCCCTTATATGGTACTCTGGGGAGGACGTAACCGGATGACGACAGTGACGTGCATGCGACGTCGAAGCCGTGATAGTAAACATCAGAGATGGCTGCGGATATGTTGTGTGAGTTTGAGACTGCTTTGGCCTCGACCCTTAACGATTTGGAAGACGGCACTCAAATCTTTCATTAGCAAGTAAGTGGAATGTTCTATTTTGCCGACCGACAACGGCAAACGTTTCATTTAACAGTTTAACAGCTGTTCGCTAAACGAAAGGGGCTTACGTCGCCTTGTGCATCGCTCTGATTGGTTGTAGTGCTACCCAACTGCGTGCAGTGGCATTTGAAATGCACGAGTAGGAGCCGCCCCTTGAGTTGGAAATTACTATTGATCGTCGCCAGACCCTCTATCGTTCAAGATATCAGGGTCTGGATTTCCAGGCTAGCAAATTGAGCTAATAAACTGAACTTGATTTTTTTGCTGCAGAAGTTATCTCTGCTAATTTTTGTTATCTAATCTGATAATAAGGTGATTGTATGCAGAATGCTCATGCCAGAAACTCATACAGTGGTTTTGTACAGATAAATAAATAAATATTAGCAGGTTCTCAACAGTATTTCAATTTAGGGGGCGGGGCGCGAAAACATTTCTGTCCCCTAAGGGGGGCATGACAGAAAATAATTGAGAACCACTGCATTAAGAGGATGCAATTCTAGGTTTGGCAAAAAAAAAAGAGGTAATCTTTCTCTTTTATTTAGCAAGATATCTCAAAAACTATTTTCTTTCATTGAAAACTGTTGGAAATGTACAGATACAAATCCAGATGTGCATCCAGGGACCTGTCTGCCTTGGGTTCCACACCATGGGGCGGTTACACCTATCCTGGCACCGCCCGCCTACCTACTTCTGCTCAATTTTCATTTCACTTCAGTAGTCAGTCTGGGTCTGCAGTGTATTCATGAGCTCCTGCTCGTACAGATTTTTGTGCAGGTCCAATCAGCGAACAGAGCGAGTGGTTGAGAACGATGACGTCGAAGTCGCGCTCCAGTTTGGTAAATGGTAAAGGTAAATGGACTTGTATAGCGCTATATCTCCGTTTATCACAGACCCAAAGCGCTTTACATTGTTTTTGTACACATTCACCCAGTCACACACACATTCATACACCGATAGCAGCAGCTACCACGCAGGGTAGGCCTAGCACTAGGGTGCTAAGCTAACTAAGCTAACTATCGGGAGCAATTCGGGGTTCAGTGTCTTGCCCAGGGACACTTCGACATGTGGTGGGGAGACGGGTGATCGAACCTCCGACCCTGCACACCAGAGGCGAACTCCCTACCCACTTCGCCACTGCCGCCCTAATTTCAGTTTCAGTTGAATGCTGCGTTCCTTTATACTCGGAACTCGGAAATTTCCGACTTGGTAGTTCCGAGTTCCGACCTGTCTGTGTTCCAGTGCATCTGCTCGGGAAAGTATGGACGCCTTCTCATCCAAATAACTAAACGTTAGGCTCTAGCAAGTTACCGTTGCCAGGTACCGGTAGATCCATAGACTACAATATGTAGTGAAGTCGGAAATTTCCGAGTTCTCAGTACAACTGGAACACACCGTCAGAAGCCGGCTCATGACATACGTCACAACCAAACGTTATGCGATTGGTTGGCTAATCCAGAGTGGCACTGGGCAGATCCAATAGTTTTAAACTTCAACAGACACCCGCCTCCAAGTGAGTGAACGTTTGCCAATAGAGCAGTTCCAGACCTTCTGTACAAATGAAATGAAGGACTAGCTCAGCTACATCTGACTTAGCGATGCACGTCCATGTATCTCCCGGTACGTTGTGCTTCTGATGTTCACCACATCAGACAGTAAAATCAAAGGGGATTATCAGCTGTAGTGCTGTGGACAGCGCTCTGAGCCGTTACATGTTCACCTCTTTTAAGGTTGCAACTGTAACGGCTGGACAGGGAGGACACAGGCGCAGAGACAGTACCAGTTTAAGAGGGTTTATTTAGAAGGAATCTGGGGATTTGGGCCGGGCTCCGGAGTGGGCTGGCAGGCATGGGGGTTCAGGGGGAAGTGCCAAGGGGAGAATCCGGGGAGACAAGAGCAGGCGGGCAGGGGGGTCCAGGGAGGGAGAGCTGGCTGACGAGGGCTGGAGCTGGTGGCAGGAGTCAGGCTGGGAGACTGTGGCAAAAAAGAACAGAATTAGCAACAAGCAAAATGCAGGCAGAGCTACAAAAGGTCTAGGTGGCTGAAGAGTTACTGACTGGGTAGTTTACAATCTGGCAGTGTCTGGAAGGTTGAACCGGGTATAAGTAGAGCAGTAGATTAGAAGATTGGTGGCAGCTGTAGATGCTGGTGCCTGGCTCCTGCACACCTGACTCCAACCCTGCAATCAGACCAGACAAGGGAAAGGGGAGAACACCACAACAAAGGGCTTGAGGCCCAGGCAGGATCGTAACAGTACCTCCCCCTCAACGTGAGCCTCCAGGCGAGCCACCAGGCTTCCCTGGGTTGGCCCGGTGAAAGTCCCTAATGAGGGAGGGATGAAGGATGAGCTGGCGGGACAACCAGCTCCTCTCCTCCGGGCCATACCCCTCCCAGTCCACCAGATACTGGAACCCCCGGCCGCCGCGGCGAATGTCCAATATCCGCCTGACCGTGTAGGCAGGGTGGTCGTCAATAACGCGGGGGGTGGGGGCGAAGTTCCTGGGGGACACAGAGGGCTGGTAGAGACAGGTCTTAACTGGGAAACATGGAATGTGGGGTGAATCTTCAGGGATGATGGCAGTTTTAGTTTGACAGCGGGTGGATTGATGACAGTGACTATTTCAAAAGGCCCAATGTAGCGGGGGGCCAACTTCTTAGACTCGGTATTGAGTGGGATATTTTTTGCAGAGAGCCAAACCTTCTGACCTGGTGTGAACTGTGGTGCCGGGACCCGGTGTCGATCAGCCATGCGCTGATTGCTCTCGGTGGAACGGAGCAGAGCAGCGCGAGCGTCCCTCCAGACCTTTCGACGGCGTCGAAGGTGGGCTCGGACAGATGGCACAGCGATGTCGCTCTCCTGCGCTGGGAACAGAGGGGGTTGATATCCAAGGGAACATTCGAATGGGAACATACCAGTAGCTGCACTTGACAGGGAGTTGTGGGCGTATTCCACCCATGGAAGGTGAGTGCTCCAGGATGACTGGTTCCTAGCAGTGACGCAGCGCAGCTTCGAGGTCCTGATTGGCCCGCTCCGTTTGCCCGTTAGTCTGGGGATGGTAGCCTGAGGAGAGACTGACAGAGGCCCCTAACTCACGACAGAAAGCTTTCCATACCTGGGACACGAATTGTGGAGAAAAAAGAACACCACAACAAAGGCCTTGAGGCCCAGGCAGGATCGTAACAGCAACTGCGATGATAAATCATTAATTCATTCTAAATAACTTCTACGTAGGGCTTAAGGTGCATTTTACGTCCAGCCTAGTCCTACGCCCGGGCATATGTCCAGCTGGTGCAACCGGCCCCATGGCTCTAGGCATGGCAGTGATGGTCTGGCTGTCAGTCCACCACTTTGGTCTGCACTGAAATATCTCAACAACTATCAAATTGATAACAACGAAATTCTACAGACTTTGGTGGTTCCTTGGCTTTTCATCTAGGAGGTTATTCAGTTAACTATCGGAGTGATTGCCAATTAAATGTCTACACACATTCATGTCCCTCTCAAGATGAATAGTAATATCATGTGACCATTCACTTTTCATGACGTTAAAGAGGACCTATTATACTACTTTTCTGGTCTTAATTTCTTGTTTTACACTGCTATATAGCAACCTGACACAAATCACATCACAAAAAACTATGTAGATTTTCGGGAAGCTCTTTCTCTTATTTTGGCGATCCAGCACGTCCTGTCAACACTTGAGTGTGTGTGCTTCGGCAATCTCCGCTCCCTCCGCCTGTGCATCGGCCATCTCCGCTACCCTCCCCCCTCCTGCAAACCCCACTCCGTTGTGATTGGTTACCTTCCTTCCGGAACACTTTCAGTGGCGGGAAGCGCGAGCATGGACCTATAAGGGCGCGAGGCAGACGCGAGGCAGACGCGAACAGGGAAGTGACAGCATTACCATACATGGAAACATCCGCATGGTGACGTCCCAGGGTTACATGCGACGTCACAGGGTTACAAAGGGTTAGACCGCTCTGAAGACGTGACTTCTCCACTGGCTAGAATAGTGTTTAGTGCTAGGCACAGACACCCCAGACGGTCAGCAGGGAATACGTCGAAATGCATGTAAGTCATTATTTGATAATTTAGTATGGTTAAGCATGACTATGAATCATCATAACAACGTTTATAGGTCATAAAAGTCAAAAAGCATCATAGGTCCTCTTTAAGAATGCTGAGAAATCATGACTCCAAAAATGTTTGCTCAATTTCTTATTAACTTCTGCAGAAACATGTATCTCATAGTTGGGACAGTTTGTATGTAGTCTCTAGTTTTGGCACAGTATGCAGCTAGCTTTTTGAATTCACAGAAAGAATAGTTTTTCCATCAACACTGTGGCAACATGGCAATATAACATGATGCAAACAAACAGAGAAAACACACACTCCACCATCATGCATATGTTCACAGGCAAATGATAGCAGTCAGACTGGACTCCACCCAAAGCCTCATGCTCTGACAGACTGCTGTGTCATGCAAAGAGCAACATTCTACCCGAGATGTGATTTATGACACGTCATTTGGAGCGTACAATTAGACCAGTAAATTTGCTTGGAAAACACTGATTGCTTGTATCTCTGCACCGTTTAGCGGCAGCCTCTGGCACCAGATCTCTCCACACACACACCCACCCACACACACACACACACACACACCGAGACTCTGGACAACACACCATAACAAAACACAACACAACAGCTTGGCGACAACTCTGGGGAGAGAGTCAGGCTTGGATAAAAGTCCACCGCAGTGGGCAGTGTGAGCCGAGCAAACCGAACTCACACATTTTTGATTTTGCAATCATGGGAAACCACTCACTCAAACGTAACCGTGTTGGGTTTTATGATTTGAGTTTATACTGGTTGATGTTTCCTCATATTCCACCACCAGGGACCATTAAAGGTTTTTGTATAAACTCCCACAGTTTATGGAACCAAATTCTAGTGGTCTCTCTTGACCAGCAATGCCTCCTTCTCTGTTTTTCCCAGACTGCCAGTACACCTTAGAGAGAGAGAGAGAGAGAGAGAGAGAGAGAGAGAGAGAGAGAGAGAGAGAGAGAGAGAGAGAGAGAGAGAGAGAGAGAGAGAGAGAGAGAGAGAGAGAGAAAGAGTGAGAGAAAAGGATGAAAGGTAAAAAAGGGGATACATTTAATCTGGTACAGATAAAAAAAGCTGAGCCCAGAAAGACAGACACTGACACGGGGCCAAGTTGGCTGTATTGGATTTGGACCTGGTAGTTTGCCTAGCTCACAGCTTTGGACTGTGTTCAGGAGTAAAAATGACACACACACACACACACACACACGGTACAATAGTAGATTAGAGATCCCTGAAATGTTTAAGCGCTCTGTCTGAGGCCGTCAAAGCGCTGCCGGTCCAGTCCTGTGGCAGATGCTTACAGTCTGAGTGTATCTCTGTTTGGTGATTGACGGACGGCCGGCGGCTGACCCTCTCTTCTGATCGGAGCTAGCTAAACAAATCATTCTGAAACCTCACTTCTGGGTGTTCTGGACCCACTGCTCTCTGCTAATAAGTCATTTAACAGATGGAAAGACCTGAGAAGGCTTTTATACAAACCTTAAAGCAAATGAGCAAGGTGTCACTCTTAACACACGCCTCATTTGCTTTATAGGAATGAAACAGCAACATTAGGTGAGATGCTAAAGACAAGGCCGAATGATCCTTTTCTCTTAGATATATGGACAATCCACACACTGAGAGTGACCCAACGCAAACTCTTTTCTTTGTCTTTTTAGCTGAGCTTATTACTGCTCACGCTAACTACACATTTCCTCTCATATCTATTACAGAGAAACCACCGTTGCAGCTGTCACTGGAAAAGTAAAAACACATCACTTCCTGTGAACCACAGGACTTTTCCCATTGAGGCTTCATGGATCAAGTTTGAATTGTGGTTTTTCAGATGTAAAAACATCGCAGATTATTACAAAAGCAATGTAGAGTGTCAGGATGCTAGCATGCTGCATCCTGCCGGGAGTCACACCTATGCTTTATATGGGCATCTTTCAGTGACAGTTCTGTTGAACAGGGCCGATGACTTGCTGCACACTGTGCTGCAGGGGAAGGTCCAGAGGACCAGGGGTCACCAGGCTGACCTCCACAGCTCACTGCAGTAAGGCAGATGGGTCTTCACCCTGTAATCCCACCACAACAGGGCCAGCTCAGCCTCTATGCAGGCCACAAACTCCCTACAGGGGCCAACTCCAATAAAATGCCTTTGTTCCCCGGAAAGCACTGCATCTCAGATCCTCATCAATGCTCCAGTTTGGGGTTTCAAGAGGAACTGAATACCCTGTGGCCGTGCTCATTGTTAGTGGGTGGAAGGAAAGACTAGACGTGAGAAGGGCAGATTTATTAGGCTGCTCACCCAGCTCTGACTGAGCGTATTAAAGCATAAAGATAGCCATAAAAGACTGAAAATATTCAAATGATCACAGGCACACAAAGACAAACACTGCAGTGCACTTGAGGAGACTTATACTTTTCATCTTTTTTGTCCTGAATATATTTATGTCATAACTTTTAATTTACCTACATTCCAAATGAATCAAGAGGTTGTTTGCTCCTTAAAATGTAACATTTGTAAAAAAAAAAAAAAAAAATCCAATCACCAATTTCCACAGCCCAGAGTGACATAATCAAATTGTTTATTTTCTCTGACTGTCAGTCCCAAAGTCCAAAATAATTCCCAATTTATTAGAAACGTAGACTAGTGAAAACATATATTGTAAAATTCAATAGGTAGAAGCAGTGAATTATTGTGTATTTCTGCTTTAAAAAAATACTTTAATGACATTTTGCAGGTTCTATGGAAACCAAGAATAGTACAACATGCAGAGAGAAACTAATATTTGCAGGGTGTACTAATTCTCATACAATCAAAACTTTTACATAAATGTAAAACAATTTCTTCTGACTCACTATATAGCCCCGGCAACCAGACTGTTTCTTCTTTGTTTGTTTTCTTCACCTTGTTGGTTGGTGCACTGCAATTAAAACTCCAATATTTCCTCACAGGTAAAAATGCTTGTAGTAACACTATCATCACACTGTACGAAGTCATGTGTAATTATAGAGAAACGTGACTGTCTTGGAGGTAATTTTAAAGTGCTGGCTTGTTTGTTTTTGTTACTAAGGAGATAAAAGATGAGTGTTTTTAGCTGAATACCACAGGTATGGTCTTATCAGCTGCATAGTTTGGGAGCCAACTTGCCACAGCCTTCTAATTAGCACTTCCTCCTTTTTGCAAGCCCTTTAAAAACCTGAGCTGCGAGTTTGAATTGCCGGCATGAATCATGATAATATTTGTTCTCTCGCTGAGTGCTGCGTGCCATCTCATATAATGGCCCTCTGGATCATCAAGCCTCTAAATCAGCTGTGAAAGAAACTTTACAAGACTGTCCTCATCTATATAATTTCCATGGAACTGCGTTTTAGAATGATGGCTCCCTGTGCCCTATTATGACAGAAAGGACTAAATGCTAGGGAAATAGCCTGACACGCTGCTGCCAAATCCCATTTGTTAATGATTGTTCCGATGAATTTGTTTACATCTGCTGGATACCTCAGCATGAGAGAGAGGAGAGGCCACCAACAGAACAATGGAGAGAGTAAATATTTAAATCCTCTGCTGTGTCTAGCTGTCATTACAAGCAGAGGGAGAGATGCGGGAGATTGCAGGTCTGTAGAGTATGGTGACTCACCGGCGGCTTGTGTGAGATATGGAATATGGTTTTAATTGAAGTCTAAATGTTTATGACAGCAGAAGAGACATCAAAGCCATGACTGAAACTCTGTGTATAGCTGTGGCTGCTATCAGAGACTGCTAATAATGTTTATCACAGTTGATGAGAGCAAATTTTCATTGCTGCATTTTGTCAAGCAAACAAACAGATCTTTGTGCATGCTTGTCTGTCAGTAGGCTCTGTCTCAACATCCACTTCTCATTACTTACTTCTAGTTTCCGTTTGAGGAGAACAACTAGAATATGAGAAGACGGTGACAGACCAACAAGCTGAAGGGAACACAGTCACTAAAGGCACCAATCAGAAGCTACAGTTTGGGGTGCTGAGTCACTGAGTGAACTAGAGAGTCTGATACATAATGCCTCTTTGTAAGAGCTATTACATATGGTTTAATACACATTCTTTCTTCATGTAAAGTACACGCCTTTGAGTTGGAATCCTTTTTTGGATTTGCATCCAACAAATATATTTAAATAAACACCATATTGTTTATTGATGATCATAAAACTATGCCATTCTCCCAGCTGGCTTATGGTGATATGAATTTGATTACAATAGGTTTTACAAAATACAAAGCTATATCACCAACATCTTCTCAAATATGCTTCAAATATAAATTTTTTTATTTTTTGGGGGGGTGAATCATTCATTTTGAAAAGCTGCTTTCATGTTTTACCACACAACTACCAAAGAAGAGCAGATAGATCCCTGCTTTATTAATCCAGATGTGAGAATGCTAAATATGTTTGTATTCGCCTGTGTGTCCCTATGACCACCAACAATAGATACAAGTTCTCCTTTGCCCCTGCGTCGATTCGAGCAACAAATGCTGCCTACAGCAGGTAAATGTTGTACTATTGAACGGGTTTTCGATTTATATATATATATATATATATATATATATATATATATTTTATACATATTTTATTTGGTTTTATTTATTTTATGATTTTATGTTTTTTTATGTTTTTATTTTATGATTTTAATTTATTTTTGTTATGACGGTAAGACCTGTGTCTGCATGGGCACTTCGACTTTGTTATGTTGGTCTTCCTTTTTCCTTGATTCTTTCACTTTGCACTTTCGTGCCCAGGCCTAAGCATAGGTTGTGATGTTTGTATTCGTCACTGTTTGTACTGTTTTGTGTTTTCGCCTCTTCTGCTGTGAACAAATTTGCCCTTTTGGGACACTAAATAAAAATCTTGAATCTTGAATCTTGAATATCAGCTTCAGAGTTACGTGAAGTAGTCTCATGTAATCGGTGATGAAAGAGGCCTGCTCATCAAACCCAGTACTCTGTTTCGAAGGTTTTTGTACTATACAACTTTTTATGCACTCCTACTTTATTTAATACTATCTTTACTTTATTCTTTTTACTGTATTTGATCTTATTATTGCTGTATATCTGTTTTATTTTCCATCTTATTTCTATTATAATGTTAAGCGGTCTGTGCATGTTATTTGTATATTGTAAATCACATTGAGCTATATTATTATTATTATTATTATTATTATTATTATTATTATTATTATTATTGTTGTTGTTGTTGTTGTTGTTGTCCTTGGCGTTAAGAACAGCAGGTCGGCCTGGCATCACCAAACTATCCATTTCTAAATCCAAAGAGCCAGTGAGACTGATGACTGATGAAGACGTACAGATGTAAAGACAAAATTTCTACATTATTATTTAATAATACACGTGTAAGATCTGAATACAGATGAACACGCAGACAGTTCTATTATTTACTATGTCCTAGAGCAGGGGTGTCAAACTCATTTTGGTTCGAGGGCCACATACAGCCTCTCTGATCTCAGGTGGGCCGGACTAGTAAAATAATGGCAAAATAACTCCAAATCCCTAACTTTGTTTTTCAGTAATATGCTTTATCACTCAGCCTACATTTGTAACCTACATTATCACGGATCACAAGGGATCTCTGTACCCCCCAGGAGATGTCTTAGTAAAGGTTGCTGCCGGCCATGGGAATAGGAGGTGCGGCGCGTGGCGCCGCAGCAAAAATTTTGGGGGTATTTTGCTCAAAGATGCCAATGTGCACTAATGAAATAAACAACTGTTTATTTGAATACACAAATACAACAGGCACTGACCTTACAGTTGTCCAATTTTGTTTACTATATGTACAGGGACACATTTTGTGCAAACATGCAGACAAAATACAATTAAATAAAAGTGCAACTTCTACTGTTTTGATTTATTTTTAAATACAGAGGTTATTGGTTGTTTTGGAATTCGTTTTTCCCAATTTAAAACATAAAAATAAAGCAGCATTGAAAATTAGGAAATAAATCTTGTAGGCCTACACTAGCATGCTCCTGCTCGTTTTGCGCACACAGAGCCGCAGACACACCACGCTTGCTAGTACATTAATTGTTCAGCACTAAAAATAAAAATAGTTTTATTTTTATAAAAAAGTAATAAAATAAATGTACTAAAAATAAAAATGTTTTTTTTTTTTTGGTTTTTACTTTGCCATAAAGCACTGGAGGAAACATTAATAGCGGTGAAGCAGGATTGCCATTTACCATTTCCCACGTTGCTAAAATGTGCTTTTTTTATTTAGGCTGCCCCCTAGCGGCAGGAGTGAGCATTTCGGTTATTTCTTTAAAAATTCATAACTCCTCACAGGAATGGGCTAGAGACTTACTTTTTTTTTTGACATACTCAGAAATGTATGCTCTACAGGTCGCGGGCCTGATCAAATCATCTCGCGGGCCGGATTCGGCCCGCGGGCCGTATGTTTGACACCCCTGTCCTAGAGGCTGACATGATCTCCCACACACACTCACTGGGACAACTAGATTTGGATTAAGACATATACCGAACTTGCCACTCAAACGGACCGTGTCACTTGTCTGAGTATACATGGCCTTTCAAATATTCGATAAATGGCCGAAGCATGGCTGACTCCGCTATGCTAGGTGGCGCTGTAGCCCTTTCAACAAGTGGTTATAGAGCCAGGTCCGGTTTCTTTCCAGCAACAACACTACTATTTATTACGTCGTCTCCTTCCACTTCCTTGTGAAATCCCCGACAGGGAACTCTCAAGCAAGCGCAGAACGCAAACTCCGATATGTGATATTGTATGCATGCAGGTAGAATGCAGACTATGAACGCGTTATCTAGGTGTTCTTATCCGACTTCGATTGTCCTTTAACACAAATCGGCACATGACTTGTGTGCGAAGTAGATTGGATAAATACTTGCATTTTACAGGTCCTGTTGAAGTCTATTTAGTTTATTTACCCGATTATGAGTCTGCATGTAACCGCACTGACTGACCCATAGGTAGGGTTGGGCACCGAAACCCGGTACCAGTATGGCACCGGTGCCGACGTAAACGGTAGTAATCAGACCGAATAAGAACGAAAGTTTCGGTGCCGCCCCTGCTGTAGTCACGTTTGTATTTTGACAGACTGATCGCTCTTTATGTCATGATCGATGAAGCATGTCCGCTCGCGGATGCTGTTCTGTGTACAGTACACCGAGAGCAGCTGTGAGTGACGAGAACGAGCCCGACCGTCTCGAGGAGCGCGCACACGAGTGCTCAACACTCGCTCACGTTCGCAGTTTCACAGACTGATCGCTCTTTATGTCAAGACTATTTTTGAACGCCAATGCAATGCATTTCTTTTTGCGAATGACACGCAATCTAGCAGTATTGTCACGCATGTATTAGGCACGTGTAGGCATACGATGAGGCAGCGACCGTCAGCTGTTAGTGCTGCCTTTACGCACGGCGGTGGAGACGAACCCAAAAAACACACAGCGGGACACAGCGGCCCGGTGATATGGAAACGTTTAACAAGGAACTTCATAAAGACACACTTAAAATAACGATCTCTGCCCATACAAAAAGCTCTGACTTGGATAACTGTATGGAGTGATCTCTGTATAAAACCATCCGGTATGGCTACATGTGTCTGATGACAGGCCGTTATATTAATAATAAACAGCGCGCTGCACATTAGAACAGCATGTACGTTAAAGATCTCGTATCCTTCCTGAGAAGGCAAACATGACAATTTTTCTGCACAAAAATGGTTAATTTGACAAAGTTAATAGTTGTGGTCTTATCTTTACAGAAGACTACTTCGTATTTTTTATGTCAGTTGAATTTTGTTTCAAGTTTATGCAAATGAGCACTGTTAATATTCCAAAAGGCTAACGCTCTTCCTTGACTGTTTTCAGTCTGTGGTTCTCATTGGGTGTACTTATTCCCTTACTGTAGATCTTTCTTATCAAAATTATTACTTTTAGCTAAAGTTTTATTTTAAGATTAGATTACCTGGTAGTCTCCACATTAATCTCCATTATTATATTGTTTGAAACAGTATTGTTGTATTAGATAGTATGTAAATTGTGTGCATTTTTAAATAGTTTATTTGTAAGTTACTCGTAATTATATTGTTAAAGTTAATTGTGTTAAATGTGGCACTATTTATAAAAGGGCATTATTTTTTTGACAAAGTGTGGGCAATTTGAGGCTTTAAAGTACCGGTTAAAGTACCGTTTAAGCACCGGAACCGTTTCAAAAGTACCGAGTAGTAACCGGTATCGGAAAAAACCCACCCGATACCCAACCCAACCCATAGGCGACTGACGCTAACAGCCAGATGTGATCCAAGCATCCTCTGCATATGGGTTTAGCTGTGTAGCTCCTGGCACATAGCATGCTTTTATGTTCCCAGAAGTGTGGACTTATTTCCATGAGCATGTGGGAAACCAGAAACCACAAGAATCCTCAGATAACTGTCAGTAAGAACATCTCAATTTGTTAGAGGCTACTTGTTTTTTCCTTTCATTATAATTGACCATGGTTGTTGGTCCAAATGTATAGACTTGCAGACAGATTATTACAGCCAGATTATTTCAGACAGTTTTTAATGATCAAATTCCAGTTCTAATCAAAAGTAGAGCAAACTTTAAGGCATATAAAACTATGCTGCAAAGCTCACATTTCTACATATGATTATTATTATTTTGATCTCATGTTTTTTTTTTTGGAGTCCCCTGTTGCCTGTTTGGATGTTTTTTTTAAATGGGATTTTTATTTTAATTTTAATTTTGAAGCATTTTGTGAATTTTAATTCTGTGAAAGGTGCTATACCAAATACACATATTAATAGTATATGTAATATGCTTGACTGTCCCAGGCATATTAAATGTAATTTTATTATAACCTTCCACTATTTCAATCTTCCAACCATTTTACCCTGATGAATTTATCCTGGCTTTGCACATGGCACATGCAATTTGCACATTGGTGGCAGCCCAGCAGCACAGGAGCTGCTACATGGCAGGTTATATTATTTATTTAACCTTGCCAGAGGTCATTTTAAGAAGACTAAATATGTAAAGCCAGTGAAAAATAACACTTTAACATGTGCTGCTTCAGCAAGACTCATTATGTAACTGTACCTTTCAGTTAATGCTGGGCTTACACTAGTGGATTTTTAAAAGACTTTGAAAAGACTGAAGACTGAAACCCTCTCACATCTAAAGACAATCAACTCACACCTGAAGACATTAGTCATTAGTTTTCAGTCACAGAGTGGGATTTTGAAAAGACAAGGGGTCTCATATTGCAAGACTACAACTAGATTCCTTTTGAGATTAATATTATTTCCGCAAACACGATAGTGATTATTTAGGCTAATTAAAAAAAGGTTAATTCAATATTCCGAGCGGTAGACTTCCTTCAGTTATTTGACCATCTTTATTTGCTGATCTCGTCTCCCAATAACTTTAACTCCTAACCCTGTATTTGACGGTAAAGTGTTAAGGTTGCGCGGCTGTCAGCCTGGTTCTCCCGCCGAGGCTTCAAGGAAAAAGTATCCGAAAAAAGTGCCTGCACAGGCGGACACAGGTCGCGACTAATGCCGCTCCTCCTGCGTCGTGCTTGGTGCATGCGAGAGTGTGACAGTGTTTACGTCATTTCGCTTGAGCCAACCCTTAAGACTAACGATAATATCAAACCTGTTTGATAATGTCGGAACGTCAAGACGGGAAGAAGACTGGCTGAAATCGGGTCAGAAGACCACCATACACCAAACCACTGAGATTACGTGCGCTCGCCACAACTCCAGCACGACTCCAGTGATTTCAGTCCGACATTGAAAGATTGTCTGCGACTGTCAAATCGCGTGAAAAGTCGTGTAGTGTAAGCCCAGCATAAGTTGAATGCAAACTTTTTAGCAGTTTAGCTCCACAGATTTTTCTGGCTTTAACAGTAAAAAATAGACCAACCAATAAACAAACTTGCCATCCTTTACTTGCCACCCTATTTAATCTAACTAATCTTTTTCCTTTTTAGACTTACATGAGATGGATTCAAGTAAATTGATAAAACACAATTCATTCATTTTATCAAATATAATTGTATGACATATTATATCCAGGTTATTCACAGAAACAGCATTTTGGAATTATTGTGGCCAAAAAAAAGTTGTTTCTCCATGAATCCATAAACCTTCTTTTACATTCATTTTAGAATGACAGCATTCTGGAGACGCTTCTGAGCAGGCCATGGGATAGGTTGTGTCTTTACTCAGCTCCAGCACCGTCGCTAAATTTAGAAGGAAAGCGTAATTTTTTAAGCCTTTTGACGGTGGCAAATAACGCATACACTTCTTAAGGATGGGTAATACCAAGAAAAAGAGCCCAAAGACGCTGGATAATCTTTCGGGGAGTGAAAGTGACTTTTTATCGAACAAGCAGCTCAGGCTCAGCTGGCGCTAGTGATGACTTCTCTGCAACACTGATGGAGGATGAATTCCTGCCAGCTATCATACAGGCCATCAGACAAATGGAAAACTCTATCACAACAAGGTTGTCAACCTAGATGGCATGGGTAGAGATGCTCTATGCCGATCCAACTGCATCCGTTCCTACCAACTTGGAGAGATCTCCCCCTTTTAGTTCACATCGTGGTGTCAGGCAAGGCTGCCCCCTGAGCCCACTGCTGTTTGTCCTATGTATAGAGCGTCTGGCTATCGGCATCAGAAACAACCCCAGAATGACCCCCGTACACCTGGGTAAGATGGATCACCACAAAGCCCTGTATGTTGATGATATAATCTTGTTTTTCTAGTAGTCTGAAGGATCTGTTCCGCCTCTACTGGACCTGGAAAGTTTGGAGGACTATCAGGTTATAGGGGAAGGTGGGGTGATTTGTGCAACTTTTTACTCAAAGTGATTTTAAAGTGAGGCCTTGACAGTTATGTCTCCAACTCAAATATGTACATATATTTCAGGATGTTGTGCATCCCTGGCAATAAAAACTTTGGATCTGGAATAAACTGTTTAAGAAATATGGCTTTCGGAAAAAAAGTTGTCTTGTGTCACAATGACAAAGTCACCATCATCATCTTTCTGGCCATCTGAACTCTCATCAGTGGTGTCGTTAAGTGGAATTGAGATGTCACTCTCTTCTGAGCTACTGTAGACAATCACTTTCTTTTGGTGACCAGCGTATACAGCCATGCCACTGGCACAACTCTCAGAAATGTACTTTGCACTAGTTGCTCCGTGCTTGTGGAACCAACTGCCACCTGACAAATGTGATTCCCCCTACATTTCTGCCTTTAAATCAAGGCTCAAAACCCATATGTACACCCTGGTGTTTCCTCCCCATTAACTATCTTACCTCTGCACTACTATCTGTGTTTATGTGGATGTATGGGCTTTACGTCTTTTATTTTGGTTATTGTTATTGTACCTTCATTGTTTACCTACTGAATGCACTATGTACAGCACTTTGGACAGTGCAAACTGTCATAAATGTGCTTTTATAAATACATTTTACTTACTTACTTACTTATAACTCACCCAGGCCCTTGCGCACAAATCACCCCATCCCCAGAATTTTGGATAATAGGCATGATGCAGCAATTTAGGGTTGACATTGTGCTAACTATATAGACTCAAAGTGTAGCATACCAAAGCACTAAAACATGTGTCAAATGTTTTCAAACGTGTCTATAATTGTTCAGACACAATAATCGAAAAACCTTGATCATGGAAATTTTACTTTGAAAGGCAAAACACAGTTTTTTGAGCTTAAATGTGCTTATATCTTATTCCTTGTGTCTCCCTTCTTTACAGGATGAGTCAAATGGATGGCTCTTCTTAAATATGTGGTCACATTTCCAATTTCTTCCACGGTTTTCTAGAAACAAGGGGTTTTGCAACTTCCAAAATGCACAAATCACCCCACCTTCCCCTATATAAACTGGCAAAAGTGTGAATTTATGCCTTTTCTTTTCTTTCCAGTTAAAGTTACTGAACATATAAAGTACCTAGGAGCCACTATTCCCAAACAATCAAACCTGTTTAACAAATTGAACTACAGTGCTATGACTGATAAACTTAAACATGATATTGAATTTTGGCGGACACTTCCTCTATCCATGATTGGTCGAATTAATGCCATCAAAATGGTGACCCGGCCCTGAGACCTAAATGTCACGAGCTGGGGGCTACCGATCTGGATGAGGCCCTTATCATCGATAAGGTGAGATGACTCGAGAGGCTTTAAAGATTGACTATGGAAACACTCAGACACGCCAGAGGCTCCTTCCAGGATGATTCACAGAGGAGACGAGGGGTACGTTGTCTCTCTCCCATGAGGCAGGATCCTGCCAACCCGTCAGGAAAAGAGATATAATAATAATAATAATAATAATAATAATAATAATAATAATAATAATAATAATAATAATAATAATAATAATAATAATAAAAAAACATTTGATTTATATAGCGCTCTTCTCTCACTCAGAGCGCTTTACAAAACAACAATAAACAAACAAAAAGAACATGTAGAGTTGGGTTGGTGGGTGAACTAGGGGTAGGCGGAGGAGAAGAGATGGGTCTTGAGGTGGGACTGGAAGTTGGTGAGGGAGCTGGCCTGGAGAAGGCTCTGTCGCCAAGGCTGCAGAGTTTTGATGTGTGGGTGGAGAGGAGACTGGCTGAGGAGGATCTGAGGGCCCGGGGTGGTTGATAGGGGGAGAGGAGGTCAGTGAGATATGGGGGGGGGCAGATGGTGGAGGGTTTGTAGGTGAGGACCAGAAGTTTGTAATCGATCCGGTATGAAATGGGGAGCCAATGGAGCTTTTTGAGGACTGGGGTGATGTGGTTCCACGAGTTGGTGTGAGTGAGGAGACGTCCAGCTGCATTCTGGAGCAGTTGGAGTCTGTTGATAGAGGTGGTGCTGATGCCGGCGAGGAGTGAATTGCAATAGTCAAGGCGGAAGGAAATTAAGGCATGGATGAGTCTTTCAGCAGCGTGGGGTTTGAGGGAGGATCTAATCTTTGCAATATTACGGAGGTGATAGAAGGAGGTTTGGTAACGCTTTATACTAAGGTTCTTGTAGTAAGCCTTAGTTAATAGGTAATAAGGACCTTATTAGATGCTTATTAACATTAATTTGTGTTAATAAGACTATATATAAGTGTTAATAATAACATAATAAACATGTTGACAGTGTGATTATAAGACTTTTATAAGCACTTATAAGAAACTTCTTAACTATTTATTGATTGCTTAATAGCATTAATAAAAGTCTTATGAGTTTCTGATAGCTGTTAATAAAAACATTACAAACCCATTTATTGGGTCTTACTAACTTGCCTATTATGTCATTGTTAAACCTTTACTAAGCATTGTTTGTTGCTTTATGAAGGTAAACACATCTTTATTAATCAATTATTAGCAGTTAACTATGCTCTATGAACAATGCTTATTAAGGTTAATAAGTCCTTTATTAAACAGTTAACTATGCTCTATGAACAATGCTTATTAAGGTAATAAGTCCTTTATTAAACAGGTAATAATGCATTTTGAAGGTACTGGATCTAAAGCGAGAACAATGCTTATTAAGGTTAATAAGTCCTTTATTAAACAGTTAACTATGCTCTATGAACAATGCTTATTAAGGTTAATAAGTCCTTTATTAAACAGTTAATAATGCATTTTGAAGGTACTGGATCTAAAGCGAGAACAATGCTTATTAAGGTTAATAAGTCCTTTATTAAACAGTTAACTATGCTCTATGAACAATGCTTATTAAGGTTAATAAGTCCTTTATTAAACAGTTAACTATGCTCTATGAACAATGCTTATTAAGGTTAATAAGTCCTTTATTAAACAGTTAACTATGCTCTATGAACAATGCTTATTAAGGTTAATAAGTCCTTTATTAAACAGTTAATAATGCATTTTGAAGGTACTGGATCTAAAGCGAGAACAATGCTTATTAAGGTTAATAAGTCCTTTATTAAACAGTTAACTATGCTCTATGAACAATGCTTATTAAGGTTAATAAGTCCTTTATTAAACAGTTAACTATGCTCTATGAACAATGCTTATTAAGGTTAATAAGTCCTTTATTAAACAGGTAATAATGCATTTTGAAGGTACTGGATCTAAAGCGAGAACATTGCTTATTAAGGTTAATAAGTCCTTTAATACACTTAGAATTAGAAAAACTACATGTAAATACAATGTTAGAGCGCTTAAGCACAAAAACACACTTTAAGACAGCTCTTTTGAAAAATATATTTTTATTTTCCTTTAAAATCTTCAGAACTTCAATGAAAAATATTCTTGAAAATCAATAATTAAGGAAACAAATCACATAACAACTGTGCATTTGTAAAAATCTGATTTTTTTCCAGAACTTTCAGAAACAACATTTTAAGTGTAAAAAAAAATAACTTTTGTAAAATAAAAATGCTGCCTAACATCGATTCAAGTGTCCAATGATTAAGACTGGACTATTAATTTAAAATATTAAATGAATAAGAACAACAAAACAATTAAACAAGTAGAGCAAAAAAAAACTTCCATCAAACAATAATTAAAAAAAAAATGTTATAGGGAAAACAATATAAAACGACGTGGGGTTGTATGAGTTGCTTCTGCACATTGAATCTGTAACCTTATGGAGATGGCAATCATCACTATAAGACTTTAGGCGAGACATTGCTGTATCAGAAGTCAGCATTATACTGTTGCAGATAGGACAAGCAGAAAAGTGCCTTTTCACCACATATATAATTGCTAACCTAACAAATACAAGTCCATTCAATTGTTCTCTAAATGTAGGATTTTGTCAGTTTGGTTCGGCCATGTATTACTACGTAAATCAGCTGCTTTAACTAAAATTTGATGATTTATTCGCTGCTCTGCACCGACACGAGATTGTGTGTTAATACATGGCTGAACTACACTCGAAAAGAAGTGCAAAAATAAATGGCTGTCTGGTTGCAAACTAAAGCAGTGAAATTATTAATGCATACATTTGAACAGATCATTTTATATACAGTATGTGGTAAAAAAAAAAAAAAGCCCTCTACTGCTGGCCCCCTCTGCAACAGTACAATGCTGACTTCTGCTATACTTCCTCTTCCCATCGTCTGAGGAGGAGTCAGACGAAAACGGACTTGACTCAGACGAATCCGAGTCGGGCTTTTCCGTAGCCTCAGGGGAAGGTTGAGTCAGGCTGGTCTTTCTTGTTACTGTATAAAGACAATACAAAGAAACATTGATCACAATTAGACAGATAGCAGACAGGTTACAATAAGCATTTAAGCCATTTGGACATGGAATCTGCAAAAGGGGGTGCAGTATCAAAGTAAATTGTGTCTGTATTGGTGAAAATGGTTGAAAAAAGTAATTATTTTCTTTCATTCAGATAGTTGTACCCTCAAGAAATTTCTCTCCGTTGTCAGGTCTTTTATTTTTTCATCCTGGCATTATAATTTATACCTGGCCAGCTCAGGTTTATATTTCTGTAGACCCAGTTTGGCAGTTGGGGCCATTTGCGCAGCACCTGGGGTCAGCACAGAAATAACCATTCAGGATTATTTTGAATCTGTATCATGGACTAAACCGATTTTGTAGCATTACTTGGCCCCTTCCTGACAAGCTAGCATGACAAAACTGTTAGTAATAGATACTATTGTATGCGCCGGCGAACGTTTACAGTCAAGAGAGGGTTAACAAGGCTTTTAGGTCCCGCTAGCTTCAATGCTAACTTACAATGCATTCTCAATGTAAAATGCTGCTGTGATTAGCATCGCCGAATTTAAGTTCAAATTAAACACTCAGAAATTAAACAAACATAGTTGCTATGCCACACAAGTGATTAAGAAGCTTTAAACATAAATACTCACAGACTGAGACTTTCTCAGGACAACAAAGCTGAGAATGAACTGACATGCTGTGCTCTCTTGCTGGTTGCATCAAACTAAACTAAGGTAAACCAGGAGGGTCAAAAAAAAACAAATCACACATGCAATGCCGTTTTTAACCACCAGTTGTCTAAAGCAAAAACAAATTGTGGGGGCAGAACAGATACGTTTGGTTTCAGTTTTATATGATAGCGTAAGCTAAACTTAGCTCAAAAAGGAAGCTCACCAAAGCTTCTGAAAGAAAGTAATGTAAGCCAGGCAAACAACTAGCAAGCTAGAACCAGCTAACGTTACTATCATTACATTCTTAAACTTACAAGAGCAATCCTCCAGGACCTCACCCTCTTATTTTTCAGAGACCTGGTTTGGGGTGCTGACGACTCCGACATGTTCTCCTTATGTTCGTGAAACACTTTGTCAAGCATGGGCGTCAAGCTGGCGTCAAGCCATCAGCGACTTGCATAAACGGAACTTCCGGTTTTATCTTCAAAATAAAAGCCTTTAATGATCTGATATGAGGCACAAAACCGATCATACGAGTCATATTAATCATAGATTGTGAAACATATACAACATTCTCGGGCATCTAATTTTAACACTCACTCAACATGTGTGCGCACACAAAGAGGTGAAAGAATCACTTCAGAGCAAAAACAAATATATTATGCACTCATTATGCTAGATGCCAAAAGACAACATTTTGGAAAGAGGGATAAAAATCAGTGACTTTACTAAGATATGGCGCTGCAAACCAAACTCAGAAAACTAATTTTTGAAGGTACTTCAACTAGAAAAACATTAAAGCTAATCAAATACCTTCACCGCTCTAACATTGTATATGTTGTTTTTCTAATTCTCATTGTATCCACCTTGACAAGATATAGTACTTAGTAACTGTTAAAAAGGACTTATTAACCTTAATAAGCATTGTTCATAGAGCATAGTTAACTGCTAATAATCGATTAATAAAGATGTGTTTACCTTCATAAAGCAACAAACAATGCTTAATGCTATTAAGCAATCAATAAATAGTTAAGAAGTTTCTTATAAGTGCTTATAAAAGTCTTATAATCACACTGTTAACATGTTTATTATGTTATTATTAACACTTATATATAGTCTTATTAACACAAATTAATGTTAATAAGCATCTAATAAGGTCCTTATTACCTATTAACTAAGGCTTACTACAAGAACCTTAGTATAAAGTGTTACCGGAGGTCTTGACGGTGTGGCGGATGTGGGGTTCAAGGAGAGGGTGGGATCAAAAATTATGCCAAGATTGCAGGCCTGGGGGGAGGGGGAGACCGTGGTGCCATCGATAGTGAGTGTGTGTGTGTGTGTGGGGGGGGGGGGGGGTGTGAGTTTGCTGAGGGTGGATTTGGAGCCGATGAGGAGGAGTTCAGTTTTGTTGCTGTTGAGTTTGAGGAAGTTATTTTTCATCCAGAGTGTAAGTGAAGACAGGCAGGATTCAATGTGTGAGGTGGGGGGGTTGTGGGGGGATTTGGTGCTGAGGTAAATCTGGGTGTCGTCAGCATAACAATGGAAGTCCATTGAGAAATGGCGAAGTAACTGACCAAGCGGGAGGAGGTAAATGATGAAGAGGAGGGGGCCGAGTACAGAACCTTGGGGAACGCCTTGTGTGACGGTGACTGTGGCAGATGTGTGGTTGTGGAGAGAGATGGAGTTAGATCTGTCGGAGAGGTATGAGTGAAGCCAGGAGAGTGCAGTACCTTCGATACCGAGGTTGCTGAGTCTGGTGAGCAGGATGGTGTGGTGTACAGTATCGAAGGCTGTACTCAGGTCAAGGAGGATGAGGAAGTTGAGGGAACCAGCGTCAGCAGAGGTGAGGAGAGCGGTTTCTGTGCTGTGGAGGGGGCGGAAGCCAGATTGGAGGGATTCAAAAAGAGGTTATTGGCGTGGAGATGGGATTGGAGTTGTTTGGTGACTATGCGTTCAAGGGTTTTGGAGAGGAAGGGGAGGTTGGATATTAGGCGGTAGTTACAGAGGGAGGCGGGGTCGAGACCAGGTTTTTTGAGGGTGGGGGTGACAGCAGCAGATTTGAAAGCAGAGGGGACAATTCCATGGGACAGTGAGGAGTTAAAGAGTTTAGTGAGGTAGGGGCAGAGAACGGGGAGGCAGGACTAGAGCAGGGGAGTGGGGAGGGGGTCAAGGGAGCAGGTAGTAGGTTTGGAGGAGCTTATAAGTTTGGAGATTGCAAGAGGGGTAACCAGGTCGAAGTGGGAGAGACGGCAATGGGGAGGAGGGGTTGGGAGGTCCAGCGAGATGGGTAGGGGAGGAGCCATTGAGTGTGCAGGGGGTTCATGTACAGGGAAAAGTGAATGGTTGATGGTGGTGATTTTGTCAGCGAAAAACTGGAGGAATGAGTTACAGAGATCTGGGGTGGAGGTGGAGAGGGTGCTGGTCCGGGGTTTGAGGAGGTTGCTCACTGTGGAGAAGAGGGTTCTGGGGTTTTGGCAGGGGTCAGAGAAGATGGCGGAGAGGTAGGCAGACTTGGCAGTGGTGAGGGCGTCTTTGTAGGCAGTGAGGTGGAGTTCGTAGGCTTGGTGGTGGACTGTGACTGAGGTTTTTTTGGAGAGTCGTTCGAGTTGGCGGCCGGTCTGTTTCAGTTTGCGGAGTGCAGGTGTGAACCAGGGCGAGGAGGTATTAAAGGAGGCAGTTTTGGTTTTTAGGGGGGCCAGGGTGTTGAGGGAGGAAGACAGGGTAGAATTAAGGTGGTTTGTAAGCTCATCAGGTGAGCTGAGGGTTGAGTCCAGGGGGAGAGTGGAGGAGAGCAGGTCACAGAGATGGTGGGGATCAATGGATTTGAGGTTACGGAAGGTGATTTCTCTGAGGGGGCGGGGGTGGGGTAGAGGATGGTGAACAGTATAAGTTTGTGATCAGAGAGGGGAAAGGGGCATGGGTGGAGGTCGAGTACAGGGAGATTGATGGAGCAGAAAAGGTTGAGGATGTGTCCTTTGTCATGGGTTGGGAAGGTGACATGTTGAGTGAGATTGAAATTGTCCAGTAAAGTGGTGAGTTCAGATGAGAGCTTGCAGGTGGGGGAGTCCATGTGGATATTAATGTCACCAGTCACAGCAGGCGTGGAGAGAGGGTTGATGCTAGTGTGAGGAGTTCAGTGAAGTCGGAAAGGAAGGAGGGATTAGGTTTGGGTGGCCAGTAGATGAGGATAACTGTCGTGGAGGAGGGGGCTTTAAAAGCAATGAATTCAAAGGATGATACTGAGGGGAGGGTGAGTTCTCTGATCAGATCATTTTGTTTGTGGATGACGGCGAGGCCACCTCCACTGCGGGAGGGGCGGGGTTTGGCGATGTAGCTGAAACCGGGGGGAGATGCTTGGTAGAGGGAGAAAAAGTAATTGGGTTGTTGCCAGGTTTCGGTAAGTAGAAGGAGGTCCAGATTATTGTCGAGGATGAGTTAATGTATGGCGGAGGCTTTATTGTTGAGTGAGCGGGTGTTGAGGAGGGCAAAGTTGGCACAGCCAGAGGGTGATGGGATAGGGGCAGGCTGGAGAGGTCTGAGGTTTGCCAGGTTAGCTGTGCAGGGGGGCGGAGGGGAGGGGGGGAAACTGGGTGGAGGGGTGGTGGTGGTTGAGTATATAGATGATTGGGTGGTGCAGATGTGAAGTTAGGTGAAGTGATGTGTGGGTGAGGAGAAAGGAAAGCAGTGAAATCCAGTCCATGTTTTCTGTCCTGCCTGGTGAGCTGCTGCCTGACAGAAGCGCTAAATGCATAGCTGATGTTGCGGCCGTAACACCAGCTAGCGCACTTTAGAGCGAGAAATGCTTCTCTCCTCAACAGGTAACATCCAAATAGATGACACAACAGAGCAGCAGCATACCTCGTATGTAAGGGGCAGCATGTAAAGGACTGAAATCAATATATTAGTGGACTCAGGAGCAACAGTCATTTATCCGTGCTGATCTTTCGCATGTCAGTTCCATGTCATTGGGTTTCCAAATTTAATTGTGGTGGATATTTTTTATTTTATTTTATTTTTTTATTTTTGCGAAATTACCACTATTTTGATTATGAATAGTCCGTACAATGCTCCATGCTTTATGGTTAAGGGTATGAAGATTGATTATTATTTTTCCCTTGGTAATGCAGGTAGCTACATTTTTCTTAAGTGCACTTATGTTGTTACTGTGTGGAAACAGGGTTACGTAACTTATTTCCTGTTAGGGCTCTTATTATGAAGGGGCAGAACGGAAGTGTCAGCGTGTAATGTGGCTGATTTGATTCTATGTCTGAAGCGCTAAAATAAAGTGGATCGTCCTGTTCAGTGAATGGAGTTTTCAGATTCTTTATTTATATAATACCCAAGTGTAGGCGACAGTCAAACCCTTGGTTACATAGTTAAAAACTAATTGCGGATTTGGTATCACTTTTTTTTTAATTGAATTACCAAACACCTCCATTCTGACCCCCATTTGCCACAACCATGCATTTCCCCCTTCACAACAGTGGCGTTTTCTCCCGGAGGCCAAGGGAAGCCAGGCTTCCCTGTTTTTTAGGATGTAGTTGTCATCCAATAAAAACATTTATATTAACAGGTTCGGTAATTATTTGGTGCTGTGCTCCTGTCATTTCTTCCCCATTTTTCTCCTCTCATTGAGCATTTCACAATGCGCGAAACAGCGCCCCTTTAAAGTTACATACTGAAGACGCGGCGAAACACGACACTGCACACTGTATGTCCGCGAGGAAGCCAGCCCGAGCTGGCATCCCTTAAGGTGCGAACACACTAGGCACTTTACACGCGTACAGACGCGTATGAAACCCGCCCCTTTTCCATAGGGAACCATTGGTTTACGCGCGTACATGGCGCGTAAATGCGTCACTCGCGCTAAAGCAACATTTTCACTCGCGCTAAAGCAACATGTTTACGCGCGTATATATTACGTGCGTATATATTACGCGCGTATAGCTACGCGAGGAGTTCAAAAAATTGAACTTTTGTTGCTCCTACGCGAGACGATTAGCCGCGTTGGCCAATCAGCGTTGAGCTTGACCCGCGACGTCACATACATTGGCAGGGTCGGAGAACAGTGTACTGTACACAGAGGCTGATGATGAGAGACACCGAGGAGAAAAATGTATTGCGGGCGGCCGGTGCTGTATGAAGCCGCTCGGGGTTAGAACACGTGGGGAAAGTAAACCAGGAGAATGGACTTCCTGGTTAATTCAATGTGCGGCTGTGCTTTAGCCGATAAACAAAGTTAGCGCCGTATAGCATTAGTTAACTCACCCTGTTGTGTGCGGGCGGCTAGCGCCTCATATTATGAACCCAAACATGACGACTGTCCGCGGGACTTTCACGACAAGTAGAGCGAAGCACCGGTGTTGATCTACGCCAGCCACGGTCCCCTGTCACAGCCAGGTAGGGTAATTTTGGCTACTTGCCTTTATGTTGTGCCGCCGTGCACCGATGCTGCTGTAACTGTGTTTGTTATGTAGCTGCCGTGAATATGCAATGCTGTTTTAATGCTAGGCTATTTGTGCTGTCCAGTTTGTCTTTTGGCACAGTTGTTGGCTGTGTTGTTGTTGTTTTTGTGCGGACATGCACGCTGTTGTGTCGGGTCTGATCAGCCATGGTTGATAAGGGAAATACAATATCGGGAGGGAGACTAGGCAGGTTACGCGCGTATAACCATTTTTGACACAAAATGATCAAGCAACATTTTAGCTGCGTTACGCACGTAAATCTTACGCGTGTAAAATGCCTAGTGTGTTCGCACCTTTAGTGAAAAAAAGAAAGAAGGATTTACCAATCAGGTGAGGCTGTTGTCTTGACACTGCCCTCCTGTGATTGGTCAGGAGGGTGTCATGAGGTTGCCAAGGGAAGCCACTCGGCCTTTGGCTTCACACCAATCAAATCAAAGCATTATTATCAACGTCACTGAAATTTAACAACAATAACAATAGCGGGAGATTAGCATGTTTGCATTGTTATCATATTAGCAAGAACAGTTATGGAGGGTGGAGATTTTGAGTATTTAGTAACCAATTATTTTACCAAACTGCCAATTGAGAAGCCATTCAAATTCAAATCTGACGGCAGGCCAATGCGTGTGGAGAGAAAGAAAGTTTATCGCACTTTCCGTGAGGAGAACTATGTCCACACCGAGTGGCTAGCTGGTAGCGGCAAACTTCAGCTAATGGCCTTCCTCTACAAATAGTGAGTAAAATACACACCTTCTCCCGGCGCGGGTTAACTGTTCCCTTAACTGTCTGTGTAGCTATGTGTGTTATGTTTTGTGTTATTTTATTGCTAATTGTGCCTTGATTGCCTGGATTAAGTTGCATTGGTAGGCCTACTGTATATCCACTGAAGTTGTTCTGGGTTGTTTTAAGTATAGTGTTGTAATGAACATTTGGCCTAGTTCTTAAACAAAAAGGATGTATAGAAAGTATGTGTGTATGTCAAGCACCTACAACTGATTGTGTGAGTCGTGTCTCACGTGAACGTGAAACTTAAAATAGCCTAAAACGTCCCCTAATTATATTGTGAATGAATTTGAATCTGCATTGGGCATTAAGCGGCTAGTTGTGCATTCCGGTCGGGGTGGGGAGTGCATTTATAATAAAATGTATAATTTAATAAGACGATAAGGAGGTGTGTGAGTGAGAGAGTGAGTGAGTGAGAGAGAGAGAGCGAACGAGCGGTGTCGGACAGATTACAGGCGTGTGTAAATCCTGGTAAAGTGACCAGGCGCTATAATAGCTCTTGTAGTTACATTAAATACAAGCTGCGACGTAGCCTACTCTTTTCTTTCCCCCACCTTCCAATAAACATGTAGATTAAAGGTGTTGTCTCACTTGGCTTCCTCAAAAAAAATCCCCACGCCACGCCACGCCACTGCTTCACAAATAGATACAGTTTTCCCAATCTTACTATTAAAGACTTGTACACTGATCATGTATTTCTGTATTACACTGATCATGTATTTCATGTATACTCTTCATTTGCTCAGCCGAGGGATAGATCCACACTGCAGCCATCCCATTTTTTACAGATACCTGCAATTAGGAAACTTTGTCAGAGGTAACATTTTTAATTTTGCAATTTATAATCCAGTCCTTACTGTTAACTAAACCTGATGCCAAAAAACTAGTCTCTAGGTTTGCAAACTTGTCTTCCTTAAAGACACCATGTCGCCAGTGCCCAAGCTGTAATATCAGGGGGGCCATAATCAATATTAGTGAGTGAGTGAGTGAGTGAGTGAGTGAGTGAGTGAGTGAGTGACAGCTGGAAGAGTTATATTACACATTCCTATACCCTCAATTGACCAAAGTTTAAAAAATGTAAACAAAATCCTTTCTATTGTTCAAATACCCCCAATTTTGTTTAAGCCTGAAAACACAGTTTGCAAAGGTTAATTGTGGTTTATTTTCACTGTGATATATTTGGATGAAACTGATCAATAAAGTTTTGAGGAGATATAGACTTTATCTATCAAGAATAAGTCACATTGTCACACTCATTTCATGGGAAGAGGTCAAAAATGTTGTATTCCAACTAGGGCTGTCAATTTATCGCGTTAATTTCGATTAATTAATCACAGAAAAATTAACGCGATTAAAAAAATGAACGCAGATTAATCGCACTTCTGTAATGCCCTTTGACCCGGTGCAAAAGTGGTGCGCAGCTGCACCGAGCTGCACCTGTAGCTTGCATACACAGCCCGCACGGGTGAAAGGGAGAAAAGTAAAGAGAAGCAGGGGAAAGGGCGGGGCCGAGGGCTCTATGGACGGTTTATGGGATGCTTCGGGCAAATAAGTATGAAGGTAGGAAGACATCTTACTTAATTCTCCGCAGTGTCTGTGCATTATTGATTTAGTGGGTGCAACAATGTAGGTTCAAAAGTATCTCTCAATCTTCCTCCGTGTGTCTCAATTTTGTTTGCTAGCTGTCTCGTCTCCCGCGTAAACGGACACCCGCCCCGTGTGTGTGTGTCAATATTTTTGCCTATGAGTACGACGATGGTGAATGAATCGGCATAGGCATCTGTGGCAGTGCAGCGCTGTCTGTTGTGGAGACAGAAGTTACGAGAGACGGAGAGCGAGAGAGAGAGAGAGAGAGAGAGAGAGAGAAACAAACTGTACCAGCAGGCTATACAGCTGTTTATAAACAGGTGTAAAAGTGTCATAAAAGTATGCGATTCATTTAGATTAATTAATCACAGAGCCTGTAATTAATTAGATAAAAAAAATTTAATCGCTTGACAGCCCTAATTCCAACTTTTTGGGTGTAGGTGTCCAAGTATATTACTTACTGTAAAAAGTTATTAGAACTAAGCCACAATCATTATCATTAGGAACACCTGTGCTTTTCCTAATATGACAACTCAATGCTTCAACATAAAATACTTCACATGTAAAAGTCCTGTTTCTTAAATAGTAAAGGTGCACATGTTTTAGAACTTTGCTGTAATTGTTTCAAGTAAAAAAACACAGTTTGATGGCACCTGTCGTTATTTTAATTTTTTTTTTTTTTAATTATATAGTGTTGTATTTTTGTTAAAAACACAAGCATATAATGTTTGATATTTTAACAATTTAACAAATGAAATATAACAATACATTATATTTTATAAGATCATATGTTTTGTTTCTCGAATCCTAATTAGCAAATGAACTAGTAACTATGGCTGTTCTACAATGGATTTAAATGGATAAAATGTACACTATTCCCCTCACTGTTTAACTGCGGTAGTCACATTATTAACAACAGACTTCCTATCAGTATTCAATTACATTACATCATTGTGATAATGTCATATTTAGTAACCAACTGTTGTTTTATTAAAGCCACCCGCATGTTTACAGTCAAGACACTGGAAGTAATTGTGATATTATTAAGACCTCTTCATTTTATTTGCTTACTAATTTGACTGCATTGATTTGATTTCATTTGGTTTACGGGACGTTGACCAAAGGCACCTGCTGTTTTGCGGGAGTTTGATTTAAATACTGGTAAAACAAAAGCAGAGGAGGAATCATGTTCAGCAGGTAATAATTTACATGTTTCCTATTAGAGGCAGGCAGAGAGCAGCCACAGGGTCAACATGCTCGCTCAGCTAGAGAAAGGGCAAGGCCACGCCCCCATTCCAGATGATAAACTAACCCATATGCTAACCCATAAACTGGGCCAAGCATTATTAAAACCTCTTCAGCATTTAGTGTATCCAGTGGTGAGAAGGACAAGGTGAATGCACAGTAGAGCATTCTACTGAGGCTGAGCACAAAGAGACACGTGAAAGAGTTTACTAAAAGAAAGACTTGTAACAACACAACTTGCTTTGAGACTACCGTTGAGTTTTTTTTTCAATATATATTATTTTTATTATTATTTATTATTTAAAGACATAAACAACACCTACAACACTACACAAAAAAAGGGAAAAAACAACCCGATCACATGCACTCAAAAGCACACACACACACACACACACACATACACACACACACACACACACACACACATCCAGGAGGTGAGTCACTGCCGGCCAAACAAAATGTCTCCGTCATGTCAAAATTCCTCCTTCATGACACAAATAAAAATTAAAATAATGACCAAACCTCTTCTTTTTTTACTAATAGGGGAGAACGGGGGAATGTGAGCCATCGGGTAATGTGAGACACCCCCTGTATCTAGGCAATGGAACACATTTTTGTTCATGTGAGATATATGTTTTCAAGACCCTCTCATTTCCCCTTGGCCATGAAAGAGAGGGCCTCATGGTGATGTTGTAAGCATGTTTTTTTCACAAAAAAATCTTTTTTGCATGTAAAAGTAAATTTTCTTGCTGTCAACTTAATCGACTGTTGTGCCAAAGCAAATTGATTCAGGTAGAAAAACTTCTATCATACATGTTGATGAACTACCAACATATGAAACCATGTGATGATTATAACTGAAGATTAGCGTGATTTGCTGAGAGAGGTAGTTTTTTCTCAAATTGTGGCAGTGGGGTAAAGTGAGACAAATGCTGTGGGGTAAAGTGAGACAGTGTCTGTGCCCTCTTTTAATGAATCCATTATATTTGAGGTAGCAAGGAGACTAGTTTGAATAAGACAAAAGACAATGTGGCCTGGAGGTGGGGGTTGATGGTTGAAGGGGTGTCAGCAAGGGCATGGTTTGGCACGTATGTATGTGGGGGACAGGAGAGTGACCTTTAACACCAATAGACTCTAAGTAATATGTCTTTATTCAATGAATGATCCCAATAAAACAAATGCAGAAAAATATTAATCAAAGACTGAAAAGATGGAAAAAGACAGCTGGGTCTAGTCCTGTGTTCTGAGTCCCAGGCTGTTCTAGCTGGTTCTGGTTGTTCTTTGCTCTGACCCCCAGACACTAGCTGGCTCTAAGGGTCCTGTGTTCTGACCCCCAGACTGTGTTTTAATCTAACTGGTTCTATCTGTCATTTGAATGTTAATTATTGAATATCAATTATATGGTGTATTTGATTAGTTACTTTCAAGTGTTTAGAAAATGTTTTTCTTAATTGACCAAACCCCATGATTCTGTTACTCGTCCGACATTAGTTTTGGAATATTTGGTTTTAAGCTAGCTGTCAGGATTGTAACTGTTACAACATGTGTTGTTATGGTCAGTGGCGTAACTTTGATGTTCATATTGGTGGGGACACATTTTGGCGAAACGTCACACAATTTGGCGAAACGCCCTCACCCCATACTCAGCATCCAACTGCTCACTAGTTTATTAACCAAACCAGTTTTATCATGTATCTATGTACAGTTTAGTCAAGAGTTGAGCGGCTATCAATCGTTTTGCACTAAAAAACGTATTATATTCATACATCCTTGGCTGCTTATGTTTCACTCCCCGACTCGGAATTTCAGTTCACGAGTGAACCGGGGAGTTGGAGCGCAGCTGAAGCGCGAGCGTGCCCGAGCCTCGGCGAGCCAGTGAGAGAGAAACAACACAGAGCCGGTGACGGCTGCAGAGAATGGTGATTCGCGCGAGTAAAAAAGACAAGATGCTCGCGGTCTACGGGGGCTTAATTGTTTCCAAGGCGACCTATCTTTACTACAGCACATAGCAGAGCAGAATCAATAGGCATATTTGGTGCGCTGCCGCTCTCAAATTAAGCAACCAATCACCGCTAACCGAAACACAACCCACGACAACCAACAGGAGGCAAAGCCAATCACAAAATACATAAGGCGGGACTATAAAGAGGCAACGCATTAACCCTTTCTCGTCGTTGTATATCGTTCTCATATTGGTGTGGACAATTTCAGCACATTTGAATATTGGTATGGACACGTCCACACCGTCCATGCGCAATCTTACGCCCATGGTTATGGTAGTTTCAGAGTGGAAAAAGTAAGTGGATCAGTTTACCCCCTTGATTTTGTTGGTCTGTCTCAGTTTACCCCACAGCTGGGGTAAACTGAGACACAAGACAACTTTTTTTTAAACAATCATATTTTCACTGCCCTTTGTCATGCATACATTCTGCTAATGTCCTTTTCTAGGAAACATCCTGAATTAATGGGAAATGTGTACATTTGACTGATAAATAATTTTAGCTAGCTAAGAGGAGAGCAAATGTAAAAAGTGTCTCACATTACCCCGTTCTCCCCTACTGTAATACGATCATTTCGAAATATGAGTTAAGAATACAATAAGACAACTACAGAGGATAGATAAACTATTCAATAAATGATAGAGAGCTTGCCTTCCAATATGTACTGCTTCTCTGCACTCTGGTTAGATGATGAACTGCATTTCATTATAATGACAAAGAGTTTAATCTAATCTAATTTCCATTATAATGTATCCCTTCATTTGTTCACCTTTTTAATTATTATAATGTAATAACCAATGCTCATGTATACTTCTCTTCTCTCTTCAGATGCACATTTGAAATACTTTGGGCCACCTGTCCTGCAGACATCTTCTCAACCTCAGCACAGCCCAGTGATGCAGCATGAGGAATAAAGGCTTCACCAATAGACCCAAAGGCAAGAGTAGTCAGGTTGTAGAAAGTTGAAGTTGAAGTCTTAAAATCTAAATGTACAGAGCTCTCTGTTGGAATCAAGTTAAATAGCAGTACAAAGCAGAGGTTCCTGAACAATACTTTTGGGAGTAATATCTGGTGTGTGCACTTATACTCAATGCAAAGTTATGAATTATTTAAACTATACTTATAATAGATTTGATTTTAATGTCTGCAGTTATTTTGTGCAATATCGTACTATTGTATTCATACTGTATTCATATTGCAAAATCGTAATATTGTATTCATTCTACCTCTAGAAATTGTCAACATGTCCCTTCACACTGGTGTATTCCCACAGGCCCTGAAAACAGCAGTCATCAAGCCACTCCTAAAAAAGAAAAATCTAGATACATCACTCATGAACAATTATAGGCCCATATCGAACCTTCCATTTTTAAGCAAGATAATTGAAAAAGCTGTTTATCAACAGCTAAACAACTACCTAGCAATGAATAACTGCTTTGATGTCTTCCAGTCAGGTTTTCGACAACACCACCGCACTGAGACCGCTCTGGTTAAGGTCCTCAATGGCATCCACTTAAACACAGACAGTGGCAAAAGTTCAGTATTAGTTTTACTGGATCTCAGTGCTGCGTTCGACACAGTTGACCACAACATATTACTAGATCGACTTGCGAAATGGATTGGACTTTCTGGAACTGTGCTAAACTGGTTTGAATCCTACTTAAAGGACAGAGACTACTATAGCTGTATCCCATTACAAAGACCGCATCCTTGGAAGGACGCGGTCTCGCGGTCTATGAAGGCCATAGCCTGTGAAGGCCGATTCCAAGGCCGATTCCAAGGCCAACGAGTGTTGTTAAACGAGACTGTCTCCGCAGGTCTCCGTTTCGCTCTGTTTACGAGCATTTCCGGTTTGCGTAACAAGCCGTTACCTTGCGTGACGACTCGCCGCTCCTGTGCTGCCTAGCAACCCTGATTGCTGCCAACGGAAACAGCCTTGTCAATGGAGGAAAAAAGAAAAAGAAGTTGCCTACCAGACGAAAAGAAAAAAAGTACAAGAAAAAAAGAAAGGAAGATAAAAGTTAAGAAGATGGAGCAACACGTTGCTGTTTTGTTATTTTTTATTTTATTTTATGCCATCTTGAAAAAAACGCAATGAATCTTGGGATATGTTGGGCCGCGAAGGATACATCTGATGCAGCCTTCAAAACCGTGAAACGAAGGCTGCATTTCTCGGCCGCATATGAGGAGCCTGCAAGGAGCCTTGCAAATGGAACAACCTTTGCGCGCCGCTATGACGCAATCGGTCTTCAAATGCAGCCTTCGTAGACCGCAACCCCTGTATTGAGATTCACCCTATGTGTCAATAGGCAATTTCACATCCGAGCGAAGAAATATTACATGTGGGGTCCCCCAAGGTTCCATTCTTGGGCCTCTTCTGTTTAACATATACATGCTCCCGCTAGCTCAGATTATGAACAAGAACAAATTATGTTACCATAATTATGCAGACGACACACAAATTTACATAACCATATCACCAGGAGACTATAGTCCGATTCAAGCACTAAGTAAGTGCATTGAACTGTGATGGATGTGCCAAAATTTTCTTCAATTGAACAAAGACAAAACTGAAGTTATTGTCTTTGGTGCCAAGATGAACAATTAAAAGTCAGTGCACAGCTGAAATCTGTTATGTTAGAAAGCACACACCAAGCCAGAAATCTTGGAGTAGTGATAGATTCAGACTTGAATTTCCAAAAACACATTAAATCAATTACCAATTCAGCCTACTTCCACCTTAAAAACATTTCAAGAATTAAAGGGCTAATGTCTCAGCAGGATTTAGAAAAACTTGTCCATGCGTTTATTTTTAGTAGACTTGACTACTGTAACCGTGTCCTTGCAGGCCTTCCTAAAAAATCCATCAGACAGCTTTAGCTAATTCAGAACGCTGCTGCTCGAGTCCTCACTAGGACCAAAAAAGTGGATCACATCACCCCAGTTCTGAAGTCTTTACACTGGCTTACTGTCAAACAGAAAATTGATTTCAAAATACTTATGTTAGTTTACAAAGCCCTAAATAGTTTAGGACCACCAAAGTACATCTCTGACCTGCTGATCCCTTATGAACCAGTCAGAGCTCTCAGGTCGTCTGGGACTGGGCTATTGAAAGTCCCCAGAGTAAGGACTAGACAGGGAGAGGCAGCCTTCAGTTGCTATGCACCCAATCTCTGGAATAAACTTCCAGGGGACTTGAGGTCTGCTCCAACACTTGGCTCCTTTAAATCAGGTCTTTCTTTCTGTTTCCGTTTTAACTTGTAATTTTTATTTCTATTTACTTTACTTTTTTTTTTTTTTTTTAAGTGTTTTAATTCTTTTATGTTTTATTTCTATTCATGTTTTTCACTCGTTTTTTTTAATGTGTGCCCTATACTTGATGTATTTTGTTCTTGCTTCTGTAAAGCACCTTGAATGGCCTTGTGTCCGAAATGTGCTTTAGAAATAAACTTGCCTTGCCTTGCCTCTTATTTCACTTGTTTTGTAATATGGTTTTCATTTTGTGGATTATTTTCTATAAATAAATAAAATAAAATGTCAAAGACAAAACTATCCAGTTCTGTGTGAGTGTAGGAACAGTGTGGACTTTACTGCAATGCAATGGGGGGCGCCATCTAAAATCTTGTCTAGAGCCATGGGCGGCTGTGGAGAAGCGGGTAGGGCGGCCGTCCAATGGGTTGTAGGGTTGGTGGTTCAATCCCCCGCCTCCCCACCACATCTCGAAGTGTCCCTGGGCAAGACACTTAACCCTGAATTGCTCCTGAAAGTTAGCTTGCACCCTGCATGGTAGCTGCTGCTATCGGTGTATTTGTGTTTGTGAATGTGTACAAAACAATGTAAAGCACTTTGGGTCTGTGAAAAACCAGGGAAAAACGCTATATAGGTGGAGTCAATTTACCATTAAGGGCGCCAAATTCATCAGGCCCTGGGTCTAAAGGACACAAACTTGAAAACACAGCGTCTGCATTGACGCATACAGATAAAAAATGATCTAGTCTATAAAAACGTATGGATGGAGTCAAAGTCAGACAGAGTCCAAATGTTGCAACAAGGGACCCCAGGATTTTTCCCATTTATCTTGGCAACTTGAGTTGATGCATGGCAGCTCCTCCATGTGTACGGGCTGAGGCCAGGGAGATGAGTGCATGGCTGCTCAGACACATTGCCCAGGCATGTGGAGCGGAGCAGCAGGAAGTACGCTGGTCTGAATCCCCGGCACGTCCCTCCATTGAGAACCAAGGTGTTTCTGCCTCATTGAGCTTTTACTAGCAGCTGCAGGCGCTCTAACGGGGCTAAGTGATTGTGTCAGAAGAGGGAGGGGCTCACGTTTAGACCAACATCTACATGGAAACATGTGAGAGCCCAGATAACATGGAGGTTCCTTGTTACCTGCATCAGTGCCCCTGCAGTGAGAGAAGAGAGATGCAGTCGTTATGCACGTTTGTCCTCCAAGAGATTTAAGATTCAAGATGGTTTATAAATCCCAGGCTCCTCTCAACAATGCAATATAGAAGAACATTTATAATAGAAACACACATAGAAACACACATAGAAAGTGAAGAGAGCAACACCTGAGACACAAGTAAACACAACAGCAGTGCAAGGACACAGTGCAGATAAGGTGCACCATAGAAATATAAAGTAGAAATAAAGTTCAATTAAATGTAATACTATACATGTAAATAGATAAATAAATAAAAAATACTAACTGCAATGGAATAGGATACTATAGGGGAGAACGGGGTAATTTGTCACACGGGTTGGATGTCACAATCGTTATATCTCGGAACCAGAAGGCGCTGTGTGAAATTTTGATATGTAAATATCCAGAATTGGGATCAGAGGTCACCTACATAGTCTTCCTTGGAGTTAGACTGCTGAATTTGAGGTGAGAGGACTGTTTGTGTTTTTCATGTCAAATTGAAAATATTTAGCTCCTCAGTATTTTTCTTCTAGGCTTTTACACAATGGGTTTATAACAAAACACTTGTTACCCATACAAAGTGTGAAGGGTAAACTATAGTTTAGATTGTGGTTAGCAAGCTAATTAGTTGTCAGATGGTTGTTGGCCTTGATGCTAGCAAGAAATTCAAGTTGGGGTTGGTCGTCAAATTTTTTGGGGGGTTGGTTGTCACATGTTATCTCAAGGCTGCAGCCAGAAAAGGAACCCAATAACTAAATAAATTGTCAAGCTGTATCCTCACTGACACCCCAGAGAAGGAAAGAATAGAGCAGGAAAAGGCAGCTAGCAAGCAAAAGAAAAAAGGGCAACAAAATCAAAACAACCCAATGCATCCCAAACTAGACCAGCTGCCAAGGCTACAGAACGTTATGTAGGCCTATTTGTCTAGGCCTATTTTGACAATGCAATTAAACTTTAAAATGTAGTTATACTTTCTTGCCTTCTTTTTAAGAGTATTCCCATTAAGATTACATTGTGACAAACAACCCCATAGTGTTTGACAACCGACCCCTTGATGGGGTTGGTTGTCACAATGTGTAAGGGTGTCTTTGATGATTAATTTCTTCTTTATTACAATACTATAGAAAAAGTGAGGGGTACACATTTCAAGCCAACACCTTAAGCTTCAATTTAATATAGGAATGACTATTGAAAGATGTTTAGGTGATAAGCAATTCTCACTAGAGTAAAAAGGGTGCCTACTTACCCCGTTCTCCCCTACATGTAATAGAATAATGTTAAATATAATTTAAAAAAAAGATGTGATGTTATGGTGTGGTTAACATTATAAATATGTGCAGCATAAGGTTCAACTCTCCCACATCAACGTTCCCATGTGAAGAGCAGGCACAACAGCATACCGCCTATCATCTACCCAAACAAAAAAACAGAAAACCAGCCAATGCAGCTTGAGACTGAGACAGTGCACACATTAAAATAGTTCCTCCATGGCAGGGCCAGCAGTGATTAAAGCATGAAGCCAGGCTGGGAGGTTTGATGTGGGGACCATCATGTGCCCCGCTAAGCCTCCAGCAGGCCAACACTGATTATTTCTTCCTGAACACTCTCCAACCAACACTTAAGCACGGGACTAAAAGTGTCATTGCAAATAATTGCATTCTCTTGTTGTACACTGCCACAACAGAAATACCTCAGTAACCCTGGTTCTGTTTGGCAGACAGGAGGGACAATCTGAGAGCAATTGAGGTCTTGGCGCACACAGAGTTCGGGCCCGGAGAAGATTTTTTCGACCTTCTCCTTCTCTGAATCTTTTCACCTTCAGCACAAATCACTGACTGGCGGTGAAGGAAGACTGATTTGCCAGGTTTTCAGACGCAGATGTGTAAATCTAAATTTACAAATTGTAAAATATACATTCTGACACAGCCGCAGCTGATAGAGTAAAGGACCGGTAATCCAAAATAAATAAGAACGTGATTGTACGTCAAGAGAAGGAGAGCAAAGACAGAGAATGAGTGAATGAATAGCAGGACCTGTAGCCCTTCTTTTAATGACACTTTTCAAGAAAACAACCAAATCGACAGTACTTTACTGCATAACGCAAATACAGTACAAAACTGATGACATTACAGTAATATATTACTGTGAAAACAACAGAAATCGTTTACAGTGTTGTTTTAAGTGGCATCTGCACTCTGACCTTCACTTCCAGAGGAAGGAACCAGCCGATTGAAAGTGTGTGCATGTGTGTGTGTGTGTGTGTGTGTGTGCGTGTGTGTGTGTGTGTGTGTGTCACAAAAAGAGCTCAGACTACACATGCAAAATACAAACAATTTCTCAACCATTTCTATTCTTGTAGACACTCATGCCAACACGCACACATAAAACACTGTTAGCGTTAAGAATCTAAACCAGGGGTGTCCAAACTTTTTTCACTGAGGGCCACATACAGAAAAATAATTTTTTTAAGTTTTTAAAGTGAAATGCATGAATCTGGTGCACTTTGAGAGGGAAATTAAGAGGCTAAAGCTGAAGAATTTTGTGTGAAAAAAAGGAGACACTGTGTCAGATGAATGACACATGGATTTTCTATAATAATATTAATTTAAAATAAAATATTATGCAGGGTCCTCTGGGATGGCTCTTTTTCTTTTATGAGACATATTTCTCTGTAATATAATGAGTGCATTTAAATTATTTAAAAATTAAAAGGACCATATTACATTATATTTTTTAAATGTGCCACGGGCCAATCAATCAGTTTTGACCCCCTGCACCAGTGGGTTAACTAAGAAATGTAAAAAAAAAAATATATATAATTTTTTTTTCAAAGGGCCATATTACATAATATTATTAAAATCGTCCGCAGGCCAATAAAAAGCGGGCTGCAGTTGGCCCGCGGGCCGTAGTTTGGACACCCCTGATCTAAACAGACTAGCTTGTGGGCCAGTCATTCTGATGGAACAAAGGGATATCTGGCAAATATTGAGAGGACGAACCATTAGGAGATTCATTCCACAGTCCTCATCAAAGCCTCCTCAAGTACCTTAGCCAAAATAGAGCTGGACACACAGCTGTACCTCGTTGAGCGGCTGGCTTGATGTAATCTGTGCTAAACATGATCTAATTTAAAGCTAATATGGCAAAGTGCAGCACAACTTCAGACAGAGTGATAAGAAGAAGTCAGGCCTTTAACAGTCCCTATGGGCAACATTCCATTCCTCATATTCAAATCCGATTATTGAGATTTTCATAAAAGAAAAAATACAAACATGGTGGTGCCATCACAAAAGGGCATAGAACTTACTCCACAGAATATGAAGATATATACACACAAACAACATCGCATTAAAGGAAATACAAAAAACACATGTTATGATTGTAATAACACTAAAAATACATTAATAAACCGTGGCGGGATGGGGGGGGGGGGGGTCAGAGAGACCTACTGCTGTTTGGAGGAAAATTCATAGTTCAAAGTTCAGGATACATGGCTGCCAGACTATTAAACTATGTGTTAATGGAGCCTCTTGTAGAGTACTTCAGTTTCTCTAGCATTAGATGTGCCATAACACTTTTTACCCTTTTGGAATGCGTTGGGGGTTTGTTAGCTTCCCACTGTAACACGCTCTAATAATGAAGAAAAGGCCAGTGCCTGCCTCAGCCTGGGCATGACAGTGAGGCTTCCCTAGGTGCTACCACAAAAAAATGGGCGATGGAATCGTCCGTCGCCAATTGATGGCTCGATAGACAATAGTTTGTTTTTAGCCGAAGCGATCGGGAGTTTTCCTTTTCTTTATTTTGCCGATGCTCGGAGATTGGAGTGACTGAGTGTGCAGTGGAGAGAGAAAGAAAGAAATACAAGCAGACAGATAGAGAAAGAGACAGAGAGACAGACAGAGAGAGAGAGATGGATGCAGAGAGCTTTATGTTATAATTTTGCTGTGTTACCTGGCACCTGCTTCCACACACCTGTTACTCTGCTTGACTGTTTGTTTGGTTTCACTTCAAATTGTCTACCAATCCAGATGACCCTGGCAGTGAGCCCTTAGCTGCAGGGGAGCACTCCCAGGCCAGGGGCAGTGGATTGGGGAGATGCTGGTGGCTCTGTGTCCATGTGTCACAGCCTGTGATGGCTGAGCAGTAATCATTGTTCCACACTGGCATGAAAGCCCACAGGAAATCCCTCTAACAAAACGCCCGTCAGGCTGGAATGTGCTGGTCCTAGGGCTCAGGCCAGTGTACGGACCGGGCTCACTGGCCAGGCCAGGCACTGAGGAATGCTCCAGCCATGGTGGGTGGAGGACATTGGTAGGGAAGTGCTGAGGTTACGTTAAGTTAAGGTACTTTATTCATCAATGGTTACAATGAAATGTATCTTTCCGCATATCCCCTCTCAAGTTACCACACTTCGGACGGGGTCAAAACGCAGGGTCAGTAGTAGTTTAGCCTTGCTCAAGGTACACAATGGTAGAGATGGTGGGCACCGTAGACGCAGCCACCACTAGTTTTGCTACCAACACCCTCCTGTCCGGTACCGGGGATCCAACCAGAGACGTCATGGTTACCGGGAGCAACCTCTTAAACTCTAGGACATCCTACCACCCCTAGCGCTGAGGTTAGCCCTGGCCAGGGCTGAGAGCTTATCCTCTGGCAGGCTGAGGAGGAGTGAGAGGGTCTCTGTGCTGAAGAGCTGTGTCTTTCCTGCCTTCACTCTGGATATAGAGGCACACCACAACAAGTCTATTGACAGGGAGATTAGGATCAATCTAATTTCATTTCAAATTATGCACCCGAAAAGAAATTGAAGAAAAAAATTCCGTTCAACAGGGAAATTAGCGATATATTTTGTGCAATTTTAAAAGTTTCATGCTCAAATCGTTTTTTAGATGCTGTAAGCTTGTTTTTGATTCCGGCACCGTCCATTGGAAGAAGTTGTCTTTGCTATCCTGGAAGTCATTTTACTCATGAGAAGAAGGGGATTAACACGTTAGTATCACATTTAAAGAGCTTACTTAGCTGCTGATACTGTGTAACAAAGAAATTCCTTTATTTTTGCTCCTGCTGAAATAATTATGAATTACATTTCTCATGAAAAATATAGCTACTGATTTATTGCTGGTCATGACATAAAAAGCTGTTCTCAAAGATGTTTCGTGACAAGAGAAATCTCTGATCACTGCTGCTGAACCAGTGCAGCTGTGAATTGTGGTCCTGGAATGAAGAGGGTGATGCGCAATTCTTCAGGGAACACATTTGTGAAGGAATGTGTGATCCAACCTCCAATAGTCAGCTTTCACTTCAGAGGAACATTCTTTCATACGTCTTCTCTCTTAATTTGCCAAGGTTAAAACAGCCCGAGGGGAGGAGGACGACACACTGTAAACACAACACATAAGAGAAAACTGCACACCATTTATGACAAGCTCCAGAATCACATGCACACGCCTCCACTGAGAGACAGGGCTGATCAGATACAGTATGTCCCAATTTTTCAAAGACTTTAAAGGTGAGGTAAGCGATTATTGAGAATGTTTGTTGATAAATCACTTTTTGTCAAAATCAATGCAGTTAGTGAGGAGATATTCCCTGATTCACTGACACACATTCTCCAGAATGGCTGACCCCACCTTGAATCTGTTAACAGAATTTAGTTTGCTTTATGATTGTATAATATTTTAATGCACAATACATGCTTTCTGGCTGTTGAACTTTGTCCCAGTTTTGCTACAAGTTGTTGTTTAGCCTTGAAGAAGAAACTGCCTAATAAGATTTTGGCACAATACAGAGGTATGACGCATTCATGTGCACAGTAAGAAAAGACTCCCTAAATTTCCCATATCCTGTTATCTGCCTAATTAAAAACATTTCTGCTTTCGCCAGCAAAAACAAGGGCTGGACACACCAAACTTAGTATGTGTTTGCGCACACACCAGGGCCGTGTCTGAACTGCCATACTAACGTCCTACTCATACTCATTTTGACTTCAATTTGAGTATGTGACGGTTGGGTATGCGAGTTTGGGTATGTGAGAAATTCCCGGATGAGTACTAACTTCCGGGAAGATTTTGGGTATGAATCGATCGTATACTTTTCCTACTCAACCGCCCCACAATGCACTGGGTCAATTCTACCCGCCCAGGAAAATGAAATATTTTCGAGCAAGTTGCTAGGCAACAACATTGTTTGGGGTTCCGCGATCTGACAACTGTACGTGCAGTCATTCATACACTCTTACAATAGATAAGAGATGAAGATAAATACCTAACAACATTAGAGTCACTAAGTGAAATGAGTGTTGTGAGTCTGATAGTGGAGAGAGATCAGAACAGATCGCTGTTCCACACGCCGCGGCTCGTCCAGCTCAACTCACAGACAGCTGAGTGCTGATGAGCCGGACAGAGCGTCGGAGGGATCCTCCGCCTCAAAACATCATTATTATAAAACAAGAGGTCTAAAACACAGATGATGAACACAGGACTGTAAAAATCTAGTTCAATATCTAACCTGTAGAGGGCGGTTATAAGCTTAACAGTGTCTAAACTGCCTGAATCTTATAAGAAGAAGAAGAAATTCTTCATTGCTTGAGTATACTTCAACTGAGAACGTTTCAGACGCAGCTCGCATACACAATCGATCTTTGAGTAGAGAGTATGCAGTATATAGATGGTGAGTATGTAGGATGTAGGACGCTAGTATGGCAGTTCAGACACGGCCCAACTTCTCTTGCATATAATCTCTGTACACTGTTCATTCGATGTATTCAATCATGTAAGCCCATTTGTGATACATGTTGTTTGACCCTTGCATGCTGTTTGCAAGTAAATTCACCTGCTTTCAAGAAGGCCTGATTCAGTTTCAATTATTCAAATAGTTTGATGAAATAATTCTATTAACAAATGGTCCTTCGAGCCGGATCCAACATCTTCTTCTCTGGACAAGAAGAGCCTGCACCGTGCACGGGGGAGTCCAAGATCTCTCGACAAAAGACCTCCAGTAAACAGAGCTACAAAAGAGGCTGTCTGCAGACTCTACTTGGACGGAGGAGGGGTGACGGAATCCAGAGCCAAAACTGAGCGAGTCGGGGCTTTCTTGAAATCAGGTGAATATAAACAGCTGATTTTGTTTTGTCCAGGAATTATGGTAGTTCCTTTGTTTTATGTATTAGGTAGATAAACTAGTTTATGAAGCAGTATTTCTCATGGTTTTACCGTAAGGGAGAATAACTGATCGTAGTGTTTGGGAAAATGCACTAAAGAGAAAAATATTTCAACCTGTAGTGTTTGGGGAGATGCACTAGAGACAAACCTATCTCAACCTGTAGTGTTTGGGGAGATGCACTAGAGACAAACCTATCTCAGCCTTTGGTGTTTGAGAATTTACACTGTCAAAAACAAAAGTCTCACGTACGTAATTAGATGATCATTAGTGTGGGGTCGAGGGTGGTCCCTTTATTCTGACAGATATAGTTTGTTCCATTAAACTGAGAGTTCTTTGTAATTCGGGAAGGTTTTATGGAAACAAATTGATATCTGGCTGCTTGTTGTTACTTAGCCTGGGGATATAGTACTGCTCCAGGGAGTTAGTCTATGACAGGTTGTTTATTTGTTTTGTTTTGTTATGTTTGTCAATAGTCTACAACTGCAGAGTAGACTTATTTGTTTTGTTTAGAATACATCACATAGGGTGTTCTAGTTTTAAATTGGTGAATTTTGTTAATCAATTGGAGGGAATAGGGGTGTTCACCCTGTTTAAATAGATTACTGGGTAATTTGATATTAGATTTTACATTTTAAAAATTAAATTACTTGTAAAAGAGTGAACAGTAAAGAGAAAGGTGGTGGCCAAAGAGATGAATAAGAGAATGTTGTTGAAAGTGTAAGAGGAAAAAGATTGTTTGGAACTGATTGTTTATGGATGTTATAAAGAAAGAAAAAGTATGTAGGGGAAGGGAGATAAAAGGTTTTAGTAAGTGTGCATACAATTGTTATGCTGTTATGATGGGTTATAAAATGCTTGTCTCCTAAAGATGACCAGAGTTCTGACTAAATTGCTAAACGCTTTAAAGTTTAGAGCTAAATATCTTGCCAATCCAAGCCCCATAGTGAACCTTAAAGATTAAAGGTGCAGTCAATCATTTGAAGTCCCAGCATAAACTTAAAAAAAGCGTTCTTTTGTGTTCTTTTTATGAAAATGTTCACTAAAAAGAATTGTTCAATGCTTTTGATTTGAACTACAAGTTAAAAGGGATTTGTGTGCTGAACAATGTGATCATAATGTGTTATGTAATAGATGAAATGCATGTTTGAAAAGAGAGAAGGAGAGAGCACATGTAAAAAATGTGTGTGGGAGACGCAGTCTCTGTGAGGTGAAAAATGGGAGTATCAGGGGCCTGTTTCAGGTAGCTGGTTTTGAGGCAACCCGGAGTTTGTTCGCTCTGAGTTGGTGGAAACTCTGGGTTTTCCGTTTCAGGTAGCAGGTTCAATGCAACCGAGAGTCAGTTACTGCGGCAACATACGCCGTGGGTCTAACCTGCTGGATAGGTGGTTAGACCTACCCTGAGTTTGTTTTCACTTTACGCTGCAGCTCCGACTGAAGAAGGAGTGTCACTGTCACACGCGTCCCTGTACAGTTTGAAGCAAAATCACTCCACAGAAATCTCCATCGGGATGTTTTTATCATTTCCTGATGATTTTACGTTTGACCGATCATTTATCTGATCAGTAGCCTTGTTCTCAGCCCTCGGTCCGTTCATATAGGCGGCCACCTTACACATCGTGACATGCTCTACATTCAGATTAATAAACATATTTGTATTGTATGCTTTTTAACGTCTGTGCCACTGAACAGATTTATGTCAGGTGGATTCATGTAACGCTGCGGCTGCACGCGATTGTTACTGTTCACTTGTGCGATCCTAAAGTCACAGACGAGCCCTTTTATATTCATATTATAGCCTAATATGAATATAAAAATTATATAAATAATTATATAATAATTTAAACTGTGATCACTTGAGGAAAATGGATCTGATAATGAATCAATCAGGCTCTTCAATGGAAACTGTCACCTTATGTGTCAGACGTTAATGTCTTTCACTCCCCATTTAAAAGAAGCCTGTTTACTGCACAGTGGGCTATTAGGCTACAGCTTCCCAAATACAGCGAATATAAAACACTGTCAGAAATGCTGTGCCGCGCCAGCTTTATTACTTTACTGCTGATATGCGTAACTTTTTAAAATAGACTATGGCTTCTCATACGGAAGCGAAATGATTGCTCTGTTTTTTTCTGAATTGCCGAGGAGATTAGATCAGAGTTATGTGACAATATACCCGTTAATTCTTCTCCATAGGCTACCATAAACTCATTCGTTAATATTTCTAACTCCAGTGGGAGGAGCGGAGAAGTTTTTTTTTCTTTTTTTGAGAAGTGGAGAAGTGGGAGGATCACGCATTTGTTTCTTCTGTTTCCATGGTGAATCATGTTATCAGCGATCCATTGACGATGGCTTTTATGCACACGCTCCACCCAGAGTGAACACGCTCAGAGTTGATTAACCCAACGCTGATCCACTGTTCTGTAACCGAAAACCCAGAGTTGCTTATCAACCCTGCGCTCTGAGTTAACCAACTCAGAGCGTATGATTAAACCCAGAGTATGTAAAACCAGCTACCTGAAACAGGCCCCTGAAGGAAAATGTGGTGTGTGTGTGATTCAGTCCCATTCAGAAAAGGGAGGGCCTGCCTGCCTGTGTGTGCTTGAATGCTGCCCAAACACAGACAAAAAATGTGAACTGAAGAATGAAATCAAACCTATCCTAAAATGTTGTTGTGCGTTAATTGTGACATCTAGAGCAAGCAAAATGGATAGGATGATATTTTAGAAACAACCCTGGCAGAATGATGAGCATTTCTTTTGAGAACATGTTACTGCTCAAATTCATTCTGTTTCAGATGCAAGGAGAAGACGAAGCTGACCATGCTTCAATAAGGACAATTGGACACTGAGGAACAATCTGAATAGGTTATGGTAATACCTAACCATTCCCCCAGTGACTGTGATATGAAGGACACTTTGCGTCAGAATGCCACAAAGGGACTTGTTGACCATCAAGACGACCTAGGTTCCTGTTCCCTGGCTTCTGCAAAAAACTGTCCTCTCTGAAACTGTACATAGACGATGTGGCACCAGTACACAAACTTGCATTTTCACAACTGTGATGTTGATGTACTTGATATTATTCTGCTTGACTGAAATATATTTACTCATATGCTTTGCCCTTTTGCTTTGAAGTGTTGCAAAAAGTTGCATTAAATATTATAAAAAGGGTGGAATGTTAACAGAATTTAGTTTGCTTTATGATTGTATAATATTTTAATGCACAATACATGCTTTCTGGCTGTTGAACTTTGTCCCAGTTTTGCTACAAGTTGTTGTTTAGCCTTGAAGAAGAAACTGCCTAATAAGATTTTGGCACAATACAGAGGTATGACGCATTCATGTGCACAGTAAGAAAAGACTCCCTAAATTTCCCATATCCTGTTATCTGCCTAATTAAAAACATTTCTGCTTTCGCCAGCAAAAACAAGGGCTGGACACACCAAACTTAGTATGTGTTTGCGCACACACCAACTTCTCTTGCATATAATCTCTGTACACTGTTCATTCGATGTATTCAATCATGTAAGCCCATTTGTGATACATGTTGTTTGACCCTTGCATGCTGTTTGCAAGTAAATTCACCTGCTTTCAAGAAGGCCTGATTCAGTTTCAATTATTCAAATAGTTTGATGAAATAATTCTATTAACAGAATCACTAGCCCCTTTTACACAGCCAGTGAAAGCCGGGAATATGCCGGCCTTTCGCCCCTCCGCCCTGCTGTATAAATGCGACAGTTGCGGAACGAGGGAAGAAAGGTGCGAGTGATCGTTCCGGGAATTTTACTACCTCGGGGGGTAGTAAGATTCCCGACACGATCAGTTCCGCCTCTCTGTTTAAATGCTCCAGCTTGTTGTTGCGGAACAGGGGGGCGTTTGACGTTCCATAGTCTACGTTCTAAACATGCGACCATGTTAGCAGTTGAAGGACGTGTGTTTAACATTAACCACGGCGGCCTGATGTCCCGTAAAAATCACCAAATAAAAGGAACGGTGTATAATCTAGATGATCATAAGGTCCGTTGCTCAATCCAAACCCCCGCGCTTCATTTTGCAGAGTGTATGAGTCTATTTCTGCCCAGGAGAAGTTGTACAATGGGAAAGCTAGGCTAGGCTAAGTAAGGGATAAAGTATAGCGAACGGGTCACTTGCTAGAAATAAAGACCGACAAGCTGAAGCTGCGCGTCGGGCTCTTGTTCAGCTTGAAGGTCGACCTAGTAACGGGGGAATAGTCTGCTCGCCCCGCTAGACTGTCTGCTTCAGCTGACTGAAGGCTCCGGCTCAGCTGTTAGCCACAGAGCTACTGTTTTGCTAACACATTCCGCTGCCGCTATTATTATCCTAAGTCTGAGCGTATATCCACACTTTATTTCTGTCTACAGTAACGTGACTTCACACACTGTGTGTATGTGTATGTTTATGTCTGATTGGCAGATCGCTGCCCTCACAAAGAGACTCGCTCACAACCAACCTGTCACACACACACACACACACACACACACACACACACACACACACACACAGAGGTGAAGCGGTCGGATTGATTTAGTCAGTTTGGTTAACTGTCCCAGTGATGTTGGACTCAGCGCGTAGCGAGATCAACTGGCACATCGTGGGGACAGTAATATACGGCCCTCTTACTGCAAGCTCCAGCACTCATCTGCTCTCAATTGAGAGCAGATGAGTGCTGTAGCTTGCTACTGTTGTTGTTGTAAAGCAGCTGACCGGCGCGGCGCTAAATGTTTACGTCACACCTGACGCTGTTTACAAGCACCTCTTTCATTCCGGAACGCTGTGTAAAAGGAGCTACTGATGCGCCAGCAGGCCGGCGTTGCTTGGTTCTGTGTAAATAACACAGAAGCAAGCAAAGCCGGCATATTGGAGTGATGTTGTTCCGTCAATATGCCGCAATCTCTGTGTAAAAGGGGCTACTTACTCTGTGAACGGTAAACATCTGACCAGTGCTACACCGTGCTGGTTGTGGAAGATCACTTCTGTTCTATGCACATAAACAGCAGAGAAACATAAAAGAAAGCATGGAATCACAGTACAAGACAAGAGGGTTTACATAATAAACCCAATTATAGCTAAGATTATATCTTATGGTCATGTCTGTTTAACAGTGAGATGTCTGCCTACATGTTTACTGACTATATTCCCAGTAAAATGCACAGTATATTTTGCACTAATGCAATAAAAATGTTTGGCAGCAAACATTAGCTGCAAAAGTCTTTTGTTGGTCAACAGGCAAGCTTGGGTTCCCCCCCCCCCCTCCCACCCAAACATACACACACACACACACACACACACATGCGTATGTTCATAATAGAAAGATGAACCTGACAAAGCAGACAGCTCCCCCACACAGTCACACACACACAAGGCCCTAAGAGGACAGATGTTTGTTTGCCTCTGCAGAATGAATGAGGGCATCACTTCCTGCCACCTCAGCTCTCCTTACAGCCACAGCCTGCCTCCCAGCTCCCACTCTGCACTGGGCTTGGAAGCCAGAAGTAAATATTTGGACTAGAACTATTTAGAAAAGACTTTGAAATGTGCGGCCTGCTGAAGGGCCATGCGAGGGGCAAGCAGGAGCCATGAGGAGTGAGGGGCTCCATGGCAGGAGATGAGAAACCTTAACCCCAGCATGGTGTGACAGAGGTGTGCACTAACTGCTTTAACCCTTCACACCTACTCACTCTGTGTAATGGCCCTCCAGCTAGTCCTCTTCAAATACACATTCATCTCCTTTCATAACAAGCTGCGTTTGGAATGAGTAGAATTGGGCCACTCTGAGAACTGAACATTAATGAGGTTATGTTTGGTAAGCAGCCAGCTTACACATTTAGCATGTCTTACAGTAAGCTTTATAGTTTTTTATTACGTCTGTGTAGTAGAGTGTGTGAAGGGTAGCCTGCATGTGAACTTAAGGCGCACTCACACTAGTGCCATTTGCCTGTTCCGTGCTCAGCACGATTCAGCACGATTCCCCCCCCCTCCCCACTCCCTCCCACTGGCCCGTGCTCACACTGCTCGTGGCCTGGGCACACTTGCACCTTGCCTACGTCACCGTGCGTGTAGGATTTGGAGCGTAGTGTTGTAGGCTATACGACTGTTTGTGAATATTTTCATCCGGCCAAAGTTGCATCATATATTCCACTTTTTTTTTTAAATGTAGCCTTGACGTAATAGGTCGCGGTGGACAGTCTCATATTTGTGCAGCACGCTGTTTATTATTAATATAACGGCCCGTCATCAGACCATACACCGGATGGTTTTATACACACACACATCGCTCCATCAAATCCAAGTCAGAACTTTTTGTATGGGCAGAGATCGTTTTTTTAAGTGTCTTTATAAAGTTTATTGTTAAACCTTAGTGTAGGCTACTGTTTCCTTATCACCGGGCCGCGGAGTCCCGTTGTGTGTTGTTTTGGGTGCGTCTCCACCGCCATGCGTAAAGGCAGTTATGACAGCTGACAGGAGGAAAAAGAAAAAAATCATCTGACGAACGTGAGTAAACACGAAAACCTTTTTGCTTTGCTTTCTGCGCTCACCTATTTAGCGCTCTCCCTCTTTTATTAGCCCACACCTAGGCCTACACACACGTTAATTCTCACACATTTTATGTAGCTACAAGTCCAAGTGGTGGGCAATTCTGGTGCCGACTAGTAAGGCAGCGGACGTTAACGGACTATGCATCCTTAATAAATTCACGTCAGGAACGCCGCCTGTGCGCTTGCTTTTGCGCGTGTCATCTCATTAGCGTCTGTACTTTGGCCACGGCACACCTCTCCCAGGTGTGCCGTGGCCAAGGGGCTGTTCCGTGCTGGAATACGGATGGCGTGGTCACACTAGCCAAACGTTCTAGACTTTAGTATGCTAATAAGCTTTGGCACGGGGCCGCGGCCCTAGTGAGCTTAAGGGGCCACTCACACTAGTGCCGCGGCCCCGTGCCAAAGCTCATTTGCATACTAAAGTCTAGAACGTTTGGCTAGTGTGACCACGCCAACTACCCACCACTTGGACTTGTAGCTATAATGTGTGAGAATTAACGTGTGTGTAGGCCTAGGTGTGGGCTAATAAAAGAGGGAGAGAGCTAATTATGTCGGCTCAGAAAGCACAGCAAAAAGGTTTTCGTGTTTACTCACGTTCGTCAGATGATTTTTTTTCTTTTTCCTCCCGTCAGCTGTCATAACTGCATTTACGCATGGCGGTGGAGACGCACCCAAAACAACACACCGCGGCCCGGTGATAAATATTCACAAACAGTCGTATAGCCTACAAGTAGACTAAGCTCCAAATCCTAAACGTGCACGGTGACGTAGGCAAGGTGCAAGTGTGCCCAGGCCACGAGCAGTGTGAGCACGGGCCTGCGGTGGGAGTGGGGAGGGGGGGGGAATCGTGCTGAATTGTGCTGAGCACGGAACAGGCAAACGGCACTAGTGTGAGTGCGCCCTAACAGACATGTCTGGTTAAAACCATATGATATACTGTATAGAGCTGCCTAGCTATTGCATCTAGTAAACACAGTATGCGCACACAGCTAACTTCAACGTGTGTTTCAAAATCCTCCAAATATGGACATCACTTCAATAATGTGTTTGCTTTACTTTATTAAAGCAAATAACTGAAATCCATGTTGTCTCCGCTGCGTTATGGACTTTCCCTCTGCTGTTGATCTGGACTTAAGTTACACTTGCCAATTATAATTAAATTACACTTTTGCCTATGACTTTTGTCTGGTATTATTATATATTTATCCTTTATATTATCTTTTCTTGGTCCTGTTCTACAAAATAATGTTGAAATAAAAAGTTGAAATTAAAATTGACGTGATTATTTAATTTAAACACATAATGTAAAAGTATCACACCTTTTAAATAATGTGTCCAGGGTGGTAAATAAATCAATAGATTGAATACATTTCTGACAACAAGTTAGAAAGTGCTCAACATCAGCAAAAAATACAGGATACATATATATTATCTTGCCCTAAATATGTCAGCACCTGTTTGACTTTCAGTAGCAGGTTAGTAATGATTGATATTGGCACATTGTTTCCAGTTGGGTTTTCTCAAGGTGAAAAAAAATGACTCTTTTCCCACAGGGTGTGCCACAAATCAGACGATTCACAAATCAAATCAGTGCAGCAAATAGTGCTAATCACACATAATGGCTTTGCTGGCTACCCGTCTCACTCAGTCTTTTGGTGAATAAATGCTATTACGTCATTTAAGCTGAGAATGTGGAAACAATTAAAGAGCGGGGGTAATCTGGCTACTATTCAAAATGACCCTTATGTTACAAATGGAGGAGCGATTGAACAAATATGCGTGCATAAAAAGTTGATTCCCTGCTGACGTCCACCGCTTTTTCTTCTTATAAAAAAAATGGTTCTTCTATAAAGCTCAAGTTGAAAGATTTGTGAGGACAAAAGATTGATTTACTGTGATGTGCTTGAGTTGCAGCGAGAGAAGAAAATGTCTGAAAGTTCTGCCTCTGCCATCTATCCAGACGACTTGAGAGAACATTGAACCAGTTCAGGGGGGATTTGAGCCGTGCACTGAGCTCTGCTTGATCTGCTTTAAGCCCAGGCTGGGTGTAGGTTTCTGCAACTCAACAACTGTGGCCGTCCAGGGAGGTGGAGGAGCAGTTTCTGGCACTTAGGGCCTGAAGTGCTCATGTGTGCTCCAGTGTTGGACCTGAGATGTCTGGGTTAACTAATGACTGAGACCAAGCTCTACAGCCTCCTATATGAGCTGATGTCCAATCAAAAGCTGGAAGAAGAATTATTCTCACGTCACAACCTTTGAGCCACAGTCACAATGAAAGGAGGAATGTTTGTTTAAAATAAACAGGGCCCACATCTGTTATCAATATATCTCTATATATGACAAACACAGCCCTCTTCCAACAATATCCACGTTAGCGTTTATTGTATAAAACTGAACACTGAAACAAATGACCGTACACAATGGCCCTCATTTATCAACCGTGCGTAGACCAGAAAAGTGGGTGTACGCACATTTCCACGCAAACCTCGGCATTTATCAATATGGACGTGAGCGTAGGATACGCTCAAATCCCACGCCAGCTCTCAGCTCGTGTACGCAAGTTTGTAAACAGCATGGATTCGCAGTGCAGGCTGTGCCGGGTAGCCGATGACTTTGCTGGACAATTATTAGAAGATAATACAAATGCAGTGTTTGCTCAGACAGAAATAAAGATATTAATCACTTAAAATTGTGCAGCTTATAATAATAATTAATAATTGATTGGATTTATATAGCGCTTTATTCCCTTAGGACTCAAAGCGCTTACAGGGTTCCAGGTTCAATTCGTTCACACACAGTCATACCGGTATGGTGTGCAACTGAGTAGGAGAGCTGATTCAATAGTGCGCACACCGGCCACTTAGGCAGTCCCATGCCCTTACGCTGCATGGGACTGCGTAAGGGAAGTTATCTCCGTCTTGGAACAGCTGGGGGGACACTGAGGCACAGGGGCTGCATTCATTCAAAATGTTAGCCTAAGTATTAGGTATGTAGTAGGCCTACACTGCTCTTTATGATAAAAAATACACGGCACAACATTGAGCTTAACATTTTATTTATTTGACGCACTTTTTAGGTGTTAGTTCCTCTTTTAATGTGTCATTGATCGCTTAAGCGAGCGATTTATTTCCAACGTTAACCGGCACGTTTTTCCGATCTGCTGGTGGAGCAGGACGGTGGGCGCTCTCACAGCTGATCGGCTTGTGCAGCTGACGGCCGGGCTGACCGCTCGTGCCAAGCGCATGCTGTCATACAGTAAAACGCAAAATGTGTTAGTTTTAGTTTTTAAACCCCTTTTGAGTAGCTTAGTGCTATCTAAAAGGGCTAATCATAATAATAATAATTCTAATCATTCAAATCTCTGCAGACATGTATTTCTTTTATGGGGACCATTATCGGACAGTTGGTGTCTTTTTCTCCTCTACCACTTATATTATCCCCGCACCCCCAGTTGGTTGCATTTCAGAACCGCAACACGCTTTTTTTAGTGGCGATTTTTGAGTCAGACCACTTTTTCTTCATCTATGTAAAGAGATGGCGACATATAATTATACATGCTGTTTTATAGCATTTGAGCGATAGCCTACTGATGTAAACCTCAAATGCAAAATCCTCAACTGGAGATCGTTTGTTGTCAACACCAACGCTGTTGATCGCAGCAGTTATTTCCTTCCTAAAGCTGCCTTCTGTCGTTCTTTTTAATGCTCCGAAATAAAACTCTTTTTTTTCTACTTTCGCTGTTATTCTGTCAATTTCTACTTCAGAGAAGTTCCTCTTCTGTGCCGTAATGCGCATATCCATGTCGTAAAACCTCTGGGCGAGGCCTCTAAACTGAGAAAATATAGGGACGTGATACGATTGTTTTCAGCCGCCGCATTTATCAATAATGGTCTGGCGTACGCAGAGATTGGCGAGATACGACTGTTTGATAAATACCACGTGATACCTGGTGTAGGGAGGTATTTGCGCCACAATCTGCACCAGTTTCCACGCAAGTTTGATAAATGAGGGCCACTGTGTCTATGCAAAGTGCCACAAATCAATACGGAGTGGGACACATCATTTATTCCACATCTAGCCACAGCTGTTGATGGAAATATTAGAACTAGAAAACACGAATCAACAATACACATTGAAAAAGATACTGTGTTTGGCAAACATATAGAAGAACAAACAAGGTGTATGTGACCTCACTGTGATGTAAAGATAATACAAGTATTCAAACTTCTACCAGTCATAGTAAGTCTTGTGTCAACTCTTTGTTCTTGTGTTTTCTTTAATATCCCACTTATAACCAAATCCCTTTGATGTGGATCCATGACATCAGTCAACTTGGCAGCACATGACGGCTGACTGTTACATTAGGATATTACTAAGGAAAAGTACTTGATGCAGGGTGATGAAATGCAAAGGCATGTTGGCCTGATTCCGTGACTGATCTGTGGTCAGTGTGTGGGGCCTGGCCGCCCCATATATCAGATCATCGCGGCTGATCCTAAGGCTGCTGGCTACGGGGATATTTTTCCTCTCACTCTGGCCTCGAACAGTGGAAGGTTTTCGTGTCAGAAGAGTCTCAAACAGTCGCTGCAATATTCTCCAGCTACGGCCCACTTCATGGGACACACATGAATAGCACACAATAAAAAAAAACTTTGACTGAAGTCCTCTTTACATCTGTGACCCCGAGTTCCCTCCTTGAATTCTATGCTAAGGTTTACATAGTTTAACTCAGCCAGACACTGGGTAAACATGGCGGCGTTTCACTGATCTTCATATGAATAAAGCCGTGCCGCTAGCCTTTTTAACCTCCCTCTGTAATGTTAGTTAGTTAGCCATTTTCCCTCTGCGTTTGTTGACTCCTCAGCTGAGGGCGCAGCCTGCTCCGTCGCCCCCCCCCCCAGACAGATTTACTGTGATTACACGGACCAGTGTTTGCTTTTCCCAGCGTACTTAGCTCGCTCTTCCTTTTATTCATATTAATTCAGTCCGGCTCTTTTCATCTATCTTTCCTTTGATAGCTTATACTGTCATCTAGATAGGCACTCATTCACTTTATGTTGAGATTATGGAAGTAAAATTTATAAAAGTCTAAATGTATTACAGCCGTTAAAATCAAGTTTGATAAATGTGTTTGTATCCCATACAAATGGCATGTTGTTTAGCTCATATAAAGTGCTTCTGCTTTCATGGGGAGTATACAACTCAAAAACACGTCAGGAAGAATATGAAAGAGATGTTAATAATAGGTAGGGGAGAACGGGGTAATCTGAGCCACTTTTTACATTTGCTCCCCTCTAAGCGAGCTAAAATGATTTATCACTCAAATGTACACATTTCCCATTAATTCAGGATGTTTCCTAGAAATGGGCATTAGCAGAATTTTTTCAAGACAAGGGGCAGTGAAAATATGATTGTTTGAAAAAAAGTTGTCATGTGGCTCACTTTACCCCAGCTGTGGGGTAAACTGAGACAGACCAGAAAAATCAAGGGGGTAAAGTGAACCAGCTGGGGGTAAACTGATCTACTTACTTTTTCCACTCTGAAACTACCATAACAACACATATTGTAACAGTTAGAATCCTGAAAGCTAGCCGCACATTCCAGAACTGATGTCAGACTAGTAAAATAATGATGGGGTTTGGTCAATTAAGCAAAGCAAATTTTCTAAACACTTGAAAGTAACTCTGAACAAAATCAAATACAACATATTATAATTCAAAATGTTTTAATAAGATTCAAATGAAAGATAGAACCAGTTAGATTAGAACACAGTCTGGGGGTCAGAACACAGGACCCTTAGAGCCAGCTTGTGTCTGGGGGTCAAAGCATAGGAAAATCAGAACCAGCGAGAACAGCCTGGGACTCAGAACACAGGAGAAGACCCAACTGGATTATAACATCAGCCTGTCATACAACTAGGCCTACTCTACATTCCAGCCCTGAAGGTTACGGGGAAAGATGAGAAGGTGCTCTTTCCGTGTGGTTGCCCCAGGTCGTCTTCCTGGTGTATTTCCTTGGCATGATGGCTTTTCTACAATGTGTATGACATTAAAATAAAACATATGTTATGTAATATTACATTAAAGTGCCTCACTTTCCCCCACATCATTTGGCTCACTTTCCCACACCACCACAATTTGAGAAAAAACTACCTCTCTTAGCATTTCAGTCTAATCTTTAGCTAATATCATCACATGGTTTTTGTATGTTGGTAGTTCATCAACACGTATGATAGAAGTTTTTCTACGTGAATACATTTGCTTTGGCACAACAGTTGATTAAGTTGACAGCAAGAAAATTTACTTTTACATGCAAAATACCTATTTTGGTGAAAAAAACATGCTTACCACAGCACCATGAGGTCCTCTCTTTCAGGGCCATGGGGAAATGAGAGGGGCTTGAAAACATATATCTCACATGACCAAATTTTTTTTCCGTTGCCTAGATACAGGGGGTGGCTCACATTACCCGATGCCTCAGATTCCCCCGTTCTCCCCTGCATGAATTATGATATCCTTAGTCTGGATTTTTTTCTCAAGTGATTTTATACTTCTTTAGGCATGAGAAGAAAGAATATAACTTAATTTTTTTTAAACACACATTTTTCAGAGAGTTTTACACATGTCCACTCGGGTGGACTCCATGCGTTTTGACTTCTCAACTTTGCACTTATTTATTTAACAAAACAGTGAAAAAAAGTATATATTATCTGAAAACTATAAAATAATATATATGTTCAATGCCTGTTCACATATATAAACATATTCCAATCCCTCAATCTAATGCAAAAGCGTGGAATAATTTTTTCAATCAAAAATTTCTATAAAAATAACAGATAACTTTTTCCTTTGTTTTCCAATTTCTCTTTTTCAGATGTCATTTTGCAGTATAGCCTAATGACTTGTACATCACTTCATCAAAGCTATTTTAATATGAAAATTGGCATCATAGTGACACCAACTGTTTTACACATAATGGAATGGTCTGGAAATGTTTTTCTTTTTTTACACAAATACTTCAAGTTGCATTCTAATAACATAAATCAATTGATTTAAAACCAAAAAGTTACAGCAAAGTAAGCTTTTTCAAGCACAACACATCTGCAGTCATAGTATTTATTGAAGTCTGTGATGCATGATGTCCAATTTAGTGGACATGTGATTAAACATCATTTCCTCCCAATGTAAAATCAATAATTGGAAATTTGAACAACTATATGACTCCTAAGATGTTACTTGATGTTGTCATATTTTTTTTACCTGCCAGAGTCAGTTATTTTTGAAGTATTTACAGGATATTCCTGAGCTACACAACTTTTCTGCTCCCCGGCGGCCATCTTGGTTTTGACTAATTGTGGCTGCTCTTACAATGGTTGGCCACTGGTTGGCAATGCATTGGATGACACACAAGAGTCCACTGTAGTGGCTGATATGCAACTAGGCGATCTACACCCATGCATATTCAAGAAAACAGCATTTGAATAGCTGTCCACTGTAGTGACCACTATGCGTGAAAGGGTTAAGTGAATCATTAAAAAAAAATCCAGTTTTGCTGTCGAACTTTAGCGTTTGATTATATAGTGTATGGCAAGGCTTTTCAGTTTGTCACTGACCTTTTCACATGTACTTTTTCAATTTATGTCCTGTATTAAATGAAAGGCTTATTGATATTATATATTGAATATTTTGTATGTATTGTTGTTTTTCCTTTGAATTTGTTTTGAACTCGACGTCATTGTAAATGAGGGTCACCCCTCAATTGGTCTCTCGAGGATAAATAAAAGTTAAATGAAAAATTAAAATATCACCTTCAGAACGTCACAGTGAAAATAGAAAAATCAAAATAATCAATGTAAGCTCTTCAACATTGTGGCCGTGAAAAATAAAAGAGTGAGGCCTTTCAAAACTATGTCTCTCTATAGTAAACTATAAACTATAGTCTCACACAAATGAATAAAACATATATTTACTGTAGACATGAGGGATGACCTTTTTTAGTCACCAAAACTACAACTGTTGAGGATTTTTTTTCAGTGTTCTGAAATCTCAAAGAATAGAAGGATGATTTAAATGGTAAAGCTTGCTTTGGTGTGATGTGTTATAGACAGAGTATTGTGAACAGACAGAGACTAAATATAAACCAGGAATCCAATTTTTTTTAAAGGATGCCACAGTCTAAATGTTAATACAGATTATTTTCAATCTTCAATATTTATTTGTATTTCCTGAAAGGCCTTTGGCCAAATAAATGTTCTACTAAACATCCTAAACTTCTATCCTGATCACTGTCTGCTCCTCAGCTATCTTTTTCTTTAATCTCCAAAGGTGAATGCTTTGAATGATCTGCTATCTCCCAGCAACATGCTTGAGGACCCTCCCCCCCTCCACACACACACACACACACACTCTCTCACACACACACACACACACACAAAACAAAACAAAAAAATGGCCTTCAACAGCACATAATGCTGAATTCCTATTTGAAGGCTTGAGGCTGGGGGTGGGGTCTGCTAAAGTCCATTTACAGTACGGGTCAGTACATCTGAAAGCCTTTACCACTGCAGCCAAATGCTTTGTCTCCCTCGTTCACAGCTAGTTATCTAGACCACAAGCTTCACAAAGGCAATTGGCATTGTATTGTCCAGGCTGACATTAACCCCGTATATTTTCACTGCTCTCCATTTAGGTCCTCTTTTCCTTCTCAGTTCACACAGAGCCAGGGGTCACAGCCAGAATGGAGAGATACTTAGATACTTTCAAACAAAGACAAAGCAAGAAAAGAAAGAGCAACTGCCGTGGCGATTAGTTCCGTTTTTTTTTTTTTTTTTCGTTTTTTTCTTCACTTTTGTTTTGTTTGTTTGTGACACAAAGCTCCTTAACAGCCAGATGGGGGGCTGCTCTTAAACTGTTTCTTACCTGATCCCCGCCAATATGGCCGCCCATTCATATCCTTTTTTCCACACAGTCACTCAGCTTTGTGTTTGTGTTGACAGACAGAAGAATGTGGAGCAAATTAATGTTAACAACAGCTTTAAACTGTTGGCACATTCAGGCCGTACATGACATGTTGTTTTATTGTGTGGACAATGTCCAAGGGAGATATTTCAGGCGGGTTAGACTGAGGTCAACTGAATAGTTGCATGTCTTCATGATAACAACGGTTACTCAGCGGGTCAGTTGGCCAGGTTCAGCATTTCCAGACTAAAGCAGGTCTGTTAAGCCCCTATCTAATCTTTAGATGCACGAGGAAATCATTCCTGGTGTGTGATAGAAAATGATTTCTCATCTGGTTTTCAACATTTTCATGAGCACATTTTTGTACATTTAGTACATTCCTAGAACAGACGGAAATGGACTGATAGTAAAAAAAAAAGGTATACACTATCTTAGTTGAACATATGACTGGTTTTAGCATGGTACTCTAGGGGTCATGAGTTCAGCTCATTCCCCCATTGTCAGCACTTTTTTCGAAAAGTGCTTTAACATTCCAGAAAATTCCTTTGAGAAAATTGTATGACGTGTTTTTGTGGCATATTGGAATGGGTTAAGAGTTACATCCATGCGTTTTGCATACCCAGTGACATCAGTCACATTAACATGACCGTCCTCATTAGCATTAGCTCAGCGTAAGAGTGCAAGTGCTCAATCAGCAGGTGAAGCTTCACAGTGACAGACATCAGAGGGTACACACACACACACACACACACGCACACGCACACACACACACACACACACACACCTGCCTCCAAACTGTCTGGCTGGTATAACTGCTTTTAGACTGTGGTGATCACAACAACATACACAGATCAGACCTTATACAGTATAAATATATATATATATATTTCAGTGATTCTTGAGAACCGGGACAAAAGGCTGGGACAAAATGTAACTGCTGTTATCTTTAAAACTAAAAAGATTTAAAATTGTAGATGTTATTAGGGATTAAGAATAGAATGTCTGGAGCACAATTATCCCCTTAAATGTAATTTTATTATTATTATGTCAAATTTATGACACTTGTTATCTTCTCACGACGTCCAAAACAGTGTGTCCACAGAGAAGGTTTCAATCTTTCATATGCAATAAAACCTATTAAAAATGTACTTTAATGATTAAAAAGAGCTTTTTTCATCAAAGGCAACACTAAATAATCGCTCATATCAATAAAAAGTGTTTTTCTACAACGCATTCATGTTTTATAAGGTTTCTAAGTGGGGTGACACTTTTTGTCACCACCGTCAGACATTTCATTAAAATGTAATAAAATCAGGCAATATGAGGGGCAGCTGTCTCTGTGAAGGACCTATTGTCACAAGCTATCTGTGCAGAGTACATTAGAGTCAGACAGGCTCTGATTAGTGTTGTAGTTTTAGAATATTTTACATTACAAATCTTGAAAGTCCTGCGTCACAACCATGATATGTCAACACCGACTTACAATTTCTGAAGAAGTTATATGAAATGTTTCGATAATTTTATTTTCCTGAAGTAGTTCATACTAACATCAATCATCAACATAAAAACCAAATGGCTACTATAAAAACTCTATTTGTTCTGTTTAAGAAACGTTAAATATGTCAACACCGTCAGATATCAAAAACATGTAGGCCTATATTCATATACATTTTGAAAAAAAAAATGTGTGGCTCTATCGGTTTTGGTGAATATTTGTGATCACTATGCATCTCATGGGTCTAGCATAAAATGAGGGAACATTTATTTGTGTTTTTTGGTTGAGTTGACACAAAATAAGGAATGGCAAGATAAAAAGCCCATGTTAAAAAGGTGAAGCAAGGTAAAAAGTCCATTTTGATAAAAAGGACAAAAGCTGGGAGGTTGTGTTTGTAGGGTTTGTATTTTTTCAACATTGCACCCTGTTTTGTCCCACTTCGCAAGAATCACTGATACATACACATACACACACACACACACACACACACACACACACACACACACACACACACACACACACACACACACACACTCGGTTGAAACATTATAGAGGCTTTTTGGCCTTGGATCTGGAGTCATATTTTTCTTCATTTCCTTCCTAGTCAACTCTTCTTGACCTATATTTACATCCAACATGAAATGAAAGGAAATCGCCAGCTGTGAGAGAATCCTTACATAACCTCTACATTCTTAATGACCTTGTTTTTCCAGCCTATGTTGAGTTGTGTTGGCGGTTTGTGTGTGTGTGTATCAGCAGGCCAGGTCAGGCTCCACTGAGTGTGCCGGCTGGTGCTGCTATGCATCATGTGAGCTCACAGCACGGGCCAGACTTCTTCCACTGCTATTTCTGTCAGTGTAAAATCATGAGAAGCACTTCAACCTACACAAGGCTGGCCTGAGGCTAAGACCTGGGCTCCACACAGGGCCAACTCTGTTCCCTCCCACAAGCTAGCAGCACAAATTAGATTAGATTTGTCCATTGGAAGTCTGTCCCTCCTCAGTCAGATGAGTGTGTGAGCCGAGTGACTACAATCCCTTTGTTAGGAGGAGGAATGTCCAAACAAACACTTTCCCAGGGTTTGGCTAATTCAGATACAGATGCTGTCAGGTTGAACCCTACAGCTCTTGACTAGACTATGCTGAGCTGATTTACAATCACAGTGTCCTAGTAGTTGTGCTACACTGTTCTTTTAGACTGGGGTTTGCAGCGAATTCCAGTAGATTTAATTTTAAAAATGTTTGGAGGTTATGGACTTGTCTTTGCCAGAATTCTATAAAATGAGCTAAAACGTATATCACTTAAGAAAAAACATGCCATTTCCATAGAGTTTACGGTGAAGATCATTTAATTATTTTATAAATACATCTTTCTTTATTTCAGTATACAAAATAACAGTATGTACATCCACCCTAAAGTGGTTTTACAAAATCCATGAGTTCCGCTCATATGCTCTGAAAAATAGAATATACTTTGGACTGTATGTCAGACAGACAGATAATGCGCCACTTTACAAAGTCCTTATTGCTCTACTCAAGATCCACACAGGAGACACGGTGAGAGTCCACAAGTTCCCTTTGTGTTCCTTCTTCCTCTGTTGTCCATTGCTCCAGAGGAAAACCAGCTTGAATAGTACCTGAAGAAGCTATCCATGTCTTTGGAATAGAGCCAAACATCTGTCTAGTGAGGGGGAAAATGCAATCCCTCTTCTCCAGCATAAAATCCAATATTATTTATTTTTATTAGAGATAGAATAAAAAAGGTTTGTCATCATCCCTGTTAGAGGGATTTATAATCATTAACAAGAAAAAGTAAATACCCAGGAGGACGGCGGTCTTCACGTAAACCGGCACTGAGCCACAGTCTCCACGCTCCAGTTTTGTGAAGCCAAGAAGCTTACGAGTCCAATTGGCAGTTTTTGGAGATTCAATACGAAAATGATACTGACACAAGAATAGAGCACTTCTCTGTGAGATACACATGCTGAAGCTTAAGTCCAAAGTAAGCCTTCTCTTGGTATGGTAGTGCTTTGGTTAGTCTGTAGCCTGGGGTACAAGGAGAGAGGGGTGCTGGATGGGGCCAGCAGTGGCACACACTCTCATTTGCAGACGTATCGCTCCACCACGCGCTCACACTTCTTGCATGTGACGTAGCAGCACCAGTGGTACTTGCAGTGGCAGCGCTCCACCAGCGTCTCTGTGTACGGGTTGTAGCCACGGCCACAGCACATCAGGTCACAGCTGTCACTGCCCAGGGAGGTTTTGTTGCACTGCCTGAAATGAGCACAGACAAACAAAGGATTGTTAAGTTAAGTTACATTATTATGGTTGGTTACATTGAAATTTGTCTTTTCGCATATCCTCTCTCAAGTTACCACACATTGGAGGGGGTCAGAGCGCAAATCAGACCATTTTATTTAACATCTTTTGCATAGAGAAACAGGAGGCATATTTCCAGAAGTTAACAGCATTCATTCTAAAATGTGCGTTGCAGTGTGGCAGCCTAAGAAGAGCCTGCAATAGTCCTTTAAAAGTCTAAACCGGTGAGCTTGACATTTTGTGCAGTCTTTCCTCCAAACATTGTTTTCTTTGACTGTCTTTTTGTTTGGTGGCCTATGGGCCATGGAGCCTCTTGCTCCTGCAACCCATCTTGAATGAGCAGAGAATAGCCCGCCGTAAATCACACTGAATACACAGGGCTGCCATCCCTTTCTTTAGCGTGCCCTCTCTCCACATAATTGCATTGTTTTATGATGGCAGAGTGTTAATGACCAGTATAGTGAGGGGGGTCGCTGTGCCGATGCCTGCTGTGGGGGGGAGGGGGGGGGGGGTGAGACAGCTTTATTACATTGGGTGGGAGCTTGGATACAGACAGAAAGCCCCACAGCACAGTCATTTCAAGTCAGTTGCAAGATCTTGTTATCTCACTGCAGTCTTTTAAATGGAGCAAGAGGACAACTAGGTTCATTCAGTGTATCTGCTGGTTACAATCACAGGCACAACAATGTCATTTGAGAGTAGAGCACAGGCTTTAATAGCATGCCTCATTCCAGGGATATGATCACCTTCCTGCATCACTCATCACACTTTATCGATTAAGAACGGTTGCTAGAATTCTCTTCCCCTTGTTCCAGATTCTCTTGTTATTCCAAAAAACCTACAAGGTCAATTCAAGTGTACAAACTGATAAAGGCTCTATTGGCTCAACAGTGAGCGAGCAATCAGTGACATGATTGTGGCAAAGCAGATGATATTGTAGCGATGTGAATGAGTGTTAGTACACAGGGAGGTTTCAGGATTGGTCTGATAACATCGGTCTAGACCAGGGCTGTACGCAAAAATTCAGTAGCACAATTTTTTTTTTGTAGCACACGAAGATGATCGTTCGAAGACTTACATAACCTTAACCCTTGCATTTCGCTCTAATTACCTTTGAGCATGTTGGTCATCTTGGTCTCATCTGAGATTCTCAATCAATATTATATCCTATTGTGCAGTAATAATTGTAATTAATAAAGGGTGCAATTATTGCAATTTAGACAAGATTTACCTGCCAATAGCAATGTTTGCTGATTGAGAATTATTTCCATTATTTAATATTTAATAATAACAATATTTTTTTATAACATTCCCTTTTAATTAAAACCAAACTTTAAACCATTGGACATAGTCTATAAACTAGTTTACACGTGTACAATTTAGGATAAATTAAATAGGTTGCTGTGAATTTTTTCAGCTGAAGGACCAGTTGCCTTTCAAGCTAGAGCAATGTGGGGCTGTGAGTGCTAACTTCCTGTTCTTATCTGCTTCAAAATAAAAGTGAACCCACGTTTGGCTATTAACATGCTTTTAATGTGAAGGCGCATAGGAAATGGTATGTTTGCACACGCGGTAACTTAACTGCGTTTAATGTAAAAAAGAGCCGTGTCCTTCCGTTTTTTTACCGTTGGTGAAGTGTATTAAGGCTCATTTATGCTCCAATTCCGTGCGTAAATAGAGACGTACGTTTACAGCGTTATATCCGTCACTGCCCTCATACTTCCATGCGTCCTTTATGTTGGAATCGACATTACGCAAATCAACCATTAGTGGGCAGCATCGCCGCTCAGAGTAAAACGTTACTCAAATAGGAAGAACAAGTCAAACAGTGAATTAACTGGAATAAATATTTTATAATAGGTCCATGGAAGAAACAGCTTTAGCGATATAGGCCTACTACCGTAGCGATGGAAGAGGCTAAACTAGAGGCTGTATTATAGACAGCGGGGGTCTGTGAGGACATTAATCACGACATGTCAAACAAACTAGTCTCGCACGGACCTCCGGCACTTCTCTATTGCTGCCGTCAGCCTGCCGTCTAGCTGACATTCTTCCCCGTGCGATCCCCGCTCATGCTGCTCTGTTGTAGTTGTATGTCCCTGTGCCCCGGCCGTGTAACTTCATAGATAGATAAATGTGTATGTCATTTCGTACCAACTCACACAAACCTCTCCTCAAAAGTTAAGACATTTTCTAAAGTATTATGTCTTTCGTTTGTGTTTGTAAACAAATGTACAGTAAGTGAAAGTGAACTGTTGGCGATGCCCCCCGTGATCTCCGGTAGTAATGCTCTGTTCTGTCCGTTTGGTACACATCCACAAGCTTGCAGGATACGTGCAGAAATACGGACGTAATGTACGCAGAGTACGGACAGAAGGCTCCATCCGTATCCGTATGTAACGTAGAGCATAAATGAGCCTTTAGACGCTAGAATCGCCGCACGAGCATAGATCCTGAACACACATCTTTCACCAGCCAAAGTGGCGCGTGGACTCAACTACTTACTCGCCTAAGAATACATTTACCCGCTTTTGGAGAGTGTTAATGTAGAACCTTCTAAGCAGTGGTGTGCATCACTCCTCTCTGTGTCTAAATGAGATAGTATCTCCTCATTAGCAACCTGTCGCACTAGTGCGAGTAGACTTGTATTCATCATCGCACGTGATCAATTTTAATAGCAAATGCGATCAAGACTGTCACACTGTACAGCCCTGGTCTAGAAACATATGAGAATAATCTCTCCCCACTCATGGACACTCTGTGTTCCTCATACACACACATCAGCGCCACACCTCCATGTAACGACGGCAGCAAAGTGCGCGCCTCATGGTCTGGCTAAAGCATCCATGTTGGCGCAGCGTGTGGCTGCTGCCCTATCAGGATACAGACATGGGCACAATGAGTGTCCTTGACATGAAGCATGTCTCTGTTTATCTGTAGAGTGGCCTAAAGCTCAGGAGAAACATATAGTGGTCATATGATGTATGACATTTACAACACAACAACATCACCTTCCATAATGGAGCATTTTATTGACAGTGGCTTGCACAGCCATGGCTGCTGGAAATGCTGTTTTGCATTGAAGCCTATCAAGTACATGTTGAAGTCATTGCATTCATTCTTATAAAGCATGACATATCAGAGTGTGTCTGTTTAAACCATAAAATGAAACGGTAAAACCTAAAGAAACCAAACCACGTCATCCACAACAACATATGCCTCATGGGCCATACAGTACTTAAACAACTAAAAGACATATCCAGACAGTCCATCCCTCCAACATTTTAAGGAAAACAGGTAGGGGAGGACGGGGGAATGTGAGGCATCGGGTAATGTGAGACACCCCCTGTATCTAGGACACCAAACACATTTTTGGTCATCTGAGATATATGTTTTCAAGCCCCTCTCATTTCCCCTTGGCCATGAAAGAGAGGACCTCATGGTGATGTTGTAAGCATGTTTTTTTCACAAAAATGTCTTTTTTGTATCTAAAAGTAAATTTTCTTGCTGTCAACTTAATCGATTGTTGTTCCTTATCAAATTGATTCCGGTAGAAAAACTTCAATCATACATGTTGATGAACTACCAACATATGAAACCATGTGATGATGATAACTGAAGATTAGCCTGAATTGCTGAAAGAGGTAGTTTATTCTCAAATTGTGGCAGTGGGGTAAAGTGAGACAGTGTCTGTGCCCTATTTTAGGGGCTGTTTATACGACAACACGAAACGGTGCATACACAAAAATATTTTCGCGGATGCACTATATCATTTACATGAAAACAGCCAACGCAGACATGAAACCGCAAGTTTTTGAGATCAACTTCCAGGGAGGATTTTTTGGAAAACACAATGGTTTTGGTTTCTTGTAAACACCGAAACCATTTTCCCTGGTAACGCTGACGTCACAGCTCCACTTCACGTATGCGTAGCTGATGCGTAGTCTATAACATTTGCTGTCAAAATACCCACACGCGAGTTATAAAGTTAGAAGACAACATAAAATGCAAGGTGTCTCCGTGGCACCATGACAAGTTATTGAGACCACCCGTCACTTTGTCTGGGGAAAGATTTGTGCTCTGCCGGTTTTTCTAGCGAAATAAACGTGTGTAGCTTCTATATGCCAGGGACACGGCTCTCTCTACATTAAAAAACACTATCCATAGTTCAGCGCGCAGCGGTTAAGTTACTGTTCAACAAAAGGAGCATTAAGGCTACGGCTTCACAGTAAAAGCATTTCACTGGCTAAACATTAATAGCATTTCACTGGACAAACGTGAGTTGACTCTTATTTTGAAGTATGCCTAACAGGAAGGTAGCCGCTCACAAAGCCCCTTCACTATCAGCAAGTCTTCTGTTTTCACGAGTTCAATGCGGTGAAATAAGAGGACAGAAAGGTTGTCATTTACGATACTTGTAACCCCAAGCTTACACCAACCGCTTTATGAACGTTAGTGGCATTCATTTTCGGTTACAGTTTTATGCATCAAATTGTACCGGAAGAGCTATCTACTAGGCTGTGTCACCGCTGACTATAGAGCTGATAAGCGGAAGTCGCTTACTTCCGGGACATCGGACCTCTCGGCTCGAAAAATTACAACGGTAGTCAATGGAAAGAAATGTATTATTTTCTGGTCCCAGTCATTAAATTTGTGGACTAACAGCTCTTCGCTGCTCTTGACGCTTACATGGACGTCGATTTGGCTAAACAAGTGGGGGGGACAAACAGGCATTCTGGAGTGCATTTTCAAAAGTGGGGGGGACAATTGATGATAATGATATTATATAGTACTGTTTATGCCTAGACTGCTTTGTTTTTTGTGGGCGGGCTTTCCGCACCGAGCAGGTAGGCCTGAGGGGTATACTACGAAGTGAGATTAAGGGCTGAGCGAGGTCTGTTGAGTCTGAAGCCAGAGTTTTCAGTATCACGACGAAAGGTGGCTCTCTTTCTACCTGGCTAGATCACCGTGGTAACAGAGGCTGCACGGCTAACCTGCTCAGACCAGTTTTTGTTTCAGAGTTTGAGCTTAAATTCGGCTCTTAGAGCGCTGCCATTTAAGGAAACTACACATTTTGAAATCCCGCGGACCTGACTATATTGTCTGAGCGATACTTTTCACTGAGTAAACTAGTTAAATCAGTAAACTTATTGATCAGTAAGTTAATGAACGAAACGAAGCCGTGACATAAGGCTTACAGCAGAGTGAACTGTAACATCGCGCTGTGGCTTTTTGCCACATGCATACAGTTATTGATGCAGAAAATGTTAAATAGCCTAGACGTATGCAGCGCCATGCTCTCACCTCAAATGGTTTTACCTGGCGATCTACACACACTGGCTCTTAATGAAGCGTTCTATAAAATCACAGTTTGCAACATTATTTCACTGTAGGCTTCTTTCTTTTCATCAGTAGCGATTACAGTTGGGACGTGACAGGTGACAGCTGTCACAGTTCGGACATCGCTGCAGACTCGCAGGTTAAGCTTCTCACAGTAGATTCATATTTGTCCGGAAAATACAGACTACATGTTTTTTAATGTAGGCCTATTGGTATTTGTAAGATTCAAATAAAAGGCTAATAGTCTAAATCATTATGATGTGGACCAAAACTAAAGTGATTTTCCATAGGCTATTCATTTGGGGACAGTGTCAGACTCAAATTACATTCTTAAGTGTGGGACTATAGGCGTAGTGCTATAAATATAGCAAAGTAGCCTATATATATTAGGCTAAATGTTATAGTGTTTAAATCCGAGTTCAACGTTTCATTGTTTTATAATGTCACCTTACGCACTGCGAGAACGATCGGCAAGATAAATAAATCATGTCCATGCTGGCAGCATTCCACTCTCCTTAGCCTATTTGCAGTAAGAGTTTTTTTCGGCTCTCTGATTTCTGCTGTAATAATTCAGACTGACAAACTCTTCCTCTTGAATGAAGTTGGCGACACACTTTTGTTTTACTCAGCTGCTCACAATCAGTCCGTTTGTGTAAAGTTAGCGGCACAAGATCAGTCCAGGGACGCGCACAGAGCCTGAAGCCGAAACCCTCGTTCAACATAAGAGGTTGATAACTTCCTTCGTGATACCGCTTAGCTCTGAGCGAGGGTATGTGTCATGTTGAACCAGATCAAGAAAAGAGAGCCGGGCTCTGTTGTTGAGTTTGTTTCGTAGTATACCCCTCAGGTGTGTGTTTGTCATGATGAAAACTAAATGTCAAGGGAAAGAGGCGGTGGTTTAAAAAAGTATTTTGACCGCTTATTAAGTTCACTCGTTGCTTAAAATGGTTTATTCGTTTCCCAGTATATTTTACTTTATTTATAAGACAGTTGTGTTCTTTTTTGAGTTGTAAAGTAAAGGCAATAATTTTTTGAAGTCGCGAGTGCTTGGAGATTTTTGGAAGCTAGTCGAGCTGACCTCGCCTTCTTTACCCACGGCTGTACCCAAACAAAGAACAGCCGAGACGATGATACTGTCATACTTCAGAATGTATAACAGGTTTCAACATGTGAAAATAAAGTGACAGCTGCGATCAATATTTTTACAGTTGTGAATGATGATGCTGTATTATTCTACTTGTTAAACATGAAGGCTATTGCACCCAGATTACCCGCGCGCAAAAGTAAAGCTGCGTGTGTGTGTGTGTCCTTGATTAATGCGCGTGCAACCCCCTCCCCCCCCCCCCCACACACACACACACCTGCCACGGACCTTCGCCGAAAGGAAGGAGAGAGAGAGTTAGGACCGTTACTTTGTGTATTTTCTAAGAGTTTTTATGCTATCTGAGTAATTAGTGTAGACGTGTCAGATGAATCGACACATTTATTGTGATGTTTTATTATTCTTCTACTCAGTTGGTGCTGAACATAAATTGCAAACTGCGCGCTTACAGATGCACCGCAGGCTTAATATTCACCATTTGCTTAGCTCTATTGATAATGATAAAGAGAAGCTTTATTTAAACACTGTCCATGTGACGGTGGTGATTGATTCATTGTAACTTTGTTTGCTAGATAGAATCTCAGCGGCTGTCTCCCCTCACATTAAGGCTATTTTCTCTATAGGCACGCAGTCAGTCTTGCGACACAGTGCTGTGTTCTAATTAAAACCCGACAGGAATAAGTTGGCTACAATTGCCCCGCACGGCCACCGAATAGTCGAATCTCTGGACTGAAAAGCATAGCTGAAAAGACAGATCTGGCGGGGGGCGGCCGCTTGTAGATTCGCTCGGTCGAGAGCGGTCGAGAGGGCGACTGCGCGCCGGGCATCACTGGAGCTTCTCCCTGCTGGGAGAGCCAGCGAGTCGGGCAGGGCTGGAGCGGCTCTGCCCCCAGCTACGGCGCATGAACCACCGAAACAAGGATAGGCGGCGGCCAATCACGGTCGCGCGTGCGCGCACAGACAGAGAAGAGAGAGAGAGAGAGAGAGAGAGAGAGAGAGAGAGAGAGAGAGAGAGAGAGAGAGAGAGAGAGACCTTGACGCTGTGTTTTAATACGGCTGGACGCACTCCATGTCCGGCTTAAAAAGTGGGGGGGACAAAATGAGTCTTGACGAAAAGTGGGGGGTACATGTACCCCCCATACCCCCCGTAATCGACGTCTATGGACGCTTATGATATACGTCACCACTCGCACCCGCTTAGCTCAGAAACATGGCTGTGTCTTTAATGCACTTTACAGCCTTCTTTCAATGACAAGACAAAAGTCTTCAGCGTGGCGAAAACCACTACAAAAGTGGACATGTGGAGAGTTTCAATTTCTCGAGTGGGGAGATTGTTGGCGGAAGACGCAGCATTAGCACTGTCAGTGGAGAAGTGGAGGGAATGTGTATTGAGGTGACGTCACAGAGGCGGCAAGACTTGTAGTTTTTCTTGTTACATTTTTTCAAAAGCCGTTAGACGAATAATCATACAACATACCGTCAAACTCTTCACATCATGATCATTTAGACCCATACAAAACATGTATGTAATCCAAGGCATTTAACAGAAAATAGTAGATTACTTTCCATTGACTCCCATTAATTTTATTTTCAGCCGAGAGGTCCCATGCCCCGTAATTCCGCCCCTTCCGCTTAACAGCTAGAGCGATTTCGGCCTGTTTCCTCTGAAAACATGTGTACGAGTGAATATTTCAAATAAACTGCGTCTGAACGGGTTTAAAAAAGAAAAAAAACGTGAAAACTATCATGTTTTCACCGTGTAAAGTGCCCCTCAATGAATCCATTATATTTGAGGTAGCAAGGACACTAGTTTGAAAATACAAAAGACAATGTGGGCTGGAGGTGGGGGTTGATGGTTGAAGGGGTGTCAGCAAGGGCATGGTTTGGCACGTATGTATGTGGGGGACAGGAGAGTGACCTTTAACATCAATAGACTCTAAGAAATATGTCTTGTATGATCCCAATAAAACAAATGCAGAAAAAAAGACTCAAAAGATGGAAAATGACAGCTGGGTCTAGTCCTGTTCTGAGTCCCAGACTGTTCTGGTTCTGATTGTCCTTTGCTCTGACCCTCAGACCCTGTTTCCACCTGGCATTAACATCTGACTTTTTGAATCTGGTTACAAGTGGACAGCTCTCAGTCCGTGTGTTCCCACTTGTATTTTCAAATGTGACTTCTCTGTCTACTTGTGATCGGATTCCATTTACCCGCGCTGTATTTAAATCAACACGTTCATCATTTCCGTTTGCATTGGTGTTTTTAACTGGTGGGGTTCAAACAAGTAAACATACAGGGCTGTACAGTGCCACAGTTTTAATCGCATTTGCTATTAAAATGCATTACATGCGAAGATAATTACAAGTCTAGGTTGACGAGATATGCTACTGTTTCATTTAGACAAGGAGGCGCGATGCACAACACTGCTTAGAGGGCTCTACATTAACACTCGCCAAATGCGGGAAATATCATAGATAGTATATAAAAGTAAAAACTCTTAGGCGAGTAAGTTATTACGCCTCTTTGGCTGGTGAAAGAAGTGTGTTTGCGGGGCGCCTTTTCTAACGTCTGCTACACTTGTCACCACCACCAGTAGGCTACACGGGCGGCTTTCTGTATGAAGTTAAGATACTGTATGCGAACAGAATATTTCCTGTGCGCCTTCACATTAAAAGCCTGTTACTACCCAAACGCGAGTTGACTTTTATTCTTAAGCAGATAAGAACAGGAAGTCGTTGCCTTGCAGCTCTCCAGTCAATAGCAGCGATTTCCGTGTTTTCAGATTTACGCAGTGAAATGAAAACAGAGGAGTAAGCTTGTCATTTGCAACTCGTTCATGAGGCTTCTATAAAAGCTGCATGAACGCCGGTGATGCATTTTCAACGTATTTCCGCCCAGGCAGGGGGCAGCAGCTGAGTAGGAGGTCCCTAATGTGGACACAAACCACATTCGTGTTTCCACTACCAAATGAATGCGAACACATCGGACACGAGCGACGTAAACCACCTCCGAATGTGGTTTTTGTGATCCGATCTCAATGCGTCTTGAGAGTGTTCTCACCTGTAGTTAGAGCTGTATTCATGTGATCGGATCACAAAAACCACGTTAATGCCAGGTGGAAACGGGGTCTCAGACACTAGCTGGCTAAGGGTCCTGTGTTCTGACCCTCAGACTGTGTTTTAATCTAACTGGTTCTATCTGTCATTTGAATGTTAATTATTGAATATGAATTATATGTTGTATTTGATCAGAGTTACTTTCAAGTGTTTTTTTTTCTTAATTGACCAAACCCCATGACTCTGTTACTAGTCCGACATTAGTTTTGTAATATTTGGTTTTCAAGCTAGCTGTCAGGATTACAATTTGTGTTGTTATGGTAGTTTCAGAGTGTACAAAGTAGGAGGTTCAGTTTACCCCCTTGATTTTTCTGGTCCGTCTCAGTTTACCCCACAGCTGGGGTAAAGTGAGACACATGACAACTTTTTTTTAAACAATCATATTTTCACTGCCCTTTGTCTTGAAACAATTCTGCTAATGCCCATTTCTAGGAAACATCCTGAATTAATGGGAAATGTGTACATTTGAGTGATAAATCATTTTAGCTCGCTAAGAGGGGAGCAAATGTAAAAAGTGGGTAACACTTTAGTTTGATAGTCCACTGTTGACACTCAACAAGCCATCAGTAGATATGCAGTTGCATGTCAACAGTGGACTATCAAACTAAAGTGTTACCAAAAAGTGTCTCAGATTACCCCGTTCTTCCCTACATTTAAAAAAGCTTGCTAGATAGTTGAATATGTATACCATGTTTCTCTGATATTGGTAAGGCAGATCCTCAGACAAATTGGCTCCTTGCTGACCGCTAAAGAATCACAGAGCAGAAACACTTCACAGTGTGTGTCCAAACTGAAACACTGGAGCTGAATAGTGTAAATAAAGCTTTATCTTTGGGGTGGGGGGGGGGGCATTAACTATTTCCTCATCCGTGTGGCCCTCTCCAATCCATATCAGCTGGAGTGCCCTCAGTCCTAAGAATAACAGCATTAGTCACTGTTGTAGATAGTGGGACTACGGCTCCAGTCCACAGTGGCCCTTTCAGTGACACATGCTCAGACATACACAGACAGAGCCCTATCAGAGGCTGCTGGGCGTTTTATCAGGCAGCCTGCACACTACCGGTTCCAAGCTTGGATGAGCACACATCCAGTTGCTCATCTGTCACTGATATGAATCCTGCTACTAAAGCTAATAACAGAGAACTAGCATTACCAAATATATATATATCCCCCTGTTTCTCTTCTTCACACTCACAGTCAAAGCCACTCATGTCAAGTCTCACCTGTCCTGTGTGCCAACAGAGCCCTGCTTGTCATTCTTGGTACAGAAGTCCGGGGAGCTCTGCAGGTAGACCAGCTCGTTGTCCCTGACCGGTCTGATGTCGATGTCTTTGGGGACCAGCTGCTTGCGTGTTCCCATAGGCCGGTGGACCACCTTGGTGGCAGACAGGTACTTGGTCTTCAGGTCCATGGCGATCTCCCTCAGGTCCTGCAGGCCTCTCCAGCAGGTCTTTGTAGAGCAGGAGCCAGAGACACCGTGACATTTACACTTCATCACCAGAGCCTCTCTCAATGCCTGGACAGAAGACAGAAGACAGAAGACAGAGGACGTGGAGGTAAGATAGTGCTCTGTCTATGTGAGATTACAGAAAAAGATCCAATACAAACCAGGCACACACAAGTACATTTACAATTTGACCTTCATCCTACCGACCATGTTGTCCCCAATTACTTTTTATAATTGTTTTTTTCTGATTCCCTTTTAATGAGTGGTTTTAAAAATTTAAAATATTATTTAAAACTAAATGAAACCAGATTTAAACAATGATAAAAAAAAAGTTATGAAGGGGATTACACTAGGAATAGTAGCTTCAATTTGCATTAAAGTGTATATTCATCGATTACAATATGCTAATTAAATGTTACCTTAAATAATATGAATCCATTCATTTTTACTCATAATAACATAATAACAAATTATGTTTTGAGAATAAATAAATTCAAGTTTTGCTCTGATGGTTGTTTCTTTCACTACTTTATGCCTGGGGTCAGCAGGGACCCTGTCGGTGGTCCATGTACAGTATGTTACATAGGGTGGTAGGATGAGTTCAACAAACATTTGTATCTCCTTTAGAAAAAACCTTCCGTTATCCCTATCTTTTAGGATGAATCAAATCTGCCCATCAGCTTACTTGTCTCCCGACTTCACTGTTGTGTAGGTGCATGAGTTTGTTGGCATGGGAGCCTGCACGCTTCATCTTCATAGGAGCATCAGAGAACTTGGAGCCCATGATCAGACCATAGTGCAGGTTGTCAGCGCAGCCCCCCCAGCGGTGGCCAGGTTTGAGGATCTCCCCGGGGATAGGACCACACGAGCACTGCCTCAAGTCTCCAGAGGTGCAGGCCCGCGCTATGGTGTGGCCGATGGCAGCTGCTGACAGGGCGTAGACAAACGCCGATTCTCTTGTTCCTGTCAATCATAGATAAGAAACACAGATTATATCCAGGTCAAATCAAAGGGAAATGCCAGGTCTTTAAGGCAATGGCCCTGCAAACTGAACTAAGCAGAGACATAGCCATTCAGTGATCATTTTCTATATGTTCAATGCCAACACTTCAACGTAAACTATATTCAATGGTCCATAGCAGTTTTTAGGACTGCAACTATTTTAATCATCAATTATTTTCTTGCTTAATCAAGTTTTTCGTCACAATTTCCTAAAGCCTAGGCCCTAAGGTAAGATTGTCAGATTTCACTGACTTGTCTAACCTACAGTCTGAAGCTGGAACTAGTCAATGTTTGGCATTTTGACATCATAATAATAAGTCAATTATTAAAAGCTCAGATTATTTTTCTGTTTTTAATTGATTGAAAAAGCATTTAACTCTAAAAGTTTAAAATTAGCAAAACTAATGTTGGTACATTCCAATGGTTAAAAGTTATAACAGCAAAATAAAAAGAACATTTATAGCCACTCCTTTTTCTAATACACTTCTGTACTATCCATCCATCCCATTTCCCTCCCCCCTTTCCTTCTATGTTCTCAGTGAAATGGACTGCGTGCGCTAAATGAACCTATCAAGCACAGTCCATCAGTTGTGTGACTCGAAGGCAGAGTGAGCCCTGATGTGATTGCTGGTGATGGGCGTACATTCAGAGCACATATGTTAATAGGCCGGGGAGTAATTGGAAGTAAGGGGAAGAAATCAAGTCTGGCCGTGGGCTGGTTAGATCAAAGCCCTGCCTGGACAGAGATGAGCCGTTTCCTGTGGGGTGCAGGCCGTTCATTTGGTGTTTCATGTCCTCTCTGTAGAGCCATGCACACCCCCCCCCCCCCTCTAACCCCCACTGTCTCTGGATGACTCAATGTCCTTTTGGCAATAGAAAGTCCCACTCCAACGCAAACAGTTGTTCAGTCTGATAATGTCTGATTTTGTAAATAACAAGCCAATTATTTGATCATACAGAATGTGCACGTGTTGTGAGGAGGGTAATATATTCATATAACAGCTTCAGTATAGGTCCCTGGCACAGGCAGGCTTCAGGAGTAAATGATGGAATCATTTGGCTGGCAGGAAGAGAGTGTAAAGAGGAAACAACACGTCATCTTAAAAGCAGAAACATGTTTGAAAGGGACTTTCTCTAAATAGCATGTTAATAGATAGATGGCTTTTGAGGCTTAGACACTGTTTAAGGCCCCAGGATCATTTCACTAGTTGCTGTAAAATGAAGTGAAACCTTGGTTCTGGATATTCATTAAAGGTGTAGCATGAAGATCAGAGCCTTTAGAAAGCACAGACGGGTTGTGAGCCTACCTCGGTCCAGGTCCGGACGATACTTGGGGGCATCTGCTGGGATGTCGATGGAGGAGCAGTTCCATCTCATGTCCCCAAAGGTCTTCTGGCATGTCTTCTTGACTTCCCGTGCGGCCTGGATAATGGTTTGCATGAGCTCCAAGTTACTGCGGCACAGCTGGGCCTGCGAGGAGACCATGCCCGGCAGCAGCTTACAGTGTTGGGTCTGGTTGATGGGTACAGATGAAGGAGTGTGTGATAGCGCTCTGCGGAGCGGGGGCAAACGACGGGTATTGGTCAGTATGGATGATACAATACAATTTATACATATTCTCTTTGCAGTGACCATGACATTGTGATGATAACTAATTCACAATTGTTAATGTTGTATGAGTTGTGAACTGATCACATTCATATTAATAAGAAAGCATGTGAATTGATGATATTTTATTTCTCAAGCCTCCGAGACACATCAGCTTTGATCAAACAGCCTGACAGGTAAAACTACAGGCAGTGGGATATGTTCGCATGACTTTCAGAAAAGAGATGATCTCATCACAAGAATATCCAGAAGGAAAATCAGCTGTGGATTCATAAAACATAGGTTTTTGGCACATAGCATTTATTTTGTAAAAGACAGAAGAAGCCTTAGGATGTGCCAAAGAATATACAGTAAAACCCCACCACATTCCCATCCACATTCAGATGAGAAAGGATAATGATCCCTCTGCCTCACCATTTGCATTTCCCACCAACAGAAGGAGCCGTCCTCTGTTGGCATGAATCATTTGTTTACAGACTATTAAAGGCTGCAAACATTTCATTTAAACTTGAGTTTTATTGAAGATAATCTTAAAAGCTTAAACCACAAGCAGAGCAGGTTAGCTGTGATGTCTGCTGTGTGTGTGTGTGTGTGCGTGTGCGTGTGTGTGTGTGTGTGTGTGAGAGTCCCTGAGAAGCGCCTGCACCTGGGCCTGGTGTGCATTAGGAGCTGAGGGGCCAACACTCTGAGCCCAATGATAAGCATTGACTGTGGTAACCCGCAACTCACAGGTGTTTACAGCTGCATGTGTTTTGCATTGCAGCGCTGTGCATTATCAAGACTGTGAGACTTCTCGCTTAGATTTAGCACCGGCCATGCCAGCTCTCATGGGCCACCATTACAAACACTTATTCTGAGGAGAAAAACAAGGACAAGGATATTGTTGGTAAAGCCGGAGGAGAAAGTTTTGTGTTTGAAGTGATCCGACATGAGACAGGAATAAAACTCACTTTGAGAAATATCCAGCATTGTGTTCAAATAGTAAATAACACCTCAAAGCATTTGTGAGTAAAACCAAACAAAACTATCCAAACCCTTTCATTGAAACATAACACATCATACAGAATGTGCACGTGTTGTGAGGAGGGTAATATATTCATATAACAGCTTCAGTATAGGTCCCTGGCACAGGCAGGCTTCAGGAGTAAATGATGGAATCATTTGGCTGGCAGGAAGAGAGTGTAAAGAGGAAACAACACGTCATAGTGAAAGAATAGCAACATGAATTCCATACTGTCCAAAATTATGGGCAAAGATATGTTTCATTATTTTACCAATCTGCTCAATACGAGCAAGCCACATGATGAGCTCCCTTTACGGCACACACACAGTCCTAACACTGACTAAGGCCTGAAGAGACACACAGCACTGACAGCACCATGACGCCTGGCCATCTCTATCACCATCCTCTGCTTATGAAGCAGCAGGGGGCTCATTTCATCTGAAACACATATGGCATCTCCTTTGACACAAGCTGCATTCTGGTGAATTAAACAAAGAGGTTTCCGTTCCTAACCTGAACTACTGCCAGCTCATCTACACTGTCCTGCTCATCACACACACATGTACAGCACACAGCCTGTGTCTTGATCAGGAGCAACCTGAGGAATGTTGGGGCCCATTTCAAAGCTGCCACGGGCCCTCCACTCCATCAAACACTGAAACGTGCTGCGAGGAGTCAGTCACACTTCATACATGATGTATCTACATGACGTCATCTGGTCTGACATAGTTTGAAGGTAAAGCAGCTTAAAAAGGCGACAGGTCTACAGAAGGACAAAGTGCAGAATACTTACAGCCATTTGATGCCGGAGCAGAGCTGGGCCAGCAGCAGGGCTGTGAGCACGCCCACAGGCAGGACACAGCAGCTCCTCATGGTGACACACTCTGATACAAAGGACTGCTTGGCTCACACTCAACAGTCTGCTCTCATGCCACGGCGTGCTTCTCTAAACCCTGTAATACATATTATAAATATTAGCAATGACTTGGCAGTGCCACAGCGGGCCGTTTGGAACACTTTCTAGATGGTAGTAGTAGAACTACAGACCCGTACAAGGTTTAGGACCTCCAGATTAAAGATTTTAAAACTGGATGACGGAAAAATCTAATAAAGCAATGACACATTAATATGATGAAGAATATTTTAGTTCCAAAGTATTAATCACATTTAATAAAATAAAAACATGATAGCCAGATAATAATGTAAATTAGTTAAATTGTTTTGCTTTGCAAATCTAACACTAGACAGAAGAAAGCAGACAAGTCTAAATGAAGGGAAATAGATGTAAGGCCTATGGTAGGCCTACACTGTCCACAATGCTGACTTTCTTCATTGACTGACATTTTTCTGTTCCATGCTGTTTTGTTATCTATTGTAGTTTGATGGCCTATTATATTTATTATTAGAGTCATAAGATTAAGTGGCTGGTTGTTGTAACATGATACATGGTACTTTATGATTTTAAATCATTGATTTATGGCTTTCTCAGTGTTTGACGAGGAGTTAAATTAGACGGACGATTAAGGTTTCATACAATCACGTTAATTTGAGCTCAAGGCGTATAGCAGGGCCTGTTCGATTACGCGCCCTTCGCTTTATGCTCCAACGGAGAGTGAGTGCGGCGGGAGGAGCGCAGTGCTGTGCGGCATAGCGGCAGATAACGCTCCATGGTCTGGGTAAGAGAACCATAGTATATAAAAGAACATACTATCTATGGGTCAGAACAATGCGTTTGGAGAGCGTAAAGCGCCAGGTAGCGGAGAACGGGCCGCTCCTCGAGACGTTTGAAACCTTCAGAAATCACATCGACTGATGATTTAAATGATGACAGAAACTCACAGGCCGACTGTGGTGTGTTGACTTGACTTGACCAACGTCTTTGCACGCACTGAAGGCTAAAATAGTCCTACCTTTTTACTGAACATTTAGGCCTAGGCTACAGTCTCTGTTTGCCGGTTGGTGTCATGTAATACAGTGACTTTAGGCCTTGAGTTTCAATTCACAAAGCAGCTCCTGTCTTTCCTCCAGCCCGGTAGATAAAGACTAGGCGGCTCTCCCTCTCTCTCTCTCACACACACACACACACACACACACACACACACACACACACACACACACACACACACACACACACACACACACACACACACACACACACACAGTGCGTCTCTCATTCAGCCCAATGACTCTTAATCATATTTCCCAACGATATAAAAAACCCGTGATCCACTCTTAAGTCTTCACGGGTAGATAATGTAAAATCTAAGCTTCTAGCTGAAAGTCTAAGAACTAAACGTGTAATGTTACACATGACATGAAAACAGGCTTCAATAAGTAGCCTAGGCTACAGGCTCTGACTCTTAACAAAGTAAGGTGAATCACTATCAAACTCATATAAAGGCTCATTCAGCCCTGACTTTTCTCAGCAGAGTTCCGTTGACAACCCGACCCATTCACGCTCTCTCACACCAAACTTTCCTTCCAACTAGTTTGAGCTCACCTTTGCTGCGGCGCGCAACTTTCCACCGATCAACCAAAAAACAAAACAAGAGAGAAAAAGCAGTAGTGTAATCTCAGCAGGTAGGGATATCCGTCAGCCGCGGTGTGCTCGCTATCAGCCAGACGCCTTAGTAAAATCCAGCATGGGGAGGTAGAATAGCTCCGGACAGGTACGCATGGTGAGTGTGAGTGTGTGTGAGAGAGATAGAGAGTGTCCAGAGAGGCTGCAGGCAGTGAGCTGGAGTGGGGGCAGACTGACTCTAAAGTAGCCCGGCCTGCTTTGATCTCACTGCTGATGTCAGACCTGCATTAGCATAAGAAAGCACGAGCTACTTGGAAACACTCGAGTTGGCCTGAAAATCCGCTGGAATAGTGCCGTGGTATATCCCCATAGGGAAGTGAAGTGAGTTATAGTGCGTCTGTGGTGAGGGATAGTCCATGTTTAATGACCTGATTTTAATGGCATTTGTATAGCGGCTCTGGAATCAAACTGCACCAAACGCCATGAAGGATTCTCAAATGACCTTCTCTGACTGTCCTTAATGGTGGGCAATATTTTCACCTCACCAATTATTTAACACGGGACTGATGTAGGCTATTAGAGTTCCATCAAGCTGTTACAAAAGTATTCAAATAAGTTTCCTTGTCAAATATATTTTTTTGATTAGAATAGCGGGCACTTTTCTCCATAATGACTTTTAACATGGTTCCCTGCTTAAACATATAGGCTAATGATATGATAATGATCATTATTTTATGAAGTACACTATCAGTATCACTACTGCAATGGCTATAAATTAAGTACGAAGTAAGTGTTCAAAGGCCACAATGAGACATAGGCCTACATGGTTTTATATTTCATTATAATGATACAGGAGAGATACAGTGTGTTGGTCCATTATTGTTCCTGAAACAATATCTGGTGTGTGTGTGTGTGTGTGTGTGTGTTGATCAGACTAAGCCCTTTGAGAATAAATAAAATAATTGTATCATTGGAATAACATTTCTCATGCTCTTCATCCTAATCTAGAAACAATCTTTAACATTCCAGACGGTGTCAAATGATTTCTCTCTTCGGACCAAAAGAAGAGAAGTACCAAAACGCTTCAATAACACTGATCAACTCTGCCCGCCACTGTTTGTCGTGAGCAAGCAAACTGCCGTCTTACAATGAATGTTTCTTCTGTGCTCTAAAATATGAATGCGGTTTTTTAGCTACTGTTATATTTGAAAAACAGTTCTAAATTGAAATGATGCATTAAATTCACTACGATAGTAAAACCCTATTTTATTAAATAGTGCAGATACCATTTAACAGTCACAACAAGATGACAATTGTAACACAATAAGACATGATATTGTGGTACTCAAAAGTACCCACATGCACACACACAAAACTCTATCCAACGCATGCCCCTTTGAACCCCTTCAAATAAAACCTTCCTAAAGTTACATAGAGTTTTCCTGCACTGATTGCCTTCAATATTAAGACACACTGTAAGCGATACGCTGCAGAGCCAGCTGTGGGGAAGTAATGTAGAGTTTTCCCTGACAATGTGCCGTGCCTCCAGCGCTCAGACACAGGCAATAGGAGTGAGCTGTTGTCCAGACCTTGACCTTGATACATATAGCTAACATGGCTGGCCCTGTGCTCCACTGGGACGGGCCCATCAGGTGTTGTCATGCTGTGTGAGTGGACACATTAACCGACCACAACAAGCCCTCTGCTGCAGGGAAAACACACCCGGATCCTGTGTCTAAATCTGTCAGCCAAAGAGGGTGCACGGCAAACATTGGACATAGCCATATGTAGGTATCTTTATTTAGTGGGGCCGAGCTACGTGTTCCAGAGAGACTCAATGTGTTTTTACATGGCAGTCAACTGTGAATGGGCACAGGCCGGAGCATGAGTGGGAGCGAGGGGGAGCCAGCAGGACCGTGCCCGGGCTCCAGAGGCACTTTTTTACACTCAAGCTCTCCATTCCTGAGCTATAGGATCAACACACACACACACACACACACACACACACACACACACACACACACACACACACACACACACGGTCGGATGTGCTCGGTCATATGATTTACAATCACAATAATCAGCATGCTGGGATGACTGGTGGAAAAGCTACGGTACGTCCATGAAAATATGTCCCATTATATTAACAATAATATATTTTTTTTACAACACTCTTTTTTCCTTCAGATGTGGTTTGAGCCCCAGCTAGACGTTTTATTTTAAAATGAGTTTGAATAATTCCTTTAGATTTTGGGATATTACAAACACCAAAAATAGAAACTGTATTTTAGTTTTGCTTCGGCAAAACACGGTATGTGCAAACTGTATATCACAATTCTTGTGTTGTAAAACTATTGCCACAGTTTAAATCCTAAATGGAGAATGGAGTTAGCCTGGCTGTGGCTGAATGCAGTGAATGAGTCTCACAGCATTCAGCCATTCTCCATCCAGAGTCACCAGTCTACAATGTAGAAATGATGTACATGGCAAAAGAAAAGGTTTAAAGTTACATTTATTTTCCGATTGCTATTTTAAATGTTTCAATGTGATTAAAAAAAGGAGAATTAGATGGTATGTTCTCAACTTCGCTCAGTTCTATTGCCAATACCTCAGATCATTGAAAAATCCTCGCCACACTGTCAGGTTTATTTTTAATTTGAAGTGTAGTACCTTTGAGTTAATTATGTTTTGATAAAAGAACTGCAATATGCAAACCAGAAAGATAAACTAATAATGGTTGAACACTCTGATGAGGTACGTTCATTTCTGCCTGTTCTCTATTACCGACTCAACCCATCTGACCATATATGTTTCCCCAATCAAAACTAAAAGCAGGGGGTTTGATCAACAGCCATGGTGTATATATTAAAGTAAGAACTTGAAAAGGAATTTTCAAATGGAAACTATCAGTGAACCATATCCGTAACGGTTACTTATTCATGGTGCCTCTTATCTCCAACCAAACAGTGAGCGGTGCAGGGCCCTGCTGCCAGTAACAAGAACATCATGTATTGTCAACGGTATTCCTCAAGGGGAAAGACTGTCAGAGCAGAGAGGGACAGGGACAGCTAAAGATCTGGTGTCCCTCCTGTGAACGCTGCCTAGCTCATAGTTCGTACAGTCTCACTGTCTCTACTGTGCTTTGAGGACGCAGCCCTTTCAAGTGACAGATGGGTGGCACTTCTGAACATTTCATGTGGCCTTCTAGGAGCCTACAACAACCACGCTGGGTCTTGACGAGACCTGTTGGTTTCAAGGGGCATGGCCCAGGTCTTCACCAGCAAAATATCTTTTGTTTGAGCCGTGAGATTAATGAGTACCTTCACTGCACAGAACCAGCGCAAGCAACCAAATATATATTTTAAAAGGAAGATCCACCATAAATAAGATTTATGTTTGTTATCAAGTCGTCTTAACACAGATCACCAACCCTGCCGCCTACATTGGAACATTTGAAGCTGATGATGTTAATTGATGTAGTCATCCGGAGAAATCATTTGGATTCTTTTCATTGACTGAATCAATGGGAAAGTATCATTTCATTTTTTACCCATTTCTCTAAGTAGGTTACAATTGAATATGAACAGCATTTACAGCTGCACATTAGAAGATCAGTATATAATACTCTCAAATGTCTTGGGATTTTCTTTTTTTAAGTTATTATTTACTGTCTGTGGAGCAGCTGCAGGATTTTTTTGGTAGTATTCACAGTATGTCTCAATGGGTCCAAGTCATGAATTAAAACTGAGTTACAGATCACTTAAATATTAACATGTGAGTTTTAGACATTTCAGACAAGGGACATTTCTTCCAGCGTCAAGGGCCAGCCGCACTGTCTCTCACAGGTCCTTTATCCCACTGTATTGAAGCCATAGCACTGCGTCTGAAGAGGTGTCGCTGAAGAGGTGCAAAATGTGATGAGGGTCAGTCTGTGTGTGTGTGTGTGTTGAGACGAACTATGTGTGTGGGGTGATGACTTCAACAGAGTGTGGGGCGCCCCCTTCATCTGCAGACGTCTGTGCTCTCACCTCCCGGTAAACATAAAGCTGAGGATCATAAGCAGAGGCACCAGCCCGGCTGTGGGCCTCTAAACAGCACAATAGATAAATTGTGCTGATACATCTGGTTCTTATGAATTTAGCCCTTTAGATTGTGGTTTACTGAGGACTGCACCAGAGCATCCTTAGAAGCGATTAAAGCTCACTTCTTTAAAGATTACAAAGACATTTTCAAAATTCCAAGCTGCATTGTCCATTGCTTTGTGAAAAATGTCCAATAAATGTCCAAATAAATGGGTGCTTTTGCGTAGGTCCAGAAAGGTGCTCAGTAGCATTTTGACAAGAGTTATTAAAAACAGTCGAGTAAAGGTTGTGACCAATCAAAATAAATTGTATTTAATCGCGTGCTCCTTTATACACCAGTGTTGGTCAAACACATCCAAAGACACAGTCCTTTACACTCAGTTCAAAATCCTTAAGCTTCACAATGCGACGTAACCCTTAAGTGTTCCGTATAATCAACAAGCTGAATAATTAAAACCATAGGTTTTGCTGGTAGTACTGGGTCAGAGGACATGAATTCTGGACTGTGCTGCCAATTTTCCCTGAAAGGGAACCTTGAAATAAAATCCACTTAAGCCCTCTGTCTTCCCCTCCAGAGAGTAGTTAAATCCTGGCTGTGTATGGACATGATTACAGTGCCACGGGTCTTACATCAGTGCAGAACCTTGACTTCCAGCAGGAAACCTGCTGCACGGGTCAATTATGGCAATACCTTGTTCTGCTTAAAGATGGAGGATGTGTTCTTCATGCTCAAACACACCTACAATTTAAACAGTAACAATGTCCACTTTTACATCCAAAGTGTAAATAAATAAAAGCCAGCTTTAGGACATCCATGGCTGTTGGCAGACAGTGTAGAGCTGGGATTGTGATCCTGGTGTGCTCCACATGGCTACACTGTGAACACAGCAGACAGAGGCCTGTGCTCAGCAGCGGAGCGGGGATGAGGAGATGCTCCTTTCACACTGAGCTGAGCACCAACAATCAGGGCTTTGTCATCTGCTGTTACAGCCACAGGAAGAATACATGGCTCTTTAAAAAGAGAGAGGGGTTATCAGTGTTAAACATAAAGTGGCTTCATGTTAACAAACACAAACTGTATGTCAAAGGATTTAACAGTAGCATAGGCTACTTGTTCTTTTAAGGGGAAAATATTACATTTTAAAGAAACCCTGGGGAATTATGTCAGTGTAACTACAGTCAGTTAATAGCACTATTAACAGGATTATAATCAGCTGCAAGAAAACTGGAATAAAAAAGGACTGCTATTTATACATACATACATATCAGTTGAAACATGTCAAGGTACTAAATGTTGAAGTTAATTTATATATACAGTATATTTGGAGGGACATTGTCATTGACCAGTGGTTATAACAATATAAAAAGTAAGAACTATGGCCTTTAACAAAGACATACCTAAAAGCTACTTCCCTGTGCTTTCATAATTATCTGTGTTACTGAAATGTCGGTCCTAAAAGACTACACGAGACTGTCCCACCGGAGACCCACGGAATTCCCTTGTTCTTAAAAATGACTTATCAACCAAACCACTATTCTTTGAAGACAATTAAATGAAAATAAATAAATATTTACCAGCTCTAAAGTAAATGTAGTGGTTATATGACCTTAAAAAACCTCCCTCTAAAACCATCCTTGTTGATCAGTAAGGGAATTGTGCAAGAAATGTTTTATTCAATACATCATGACCCAAATAGAGGGGCAACTGCCCATTTGTGGCAATCATTTACAATGGCAGCCTGGATTGTGGAAGTCATGAACCATACACGGAGAGCACATTGAAATGCCCCATAACCACATCACAGCTAATATATAGGAATATTGTTCTCTTTCTTAAATTCAAAAGGCTGCAGGTTCTTTGTGGTTGTGTAGCGTACACATTTTAAGTATCACATAAGGAATGAGAATGAAGTCCAGAAGGTTCATAGCAATCAGCTACCAGCATATCAAATGTATATTCATCTATATATTGTGCAACTTCTTAACAGACTCACGTATCTCCTCTGGAATCAAGTTACAGCCTTGTGGCACCATCTTGTGTTAGTTTACAGACATGACAACACATGAAAGCCTACTGTAAATCTACTTTGATACAGAAACACAAAATCAAAAACATCTTTTTGGAACATTTTATTACTTTTTTGACAAATATATATGAAGGTTTTCCTATCAAGGAAACATTCTTTCAAAGATACGTTTACAGCAAATTCATTCCTGCAAACAGGAAACATGGGAAATCATTAGAAGACATGATGGAACTAAGAGTTTCTACTTGTGCCCAAGGAAAGATAAGGGTGCAGTTTAATAATTGTAATGAATATGTGACAGCGATACAGAAGTATGTTAACACCAATTAGACAATTTTAATGACTGTATAATCATGACACATGGGGTGAATTATCAGTTTTGCATCAAGGCACACAAGCATTAATAACCATTAGTGGAACATTGCTTTTTTTTTGCCAAGACATTGGTCCCATTGGGCAGTACAACTGTACAAACAAATTAAGAAAACAAAATATAACAAAGGGCTTGAACTGCAGGATAACAACTAAAGAAAATATCAAAGAAGTTAGATCAATAATGTACACAGAAATATTGAGTTCAGAGCGTGGGACCTCAATTTTGGTTTGAGAAAAATTCAGTTTTAAGAACGGAGGGGATGACATTTCAAACGCATTGCTCAAATCTGCTAGCTGTGACGGAAGACCTGCAACTCTTATAGAGGATGTAGATCAGTGAGGGGTCGCTTGTCCTGCTGTATAAACTCCTGTAAGCTTTTTTTCCCCTGCCTGAAGTTGCTCTCCCTTCTCGAGAAGGGCAGGATGACCTGGAGTCTGAGGAGAGTTTCAATGTTACTGAAACTTCTGATCTGTGACGTCTTGAGTGTATCGAGCACAGTGGTTGGGAGATAGCCTGCTAGGGGATCCAACCATTTCTCCTTCCACGACTTCATCTCAGAGTGAAGGGAGGCCTGATCTGGCAAGTCCTCCTTGTACAAGCGAAACACAAGACCACTAAGAATGCTGGTTTCTACTTTTGACATTGCATAAGGCACAATCTCCAGACACCTCAAGGTATCCAATACCTTTTCTGTGAACAGGTCGTCAATTTCTTCTATCGAGTGCTCTACGACTTTCATGCTGACTGATTCCTTGTAAAACTCACTCAATGGCTCTAGAAGCACTGAATGCAACATTGTGACATGAAGTCTAGAAGCCAGTGCCACAGCTTCCTCAAACCAGGCCTTGTGATGCGAGTCAATATCGCTCTTCAGGTTACTGAGGGATGCTTTGAGATCAGGCAAAGTACTCATAGCAAGTAACATATCTAATGGTTTGCCCTGAAGCGACTGACTCAGCTTTTTAGTTATGTTCAAGATGTTCTTCTGCACCACTGTTGATAGGATGAACTCAAAGTTTGTGATGGAATGGAAGAAGAGGGCTGCTTGCTGCTGGATGGCTGTATTTCCCTCCCCTCTCAGCTCATTCAGACAGAGCATGGTGGCTTCTAAAACCTCTACCATCACCTCATGCATGTCATGACTCTTATCCCAGTTTTTGATGAGTTTGTCCCTTAGCTCGTTGCCCTTTCCCTCATCATGCTGAAACACGTGAAGGATCATGTCTTCCAGTTTGTTCTGGCGTTCTGCATCCTCTGTGAGCCAATGTAACATTCTACCTATGAGAACGGCTCCATCTGCTGCCTCTTTAGCAGGAGAGGATCTAGCCAGCCATACATTTAGAGACAGAGCAGAGCTGACTGTTCTTACAGCCTGGGGGTACTTCTTAGCAATAGCTAAACTTACGGCCCTCATCTGAGCTCCTACTTCACCAACACTCAACGAGGCCTGTCCTCTACAGTACTCCATGTTGAGTCCCCACTTTTCAGACAGGGCAATCTCAATAGAATCAGCAAGGACACCTGGGTCTGCACCCAAAGGGATGAAAGCTAACGTTTCCTCACACTGGATGTCTTCTTTGTTCAAGTATCTGATACACAATGGGACATATGGCTCACCGTCAATTTCAACAGCTTGCTCGGTAATGATTGTGAAGAACTGGGAGTCCCAGAGTTCCTTGAGGATTTGTTCACGAAGCTGTGGTTCATAGAAAGACACAGCATTTCTTGATCCTTGAACCGCCTCCAGCATTAATTCATTAGCAGCTGATTTCCCCACTCCATCGACAGGCATCTCCGCTACACTGGAGATGTGTGATTTGTTTGCGTCACCTGGTTTTACGTCAATGCCTCCTGATTTAAGATAAAAATAAAATGTTAGCCACATCATCATCATCATTTGTTGTGTAAATTAGAATCAAAAGAGTGACATGTTGCCATGGTTGCACTTACCACTGTCCAAGTTTAGTCTTTTTAGAGTTCCCATCACCTGAAAAATATGTGGAGCTGATTAAAATGGCTATTCAAATGCAATAGTTGCTTTCTGATGCAACATTATGGTTGAAGAAAATACATTTATTTTAAATGTACCTGGGAAAGACATGTGCTGCTCTCTGGATCGACTGCCATACACTTCTCAATGACCTCCGGTAGTCTCTGCAGTGTTGTGCAGTGGGAAAGGAGAATCACATGATCCATCCTGCTGCCTTTGCATACAGTGTTTTTTAAACGATCCCTCATGGAATTGAGAGTGGTCTTCATCAGGTCCCACTCCATACTGACACTAGGCAGGACAGCTACTAGCCTTAGCAGTAAGGTAACAGTTGGGTGGCTCTTCGACTCGGGATGGACTAGTGTTTCAGTGATGGATGTTGGAGGAGCAACGTCCTGGTCTTTCTCTCTCCAGACAGTGGCCCAGGCATTGATCTCCTGCTCGGCTGCTTCAGGTTCGGGGAGATCTGTAAGGTAGAGGCTGAAGGGCTTGTCTGTGGACTCCTGTGACGTGGACTGTGGGTTGCAGGAGGGCAGCAATGATAGCACTGATAGAGCCTTCAAGTGGCTGTCTGAGAAGCTGTACTTCATTTCATCAATGAGACTTTTGAGGAGAGGAACACTCAAATTTTCCCTGTAATAAAGCTCAGGAGACTCATAGCTGTTGGCTTCCTCTGAGAAGCACACTTGTTCTGGAGCAACCTTTGTTGCTAGCTTGAACGCCTGCTCAAACCAAGTGGAGTGCAAGGTGCTCACATTTTCTAACATGTTGTTAAGAGTCTCTATGATGGAAGGGATTTTTTCCACCTCGCAGAGAATATCAGCAGGGTTTCCACAGCGGAAGACAGTGCTACAGTTACGAAGAGGAGCACAAGCATTTTTCAGAATCACTAGTGTGACAATGAAATCCATGTTTCTCAGAGCGGTAGAGAGAACTTGTGCATGCATGGACTTGGCACCGACTGCACTAGAGCTGACAGCATCTAGGCAGCTGAGGACCCCCTCTAATGTGTCAGTCAGTATGTCAAAGAAGTCCTCTCTCTTTTTCCACCTCGAACAACATGTTTCTGCCATTTCCTCCAGGGCCTCTCTTGGCATATTCAAAAGCCCATCAACAGCCTGTGCTAGCTGGCCCTCTAGTTGAGGAGATCCATCGAAGAACAGCAGCAGGTCTTCTGTGATATCCAACATTTTTGCTACTGAAGGACAAGGCACACTTCCTGCCAGCCAATGGGCAAGGCCGCAAGACTCACTGGGTGTTACGACAGAGAGCGGATAGCTCTTGAGGAAATCCAAAGACATTTTCTTCAGGCTTTGATAACCTGAGCCAAAATGCATGAAAGCTTGTCCACGACACTGAGACATTGGCAGGCCCCAGTCTTCAGTGATAATCTTTGCGAGGTTATTTGCTTGTTTATCAACTTGACAGTTTTCATCAAATGGTAGAAACCCCATGAGCTCTACTTTGGGAGCAGATTCTCCAACGTACCTGACAAAAACAGGAAGGTGTGTCTTGTCAGCAATTTTCACAGGCTTGTCTGTGATAAGTGAGAAGAACGGTGATTCCTGTATTTCCTTGAGTATGACATCTCTGATTCCATTTATGAGGAGGAGGACCATTTCATCTTCACCTATAGAAGGTGTGCATTTGTTCTCCTTTCCAAACCAATGGCACATGCTGAGCTCCTGGATGAAAAGCTCTCGATCCTCTTCTGAGAGGTCCAAGAGACTGCAACTATTCTTCCCCAGGAGTGCAGCGAGTCTGAACACTGTTGCTAAGCTTTGACGATTATCTCCTGAGTGCCCATTCTCATCTGTTGCTTTCATTTCTTGATCCTCAGTCTTGTCAGGAGATTGCTGAATGTTAGGTTCTTCGGGTTCCTCTTTGACATCAACTAAACGTCAGGGAGAAAAACAGACGTCACAATAATGACAAACATTCAGGTTATGGGAAACAACTATCCATTACTTAACATTTGTTAAGTGATAACTCTCTTTACTCAGTAGTTGCCACTAGGGGTGGGAATCTCTTGGCACCTCACGATTCGATTCCGATTCAGAGGTCAACGATTCGATTCAAAATCGATTTTCAATGCATCTCAATGCAAAACATTTTTATGTACATACCCATGTGTGAATTTCAAAAATATATTTATATGCACATCTGAGTTTGCTACTCGGAGTTTGCTAATCACTTCCCACTTTTGTGATGATCATTAAAGACAATCAACAAATGAATTGCCTTCTCTAATATTGTATTAAGAGAAAAGCTTTTCTTGTCACAAATATGACTTTCTATGAACAGCAGCTTGCATTTCAACACAATATGGAAGTATGTAAAAACTAAACCGATTCAGTTATTTTTATTTCTAATCTCGTAAATCATGTTTCTATAGGATTTCTATTCTATTATCTATTATTTTCTATGTCATTTCAACACACTGTACAAAAAATATGGCTTGGAATTCAGCTCTCATACAAAAACGTAAACAGAGATAAAGCCGGTGCAGGTCATGGGTTTGCTGCTCTCAGCCCTTTTGGGGCCACTTTGGAAACAACTCGCACATGTGTGGTGTGCATGCGCAATGGCGCAGGAAGTATTAGTATTTCCAAAAATAAATAAAAAATAAATAAATATATATAAAAAATAAATCGATTATTAACTTTTCTGAATCGATTCAGAATCGTCCGAGAGAGAATCGATATTAATCGGAAAATCGATTTTTTTTCCCCACCCCTAGTTGCCACATGAATTGAAGAAATATTGATCAACATCCATACCTTCCATATTATTTTCAGAGTTCCTGATGAAGCTTTTGGATTCCTTGTCCTGTGAATATACAATGTATATATCAAAATTAGTCTGACATTAAAATAACTCATGAATATTATTATTATTATTTTTTAAGAAAAACAAAAACGTACCAGGCAGATACCCTCCAAAGCTTGCGGAGTGACCTTCAAACATTGGGTTACCATGTGGTCTAGGTCTCTGCTGAAGTCTGAGCCCACCTGAAGCATAGCCAAGCATGGGGACCTATTTTTGGGATTTGTATTTCTCAGGTAGTCTTGGAACTTCTTGTGGCGCATTACAACACCACAGTCCTCCAGTGCTGTGCTGGGTAGCACTGACATAATCTTCAGCAGTGCATTGATGTTCCCAAAATACTGCATAAGGGGCAGACGCAATGTGTGAAATATTGAGCCTGGAACAGTCACAGATGCAACTTTGGTCTTCCAAGTTACTCTCCAACAGCACAGCTCTGTGAAGAAGTTGTCAGCATCAGGAAGATCTCTGCTGTAGAGGGGAGGCTTTGCCTTCAAGCTCTCAAACATGTAACTTGCTGTGACTGAGCATGGAACTAGGGAGAGGAAGTTGAGAGCTTCTTTGTGGTCCTCTGAAAAATGATCCTTCACAGCATTGATAAGGTTATCTACTAGGGGCACACTTAACCCATCTTTGTAAAAACCAACTGGCTTCATCATTCCGTCTCTTGGCATCGAGTTTTCAGGCACTTCAATCTGCACTCTTAGACTCTGTGCCATTGCACAGGCTTCATCAAACCAGTTTTGGTGAAACACTTTCATATTTGTTTTCACTCGGTTCAGAGTGGCCACAATACCACTAATTTGGCAAAGTTGGGATGCAGCGGTGAAGTGGTCCTTCTGGAGACCTGCACTTAGCTCTCTGGTAAAAGAGGAAGCATTCTTCAAGATCACCATAGCAATGATGAAATCAAATTCCATTACCTTCTGGAGGAGTGCCCCGGCTTGTTCAGAAACAAAGGTTTTCCATCTCTGTGGGTTGTTTTTGACTTTCTCCAAACACTCAACTAGGGGCTCAAGCATCTGCACAAACACCTCATAAGAATCATGCTTCTCTTGCCAAAGGGCACAGAAGTTCCCCTGTAACTCTTGCACCTTTTCATAGCTCTCTCTCAGACCATAGGCTATAACGTGGTCGAGCTGTTTTTGTAGAGTAGCGCTGCTGCCAAAAAACATCAAAACCTCTTCAAATGTATCCAGGGCTCTCTTAATGGCAGACACTGGGATGGATTTTGACCACCAGGTGTTGAAAGAGTAGGTAGAGCAGTGTGTGCTTATAGCAAGAGGGTGCTTCTCCTGGACTTTGCAGGCAAAGGCTTTCAGCTTGTAGGAAACATCACCAGAGCCTAGGTATGCCTGACCTCTGCAGTTATTCAAGTCGAGGCGCCACTCAACTGTTACTATTTCCAGGAGACGCTGTACCATGGCATCACACTCGAGATCTGCCTCCAGGAATCCCATCAACTCCAATCGCATGACATCAAAACTGTCCACAAACCTAAGGAAAAGTGGTAGAAAGTCTTTCTCCCCGAACTTCACAACACTGTCGATGAACAAGGAAAAGAATGAACTCGCCACTTCCATGAGGATTCCTTCACGGACGGCATTCTCACACACATTGAGAACTTCTTTCATTTCAGACTTGGTCACATACTCAACCTCTGCATCCTGAGCAGAAGCATCACCATGTTGGCTGCTTTGACTGCTGAATGCTGCGGTCACTGCAGCCTGCAAAGCAGATTTGAGGGCTACTCTATCAGTCTCTGCACATTTCATCTCAACAAGCCTTTCAGCATCCATCTCTAGGTTTATGATTTGTAATTCTTCTTCGGTGTCCTTTTCAGCATGGTTCCCATGTGATGCAACTAAAACGAAAAGGTGGGAATGGTCCTCATTAGTATTAGCATCAGCATATTGTAGCACTAGTAAAAAAGCAAATGCCAAAGTGTTCATATTCAATAATCACACTTTAACAAAACAATATTTGTATTATTATTATTATTATTATTATAGTCTTCCAGTCTAAAAGTCATTTAAATCCAACATGTCTTTTAAATCTTGCCATCACATGTACTCCGAAGACAAGCAGGCTGTGTAATGATTTACTGTGATATGTGATAGAATATAGCTGTGTGATTATCCAAAAGCTCAGCATGCTAAAATGGTCAAACAAACAAAGGTTCTCACCATGGGAAGGTTTCTCCTTTGTGTCATCATCCTACAATACAGAAAATAGAATGTCATTTCAAGTACAATCATTTTATCACTTCAAAGGGCGATGACATTTAATAGCATTCTGGTTATGAACATCTACTAACCATTTGCAGCAACTTCAGGATGTCTGGATGCTTATGGACATATGACTCCACCATTTGTTCAACACTGAAGTGCACATCTTGGTTCACATAGACATATGCCATGCTGCATCGTCTGTGGTCCTCTGGTGTGGCGCTCAGGTAAGAGTGGCACCGCTCCAGTACCATATGGTATTGGCCATACACATCTGCCTCTGCATTGACACATGGAACAGTGCCCAACACTCTCAGCAAGCTCTGCACATTCGGGTAAAACCCAATATCTGGAATCTTGAGGGTAGCGAACACTGTGGTTGGTAGGATTCTGCGCTTGCTTGCATGCCGCCACTTCACTTCCCAACAACCAAGCTCTTCATAGAATGTGTCAGGCCTCGCAAGGTTGTTCAAGTTGGCATCTGCTACTTTATCCCGGCGAATGCTAAAATTGTGGTCGGCCATGTAAGATGGCACTAACGAAAGCCATCGGAGAATCCTGACCATCTCTGTGCTGAACACTCTCTTCACCTCTGCAACAAGGTACTGCAAGATAGGCCTACTCAGAGTTTCTCTGTAAAAGTCCTCCAGTGATGTTTCGGTTGTGTCTCCTTGGTCCATCTCTGGCTTAGTGACCTCCACTCCCAGCTTCTTTGCTCTGCCAACTGCATCTGAGAACCATTTTCTGTGGAATATTGCAAGCTCCTGTTGGTATTTGCTGACCAGCTTTAAGGCATTAGAAATTGTGTACTGCAAGGTACTGCTGATGCTTATTATTCCCCTGAGACTTGAGTTGAGTATGCTCACACAACAGAGGGTGTTCTTCAGAGCAACAAGTGTGATGATGAAATTGAAATTCTTCAAAACTGGCTTGAGCCTGGCCATCTGCTCAGCAGTGTTTTCATCTACCTTTGAAATTATTTCGTTAATGCAGTTAAGGAATGGCTCCAAAATTTCCAACATGGTCTGGAAGGCATCAGTGCCATATTCCCAATTCTCACTGACAGCTGCCTTGATCCTTTCAACTTCTCCTTTCATGTGCCCATAGGTCATCTGGATCTTTCCCTCCAAACGCTTGCACAGCTCTGGTGTTCTCCTGAGTAATTTAGCCACCTCTTCTACAGTGTCTGCAACATTTTGAATGGAGGGCACAGGCATGCAGCGAATAATCCATATGTTAAAGGCATAGGGGTCACTCGGTGACAGAACTACTTGTGGAAACTCCTTCAGAATTCTGCAGGTAAGGTCTCGCATCTTCTGACACATGCTGCCTGAAACCACATATGCCAGTCCTCTACAGTGCTCCATCCTCAGCCCCCATTTGTTTCGCAACTCTGAGAGAAGCATGAAAAACAGGTTCTCTGCATCCATGTCGCATGGTAAGAACCCAATGAGATGCTTTTGTGGGAACCCATCTACTGTGACAGACCTGATGAAAACTGGAATCTGCTCCTTGCCCTCTATAATGGTCACATCCTGGAGCAGAATGGAGAAGAATCGTGCCTGTATGAGGCTGTTTTGGATCTCCTCCCGAATGAGGTCTTCGCTGGACTGGAGGATTTCTTTCTTGTCAATTTTCTCCACACAAATACGATTGAGAGCCTGCTGACCTCTTGTTCCTCCAATGGGCTCATCACTGTTGATGTTTGCACCATTGATGCTGAATCCAGTCAGTGCCAGGATTTCCTTGAAATAGACTTTCAGGGTCTCTTTTGCTTTGAAACTGGCTACATCCTCTTGGGTTTGGTTCTCTATTTGCAGTTCAGGTGTTTCACTGTTGGCTCCAGACACTTCTCTTGTCTCCTCAGTCACACCATCTGTTGTTTTGTTTTCTAAATGGGGGTGAGAAAAAACTGATTGAAATGCTGAAATTATTTATTAATGATTCAACCTTTCACAAGGACTGATAAAGTTTGACAAACACTTAAACTGAAACGGCTAAAAATAATGTATTTTTTTAAGAATGAATAGGATGAAGTTGCTGTACCTTTTGTTTTCTTCACAGAAGAAGGTTCCTGTTCCGACTAGGTAGATGGAAAGGATAATTACAGGTTTGCAATTTTAGTGTTTAAAGGACTAAGACAAATTCTATGAAAAAGTAGGGCTGCACGATTATGGCCAAAATGATTATCACGATTATTTTGATCAATATTGAGATCACAATTTTTTTAACCACGGTTATTCATTGATTTTAGTGACAAAAATATTTTTATTGGACAGTCACGTAACATAACACTGTTTTCATATCCATATGATCGACTATGCAATATTTCTGCTAATGTACAAATCTTTGCATAAAAAAAAAAGTATCCTCATTATTAACCTGAATATTAGGAGTTGCGCCTTGTCAAAATAAATCACAACCTATATGGCTTTACCATGTCAGAATTTAATTTCAAAGGACAGACACAGGAAGTGGCGGGCAACACTCAGCAGCAGTCCAAGTTAGTTAACCGTTGCTGCCTCATGCCTTTACTCGCAACACAAGGTTTGATCTTTGCTTCAGACAGAGGCACTGACTGTATGGAGTTATTATTGGGTTATAAATCCGGCGCACAAAAAATAAGTCCTAATGAGGGGATGCATGTGATTTCACACGCGCAAATATCTGCTCTCCCTCGCGCAATAAGCAGCTTCCGCTCGCTCGTGGGGCGCTTTCGCCGCGGGCGGAAAGTTATTCACACTTTGGGGGTTGAGCCACTGGACTTTGATTGACAGCTCTCGGGGAGTCTGGAGTTGCCAGGTTTTGTGTTTTCATGTTCTGTTGTACAGAAGAGAGACAGTTGCCTGCATGGACAGGCTGTGATTCCTTCACACAGACACATGGTCAGCGAGTGGTTAGGGGAGCGACTGATTTGCTTCGCAACAGAGCACACGTTCGCATGATCATGTAAATTTGATCGTGAGAAGCCAAAATCATGATTGTGATTATAATTGTGCAGCCCTACGAAGTATTTTAACTAAGCATCAAACAAAAAACTTACAGGATCTCTAGCTCGTTTCCTGTTGCAGGCTGATTGATTATTCACAGGCGTTGTAGAGTCAAACATCGTTGGAACAGCATCTTCCCTTAAGACAAAACTGGATGCGCTCTGAAAAGCAAAGAACATAAGATCACACTTTTAGTCTTACAGAATATACATGACTCGTCAAACAAGGTCACACCAGACGATACTAAGGATGTGAACAATTTAATTTCAAAGGACAGACACAGGAAGTGGCGGGCAACACTCAGCAGCAGTCCAAGTTAGTTAACCGTTGCTGCCTCATGCCTTTACTCGCAACACAAGGTTTGATCTTTGCTTCAGACAGAGGCACTGACTGTATGGAGTTATTATTGGGTTATAAATCCGGCACACAAAAAATAAGTCCTAATGAGGGGATGCATGTGATTTCACACGCGCAAATATCTGCTCTCCCTCGCGCAATAAGCAGCTTCCGCTCGCTCGTGGAGCGCTTTCGCCGCGGGCGGAAAGTTACTGTAAAAAATGTAGTGTCTATGTCTGAAAAGGAGTGAGAGGAAGCCGAAGCTTATGTATTCCCACCCCTTGTTCAACTGCTCGTGCTATGCATTTATCAGTTTTAAACAACTATACAATACTCTTATATTTACAACATTTACAAAGCTTTACATTTTTTTTTTTAAATTGACAAAAATAAACAAACGAAAACAAAAACCCCCAAATCACTTATCCGAATACAACCAGTGTAGCTAATATCACACTCAAAATCACCCACATTCATCACGATAACGTAAAAAAAAAAGTGTTTTTGTACCTATTTTTAAACTGAATTATGTTTGTGCTAAGCTCTACTACCTGTTCTTAACGATTCTACAAATTCACCCCACAGATGGTAAAGCACATACTTTTAAGAGTTGTTCTGAAATTGTATTTTTTTAAATTAAGTTCCCCTCTCAAATTCTACCCACCCTGTCTGTCCATAAACAGTTTCTGGATGTTTCCCGGAAGTAGTTGATTTCTTGCCTTGAACATGATTTGTGCAGTCTTAAATTTTACCAGATCGGTGAGCTTCAGTGCATGTGACTTTAGGAATAATGAGTCTGTTCCCTCAAACCACCTAGCGAGCGGGTTAGACTCACAGCGTATGTTGCCACAGTAACGGACTCTGAGATGCACTGAAGCTTCTTCATGAAACGGAAAACCCAGAGTTTCCTCTAACTCAGAATGAACAAACTCTGGGTTGCCTCAAAACCCGCTTCCTGAAACAGGCCCGTATACTTGCCAAGTGGGCAAGTGCTTTTGAAACCTTAGTGCCAACCCCTGTACTGCCCTGTACTGTACAAGAGTGTGAAGCCCAGAAAATGAACCAAGGCAGTTCAGGTCAGTAAGGCCAACTAAACTGCATCAATGCAACACCCAAACATCGATGCATAATGCTGTATTATATGCTTTTATTTTGAAAATCTCCTTGCACGGGTCGGGTGTGTGTGACACGTATTTCAGCCCGAGCCTGTCCAGCACCGCAGCCTCAGCTAAAGTGGATAGCTCCACCAGGCTAATGAGCTAAGTTAGCGAGGAATCCACCAAGTTTAGCTTAGCGCCTTGAAGACCCACATGTCCCAAAACTACACAAGTGTACCTCCAAGCACTTTTTTTTTTACTGCTGCTACACCTTATCTAACTATCTATAAATCTATCTATCTATAAAGCAAGAAACGTCTGTCTGTGTGTGAGTCTGTCTGTGGCTCGCATATCTCTCTGAGTTTTAGTCAGATCGGCATGAGCTTCCGGATATTGCTTGCGCACAGCACGAAGGTGTGCATCCTTCATTGTGAAGTTTTTAGAAGTACGAAGGTGTGCATCCTTCATCCTTCATTGTGAAGTTTTTAGAAGTACGTGCGCACACTGAAGGCTACAGTGAGCACAGTGAGAACGGAGCATGAATTAATCTCCGAATAAACCCCGCCTCCCTCTGACGAGCAGGACACACACAGCAGACCGACACAGCCTATTGTTACTTCCTCAACAACTCCTCACCTGCTCCACCTGTCCGCTTTAGTGGTAAAGACAGCACTTTACGCTATTTTCACTGTAATAATACAGCACGGTCTCAGATTCTTCCACAAAATGTTTTATATCCGTTTGAAAGCTAAACCGAAAGCCCAAGCGCGCACCCAAGTCCCCCACACACAGCTGACTGCTACGGACACGTTAACGTTAAAAAAGCTAAACCGAAAGCTTGAGCGCACGCATACACAGCTGACTGCTACTGACACGTTAACGTTAATTGACAGCAAGGTCTCGGATGCTTCCACAAAATGTTTTATATCCATTTAAAAGCTAAACCGAAAGCCCGAGCGCACACCATAGATAGCAGTGTTTTCCCCAGCGCTTTATAGTTAAGGCGGCCGCCTTAGCAAAACCAGCCCCCCGCCTTGACTACTGACCGACAAAAAAAAAAAAATTAAAATTAAATCTTTATTTTTTTTATTTTTAGTGCTGCACAATTAATGTACTAGCAAGCGCGATGTGTGATTTTTCATGGTCAGAAATGCGCGAAAGGCCGTGATTTGCGGTAAATAAATGTGCACATATGTCTCCAAGCGTTTCTCTCTGCTCAGACTATCAGCTGCTCTGTGTCGGGGGCTCTGCGCGCGCGACTACGGCATGTACGCGGGAAACGAGCAGCAGCAAACCGACATTTAACCTGTGGCGATAATAAACGCAGTGCGGTTCTATGGGGATATTTAGCTGAACAGAAAGAAGTGCTCTGCAAAGCTAGACTAGTTTAAGACTCCACATCACCGTGGCAACACAACTTATCGGCTCATACAGCGCAGAGAAAAGTCTGATACATGCATGAGAGTGATGGCCCAGGCACCTTTCAGTAAGTTTACAGAAGTGCACACTGTAACTGTCTTTGAAATGCATTTAGTAATTTTAAGGGGAAAACACTTTGTATTATTTCAATTATTGAATTATTTTTCAAACAGCATGCTTGTGTAGCCATACAAGATTTATTTTTCTGAATTTTAAATGCTGCTTTATTTTTATGTTTTAAATTTGGAAATACATGTTCCAAAACAACCAATAACCTCTGTATTTAAAAAGAAATCAAGCAAGTAGGCTAATAATAACCATATATGAATTAATCGCATCACAGTATGCCTATTGTCCACAATAATCTCACAACAGCCCCCCATCCAAAAAGGAACTTTAAAAAGCACTTTGATACACATGTTAAGTGTATGGTCCATTATTTTTATTTAGTGTGTCTGCATGGTATTGCACCAAAACAGTAGAACTTTTCTTTAATTGTATTTTGTACCGTCTGCATGTTTGCACAAAATGTGCACATAGCAAACAAAATTGCACAACTGTAAGGTCAGTGTCATTCAAATAAACAGAACTATTTCTTTAGGGCGCATTGGCATCTTTGAGCAAAATACCCCCAAAATTTTCGCCGCGCCTCCTGTACGGCTAAACAGTGACCACCTTGACTAAGACATTTCCTGGGGGAAACACTGGATAGTAAATAATATGGTTGTAGCATCCGGGCTGACCTCAGTTATTCACACGGCATCCAATAATCCTGGTTTGTGCGTGTCGCCATTTTGTGAGATTTTTACTCCGCCTCACGTCGGGGGGAGGGAGATAGCTGACGTATACCTCTGAGGCAAAGTGAGGGACAACGGGCGGAGAGCTATTACTCAAGAGATCGAGCCAATACATTTTAATCTCCGATAAAATAAAAACTAGCGTGTTCCAAAAAAAAAAATCACCCCCCATAGTGTTGTCATGGAGATATGACCTAAACATACAGACTAAAATGGTTTTGTGGCCCAGGCTGTAAATAGGTTTAATAAGACCTTGAAAACGGCCTATCTAACAAGTGAGTCAAAGAAAAACTGCTCGGTCTTGGCACCACCCCCCAGTGGCACTTTCTGGTTACTACAGTTGTAGGTCACTTCCTTATTGGATGCTGGTAAAAATCGCTGAGGTTGGGGCTTGGCGCGCACACAAGTCTCCCCCCCCCCACACACACAGCTGACTGCTACTGACATGTTAACGTTAATTGACAGTTATCCAAACTGTGTCTTATCTTTCAAATACCTAACAGTAATGGTAATGGGGTTGACAATGTTGTCATGGCGTGCAGCATAGACTCCTTTTATACACAGTGCAGCCATTTACTATAGGCAACTGATTGTAAGTTTGAGTGCATTGTGCAGTATGGATGGCAGTTTGCAGGGTACCATAATATCAGATTGTATAGGTAACACCTGTACAGCTCGATTCTTCTTTAGGCTTCAACACTTAATTAATTAACACATTTTGTGTTTCATTTCACTTAACAAAACACATGGAATTAGTTTGTGGTTATCTTTACACAATACACTAAGGAATGTTGCCCTACTCTATAGCCAACTTCTACAAAGTAAGTTACTGATAATAACCTTCAACAGTGTAAAATTAGCCATTAATGATAGCAGCCAAATGTACTGTCTAATATGTTTCTTTGTTTACCTGCTTCCTAAGGGCACTGCACTAGTATGAATAGAAAGAGATCGAAAGTTATTAAGGCAATCACACTTTTTTTTTTACCTTTATTTTATAAAGGAAGTCCCATTGACATTCAATAAAACGTCATCAAAAAGAGGGATCTGGCCAAGGTAGCAGCTGAAGTTTATTGTTTAGGGCTGCAACTAACAATTATTTTAATAATCGATTAATCGGTTGATTATTTTTTCGATTAATCGGATAAAAAAAACATTACTTCAAATTCACAGTGCAGACTGAAGTGTCAAAACACCAGGTTATTGCTCCAACGTCCCGGAACTATTAAAAGTAATATTAAATGATAAATTAATAATTAAAAACACAGTGTATGATATACTTTTATACAGTATATAACGGATGTCCATGGTAAACCAGTCAACTGATAATATTTTTAACCGGTAAATACTAACGGTTAAAAAAATGTAATCATCTTAATTTCTCTCAGATGACAGGAGATCGTTAATTTTTATTGATATTAATACCATTTGAGACTCCTTAACGATCCAAGTCTTTATTGATATCACTATTGATACTTTTCTATTATTTTGTTGAAATAGAACTTGTATTATTGCTTTAATTGCTGATATGATCATAGCTCAAGATAGGACTAAACAGGTCATAATTCCATCTTTACTATCTATTTTATATTGCTGGGAAGACAAGTTTTCGCCAAAATATTAAAAAAAAATGTTGTGTTGCATTTGAACACATCAATCATATTACTGAGCCGGCCTGAACACATCACAGTTGACATGTTTGCTACTTTTTTTAAGCTAACTAGCTCTATATCCTTCCGATTTTAACATGGATTTAAAATCTGGATCACTATTTTTAACTGAAGGGACTTTCTACACCGTTCGGTTGTGTGATTACTGCCGCTGCTTTGAATGACTGTTGATGCGCCGATGCCGACTCTCCGAGCCTGTCTGCACACCGTCTGCAGCAGCAGCAGCTGACAGAGTTTGTTTGGACTAGACGGATACTGAGTTGAAGGAGTTTTTTTAACCCAAAGACAGCAAAGGTACAACACTTTTATATAGGCCTACAGTCTAGTGTTAGATATGACCAAAATACAAGCTGTGGCCGCTCACACTATAGCTTTCCCGCACGTGAAGGTGGGCGTGCATGAACCTGTCGGCGGCTGGATGTAAACAGTGCCACGCCTACAAGTGACTTATTAATCGCGCGACTCAACGAATCGATGACCAAATTCGTTGCCAACGCTTTTAGTAATCGATTTTATCGATTCGTTGTTGCAGCCCTATTATTGTTTAAACCTTGAAATTTCAAGATCTTTAGTGTTAAGAATGATGCAATTATAATTAAGTTGTTTTTTTGTGAATTGATATGAATTGACAGGTTGTGTTAAATGGGCATATCGTCAATATCAATCGCAGGCCCCGAATCGAATTGAATCGTATCGCAGCAGACTTTTGATATCGGCAAATATCATATCGTTGTCCAATGAATAGTTTTAATATCGTATAGTGATGAAACCAGAGATGTACATCCCTAATTGTGACTGACAACCCTACAAACAAATAAATCATATTTCTACTGATTTTAAGATTAATTTTTAATTTTAATGGTGCAAGTGAATACGGGCCAGTAGGGGTGGGAATCTCTTCGCACCTCACGATTCGATTCCGATTCAGAGGTCAACGATTCGATTCAAAATCGATTCTCAATGCATCTTGATGCAATTTTTTTTTCATGTACATTTTAGGGATGGGCACGAGTAGTGTTTTCGCTACTCGAGTGATCGCTTGCATTCCTCGAGGATCAATCGATTCCTCGTTAAACTTTTTTCTATTTTTAGAACGCAGCGCACCTGTCTGCAGAATAACGGTGCAGCACAATAATGCCAAGACCCAGCGCTTAATGCTTATTGTAAAACAGTCACAGTTACCATATGATTGTAAGGATTTATTTTCCACAAGTTTAAAACACATTTTCCTAATTGAAAGTAATTAAATAGGCGGGCCACAATTTAAACCGATCGAGTCTGAGGTGGGGAGAAAAAAAACGAGAAAAAAAAAACCATGGGCTGTAGTTGGCTAACAAAAAAAAAGACACCATTTAAAGTAAGAAGGGCAGCAAATGCAATAAAATGATTGTCCTACAATTGAAATACATTGATAAATAACTCACCAAAGCAGTAGAACTGGTAGTTGTATAGGCTATCCAACCGCGTAATGCTCACTCCGTGTCCGTGACTATAATTAGCCTACCGCGACTAATTCCTCGTTAACGGAACGTTACACCGGTCGGCTTTTGAATCTCAATCCCATATTCCATAATAAAGGCTTCTTAACTGTCGTTGGCTCGGAGCGAATGTGCCCGAAGTCAGCCTGGCTTCTTTACGTGACTTTCCAAGTTTTCCAGCACCGCATTCAGTGCCGCGGTGCTGTGGAGACCACACACTGGCTGCGCTGCATGGAGGTGGCAGTTATTTGCGGTTGCTGTTTGACACAACGCTCAGTTTATTTCACTAGGATCAAAATATTTAATTTTGTTAAACTATATTTTACCCGTTTTGTGTCGTTTTTTACACGTGTATAACATTTTAAAATAGCGCCGGCCTACAGGCTACAGACACTTAAAAAAAAAAAATGATTTTCCTCATCCACCTATCGAGTTCATTTGAAACGAGGAGTACTCGAGTACTCGATTACTCACGCCTATCCCTAGTGATTTTCAAAAGTATATTTATATACACATCTGAGTTTGACAATCAACAGATGAATTACCTTCTCTAATATTGTGTTAGAGAAAAAGTTTTTCTTGTCACAAATATGACTTTCTATGAACAGTGCAATAATCAATGCAGCTTGCATTACAACACAATATGGAAGTATGTAAAAACTAAACCAATTCAGTTTTATTTTCTTTCTAATCTTGTGAATCATGTTTCTATAGGATTCCTATTCTATTATGTTCTGTGTCATTTGAACACATTGTGCAAAAAGTATGGCTTGTTTCGCCTAAAGGGGCGCGAAACATTGCTGACCCTACAGTTACACTCTCTCCTGTCCACCCATGTTATTGTCACTGTCTTTGTATGTTTCTTGGTGGAGTGTGAACTGGAATGTAATTTCGTTTCTCGGTAACAGTGCAATGACAAATAAATCTGATTCTGATTCTGAGAGCTGAAACGATTCATCGATTGATTCGAATAATTCGATTACAAAAAATGATCGATGAATTTTTCTTGCCTCGAGTCATCGTTTATTTAATTTTACAGCTGAGGTCACGGTTTTCCGCACGGACCATTTTTAGTGTGACACAACCGGCGCATACGTCACCCACAGAACGGACAGACGCGGCATGTTTTGACTTGTTTAGGGGCTAACATTAGTGTGTGCTAAAATGGAAGACATTAGCGAAAATAGTGAGGAAAGCCAAACGGGCAGGAGAAAGCGACAGAGAATGTCCAAGGTTTGGGATCATTTCACGTTGAACATTAATGAGAAGACCGTGGTGTGTGTCCACTGCAAGACCGAGCTGGCGTACCATAACAGCACGACTTCCATGCTGCAGCATCTCAACAGAAAACACCCATTCCAATCGGCAGACCGCCGGCCCGAGACAAGTAATTTTAAAATCAATGCTGCTATAGTTTACGCTACATTAGTGCAGTTGGAGGCTAAGTTATTGTTTATTATGACTAACGTTATAAGTATAGCTAGTTAATTAAATGTGGCGGCTAATAATTATGCCCCCAAGACTAACGTCACCACAAAGTTTTTATTTTCAAAAAGACAGCGCTGTTCAAGAAATAAATACACGATAGCTTAAGCTGAACTATAGCTGGTCACTTCTAGTTGACAATACGGTGTTGAAGCACGTCAATCAAGTGTGTCTTGATTGATGGATACAATATCTAAATAGCAGTTTAATGTGAATGAACTCTATTATCATATTGTTACATAGTCATTTTTATTTTATTTATATTTTTTTCAGTAAACCATCATAGTCTCGGATGGACACATTTATGCAGAGAACCCATCTCAGGATTTGTTTTTAAAGCCAGAATGTCTGAAACTATGCATGGGCTTGTTCCAAGTTTCCAAGCTTATGTTGTTCCTGAATTGCAAAGGTAAAAACTTGTAGTTCTGAAAGTGAAGTAAATGCTTACTTAAACCCAAGAATGTATGGCACATAAATGCACTTAATTTATCCAGTGTTTCCCCCAGCGCTTTATAGCTAAGGCGGCTGCCTTAGCAACGGCAGCCCCCCGCCTTGACTACCAACCACCCCAAAAAAAAAAAAGTATGATTTTTTATTTTTTTTTGCTGCACAATTAATGTACTAGCAAGCGCGATGTGTGCTTGTGCATGGTCATAACTGCGCGAAAGGCCGCGATTTGCGGTAAAAAGCATGTGTCTCCAAGTGTTTCTCTATCAGCTGCTCTGTGTCTGCGGCTTTGCACGCGCGACCGTACCGCGCGCGACTACGGCATGCACGCGGGAGAGTGCAGTTCTATGGGAATATTTAGCTGAACAGAAAGAAGTGCTCTGCAAAGCTAGAACAGTTTAAGACTCCACATCACCGTGGCAACACAACCTACCTATCAGCTCAGACAGCGCAGAGAAAAGTTTGAAGAATGCATGAGAGTGATGGCCCAGCCAAGTTTCAGTAAGTTTACAGAAGTGCCACACTGTTACTGTCTATGAAATGCATTTAGTCATTTTAAGGGGAAAACACATTGTATTTATTATTTCAACTATTGAGTTATTGTTCAAACAGCATGCTAGTGTAGGACAAGAAGATTTATTTTCTGAATTTTCAATTCTGCTTTATTTTTATGTTTTAAATTGGGAAAGACATCTTCCAAAACGACCAATAACCTCTGTATTTAAAAATAAATCAAGCAAGTAGGCTCAAAATAACCATTAATGAATTATAGGCTATCACATCACAGTAGGCCACAATAATTATTGTCCACAATAATCGCACAACAGCCCCCATCCAAAAAGGAACTTTAAAAAGTTGAATTTGCACTTTGATGTGCATACACATGTTGAGTGTATGGTCCATTATCTGTATTGAGTGTGTCTGCATAGTATTGCACCAAAACAGTAGAAGTTTTCTTTAATTGTGCTTTGTACTGTCTGCATGTTTGCACATAATTTGTACCTGGACATAGCAACAAAATTGCACAACTGTAAGGTCAGTGTCTGTTGTATTTTTCTATTAAAATTAACAGTTGTTTATTTCTTTACTGTGCATTGGCATCTTTGAGCAAAATACCCCGAAAATGTTGACGCGGCGCGCCTCCCATGACCAGGGGCAGTGACCACCTTGATTAAAGGTCACATATTATGCTAAATGCACTTTTTAAATGTGTTCTAACATATCCATGGGTCCACGGTGTGCCTAGAGACTGCCAAAATATAAAAACAAATAACAGACTTCCGGTCTGGCGTGTTACGTGATGGCAGCATAGAGCAGCAGGCTCCCGACCGATTTAACAAAAAGTGTCCGACAAACTCGAATTTATTTATTTTGCAAAGCGTTAAAGCTGTAGAAGAATTAACGGACGGAAGAAAATGCCCAGAGGAAAAAAAAGTCACAAAAGTAGTGCAAAAATCGACGAAGAGGTCGACCAACTGTCGCTAGCTAGCAGCAACATGGAGGACGACATGACGCAGGAAGAATTAGCACCGAGCGGCGACGCTAACTTGGGCTTAATTCTGAAAGAACTACGAGATTTCAGGAAAGACTCAAACCAACAACTCATCGGTATAAAGGAGGACATAAATAAAATACACCAAAGAATGGAAGAAGCAGAAGAGCGGATCAATGCGGCAGAGACTCGGATTCAGTCTTGGGAAGAGGTGGTATCTGGGTTGGTGAAACTACAGGAGCAAACGGAGGCTAAACTGACTGATTTGGAGGGGCGTTCGCGTCGGGATAATGTCAGAATATACGGAGTAAAAGAGGGAGCTGAAGACGGAACTACATCGGTGATCGCTTTTGTGGAAGAGATGCTGATGAGAGGTCTGGAGCTCCCCCCCTCCACAGCTTTAAACATCGAAAGAGCGCACCGGGCGCTCGGTCCCAAGCCCCCACTGGAGGCTCCGCCAAGATCGCTAGTGGTGAAGTTCTCCAGCTACAGAGTGAAAGAAGACGTACTCAAAAAAGCCTGGCAGAAAAGAGGTTTTGATTTTAAAGAAAAGAAGATACACTTGGACAACGACTACGCGCCAGAGCTGCAGCGGAGACGGCGGCAATATGCGGAAACGAAAGTGGCACTTAAGGAAAGAAACATACGATTTCAGAGCCCTTTCCCGGCCCGATTGAGAGTATTTTTCGAAGACGGCACAGTGATCTACAACTCAGCTGAGGAGGCGACCGCGGACATGGTGGAGAGAGGGATACCAGTGACAGTTCTGAAAAACCCAACCTCCCTTCTGGACCAGATTAACCGGCTGACTTGGAGACCCAGCAGAAAGCAGGACAACAGAGAGTCTTCACGTCTCAAGCCAAACTTCAAGGAGCGGCTCCATGCTTTCCGACACCGGGACACTTGATAAGTACTAGCCTAAATAAAAATTTGGCCATGCTAAAAGAACTTGGTTATTTAACCGGTAAAATAGAGAGTATTGATAACTACTTTTATACTTTTTATGTTTCCTCTCCCTCATTACCGTGACTTCTATGTTAAGATGTGATTAATGCATAGGGCATATGGGTGATGTATGAGGTCGGGGCGCAACCTTGTGTTCGACATGGACCTAAGCACCAGCCTTAGAGCTGAAGAGGGCCCTCTTTCGTTAGGAGGAAGAGATTTTCCCTCTATATTCTCACTCCAACAGACACAGGCCAAAAATGTAGCCTTAAATTTGGAAGTCAACTTTGTTATTCTTATATGTTTTTTTTATTTTCCTGTTACCATGTTACTGGTTAATGTTATAGTTCGTGCTACAGTTTGGTATAGCACCAGGGGTGTAAGTTTTCTTTTAAAGATAGGACTGCAGGGACCTAAAATATTTGGAAAAAACGTTTAATGACAAGGTCAATTAAAGTACTTACATACAATGTAAATGGTCTGGGAAACCCTATCAAGAGAAGTAAGGTCATGGCAAAACTAAAAAGAGAGGGAGTAGAAGTAGCTCTCCTGCAGGAGACCCATTTAACAGAACAGGAGCACCAAAAACTTCAGAGGTGGAAGTTCAACCAGCACTCATCCTCCTATAGCAAGGGCTCAAGGAGAGGAGTATCAATACTAATCTCAAATAATTTAGACTTCGAATGCACTTTTGAAAAAAAAGACCGAGAAGGAAGATTTGTATTTATTCGGGGTAATTTGCAGGGTGTTTTGGTCACTTTTCTGAATGTATATGCTCCTCCGGGATCTGAATGGACATTTTATAAACAAATCTTTGAATTGATCACTTTGGAGGCTCAGGGAACCCTAATTTGTGGGGGAGATTTTAATATCAGACTAAACTCAACAATGGATACATCAAAACCTCTTCATCAAGGTGGGGGGAGAATACCCAAAAATATTAGAGTAATGATGGGGGAGCTGGGGCTTTCAGATGTATGGAGAGACTTAAACCCAACTAAAAGGGACTACACCTTTTTCTCACATCCACATTCAGTTTACTCAAGGCTAGATTACTTTTTCATGTTTCAAAGAGATTTTTGTAGGGTTCAAAATTGTAATATTGAGACTATGGATTTATCAGATCACGCTCCGGTCTCCATGGACTTAATATTAGATCTTGAGAAGAAAAACACAACCTGGAGACTAAACACAGGAGTGTTGAACCAAATGAGGCCACAAATTAGGAAAGACATAAAAGATTATCTTAATGATAATGACAACGGAGAAGTATCTCCCTTGATCCTCTGGGATGCTTGTAAGGCTGTCCTCAGAGGGAAGATAATTGGCTACAGCTCAAATCTAAAAAAGAAAAGAAAAGAAAATTTGGAGAAGTTAGAAATGGAACTTAAAAAGTTAGAAGATACACATAAGAAAACACTTAATCAAAGAATAAAAATGGAAATAAACAAGAAAAAGAACGAATTGAATGAAATCCTCTCAAATGACATTAAGAAAAATTTGATCTTTTTAAAACAAAGATACTACGAAGCAGGAGGAAAGTCTGCTAGACTACTGGCCTACAAACTAAAAAAACAACAGGCAGGAAACACAATCCATAAAATTAGGGACCCTATAACAAACTCCATACATCACAAACTAAAAGATATGCAACAATCATTTGAAGCTTTTTATAAGAACCTATATGCACAGCCTTTAGTAGAAGAATTAGAGATTGAGACATTTTTTGATTTGATAAAACTACCTAAAGTAAGAGATGAACAAAATGACCAATTAATAAGCTTAATCACAGATTAGGAAATAGAAAAGGCAATTTCACATTTAAAACCTAATAAGGCGGCAGGCCCAGACGGCTTCCCCTCTGAGTGGTATAAGGAAATGAGGGACCTGATGACTCCAATTCTGAAGAATACATTTAACTGTGTTCTCCAGACAGGTGCGACCCCCCCATCATGGAGTGAAGCAGTGATCTCCTTGATACCAAAGGAGGGGAAAGATAAACTTGATTGTGGAAGCTATAGGCCAATAAGTGTACTTAACCAAGATTACAAGATTTTTACCCACATCTTGGCAAAAAGACTTGAACAAATTCTCCCCCAAATTATAAGTCTAGACCAGACAGGTTTTATTCAACAAAGACAGACACAAGATAATATACGTAGAACGCTACATGTAGTCGATTATATATCAGAAAATAAAATCCCTGCAGTACTAATGAGCCTTGATGCGGAAAAAGCTTTCGATAGAGTCAATTGGAATTTTTTATATAAAACACTAGAGAAATTTGGTTTTCATCACACATTTATTAAAACTATTCAAGCCTTATATAACAGCCCAATAGCAAAAATTAAAATAAATGGAGCCCTATCAAATGTTTTCAACCTTAAGAGAGGGACTAGACAGGGTTGTCCGATTAGCCCATTACTATTTGCAATTTACATTGAAGCTTTGAGTTTGGGGGTCATCCAAGATGAAAATATTACCGGTATCAATATGCTAGGACTGGAACATAAACTCTCGCTTTTCGCGGATGATATTTTAATATATTTGTCCCACCCAGAGAAATCACTTTTGAAACTCCTATCATTCCTAGATATTTTCAGTTCTGTGTCAGGTTACAAATTGAATATTGCCAAAACCCAGATACTGAGTTTTAATTACAAGCCTAGCCAAATTATAAACTCTAATATCCAACTCAAATGGGATCTAAACCACATCAAATATTTAGGAGTATTCATTCCAAAAGAACTAACAAAATTGTATAATTTAAATTTCAACCCCTTGAATCAGAAAATAAAAGAGGATATAAAAAGATGGAATTTATTACCTATATTGAGCTTTGAATCACGAATTGAATCAGTAAAAATGAATGTATTACCTAGGATGTTGTATTTATTCCAGACTCTCCCAATTGAAATAACAGACAAACAATTTAATGAATGGGATAAATTAATTTCACAGTATATCTGGCATGGGAGAAAACCAAGAATAAAATTTCGTACTATCCAACTAGCTAAAAATAAGGGAGGACTTGCACTCCCCTGCCTGAAGGACTATTATACATCGGCCCAGCTGAGAAGTGTGTATTGTTGGTGCAACTCAGATTACCGGGCAAAATGGAAAGAAATTGAAGAGAACATATCCGGAGAGGTTCCAATCCGAGCAAGGCTAGGGGATAAAAGATTAATTATAAACTTAATGGAAACAGATAATAAGTGCATCAATCTCTCATTGAAAACATGGTTAAACACTATCACTAGGTGTGATTTGCAAGAAGAAATGAAAATCCTGAAATGGTGCGCTCATGATCTCGACTTTTTACCAAGCAAATTGGACGCAAATTATAAGGGCTGGGCTAAACAGGGTCTCTCCTCATACTGCACCTTCTTTAATAAGGGAACACTGATCGACTTTCAAACGTTAAAAAGACTACATGGGTTGAACAATTGTGATTTTTTTAGATTTCTACAGGTACGTCATCACATAAATAGTTCCCTGTTAGTTAGTCAAAATGCCTTTGAAAATTCTTTAATGAAAGTTTTTATCAGTGCGTACAGGTCAGACTCTGGGTTTAAAGTAATCTCAAGATTATATAAGGGCCTTCAGGATATCAAACAGACAAGTACCACCTATATAAAACAGAAATGGGAAAGGGAATCTAAGAGAGGTATCCCAGAGGAAGTTTGGCTACAATATTGTGAATTTCAATGGAAAACATCAGGCTCAGTCTCATGGAGAATGTTTGGCTGGAAGAGTCTAAGTAGATTCTTCATTACTCCTGTCCAGTCATCTCATCACTCAGGCTCTTCCAGCTGCTGGAGGCAATGTGGCTCTATGGAAGGCAATCACTACCATTTGTTTTGGGAATGTCCTAAAATCTTCACTTTCTGGCAGAAGATCCATACAGAGCTAGAATCTGTATTTGAGACTAAAATTAATTTTAATTGGGACGAACTACTTTTTGGTTTACTTCACTCAATCTCTACAAATTATCAAACAAAATGCCTCTTTGGAATTCTTAGTATAGCTGCCAGGAAAGCAATCACAAGGAAATGGCTAAAACCAGACATCCCAACTTTAGAAAATTGGTATGATATTATCCACGATATATTTGTAATGGAAAGAATAACGTTCTCCGTGAGGCTCCAGCAGAGCAAATTCGAAAAAATATGGGAAAAGTGGAAGAGATATATCGCACAGAAACGACCTTCTTTTGTATGATTGATCTGATCTGTTGTCTTTGGTTTTTTTTATTTATTTATACTTATGTGTCATGTTTTTCTTTTTAGCTTTCAAATACAACCCCTGCTGTACTTATTTCATTCCACATTTTTGAAACTGAAACCACCCCCTGTTCTTTTTGTTCTTTTTATTGTCTCAAAAAAAAAAAAAAAAGGATGGAGCAGTGTATATTTTGCATCAATATGATTGTAAACTGCATATACGAATGTGTCTCCAAATAAAGATAATTTAAAAAAAAAAAAAAAAAAATAACAATCTCTTCTTTTCTCACTCTCCCCCTTTCTGAAACCCCCACCCCTCCCCCCCAATATACTCCAGTCAGAATTCTCCCCTTTTCTGACCTCAAAAACCGGAAAGCCAGAAGCTTCCACTGTGCAGCCCACACCCCTATTTCTTATTGGTCCACGGCCCTGACAGACAGAGGGCGAGGCGTATCTGGCTTCGCTTCCGGACAGGGGGCGGGGGCAGCTCAAAGATTGTATATTTACGAGGGGAGCTGCAGCTCTTTTTAAAAAATAGGCCATTGTGAGATTAGCTGAACATCAGCATAGTACAATAAATTATCTGAAAGTTTTTTTCAGCAAACAATTAAAGAAAAACGTATTAGGGACCACTAAGACCATATAATATGGAGTATAATAGAACCGAAAAGTGTATAATATGGGAGCTTTAAGCCATTTTCTGGGGGAAACACTGTTATCTGTCAACATTGTTATTTCTCATGGTACAAGTACAGACTAATAAACAATGGGAAAGTAACTAAATTGGTACTTTTGGTAGAAAATATGGTTTGCTACTCCATGCATTTTTGAAATAAAAAATGTTGATTTTTCAAAAAAAGGAAACAAATTGGTTGTTCATTGGTTGTTGGTTAATTGACATGTGTTATTTTCTCATGTTTATTTATAATTACTTTTCAATTAAGCAATGTATGTTTTATCCGATTACTCGATTAATCGATGGAATAATCAGTAGAATAATCGATTACTAAAATATTCGATAGCTGCAGCCCTACATGGAATTCAGCTCTCATACAAAAACGTAAACAGAAATAAAGCCGGTGCAGGTCATATGGGTTTGCTGCTCTCAGCCCTTTTGTCACCACTTTGGTTAACAACTCGCACGTGTGTGGTGTGCATGCGCAGTGGCGCAGGAAGTACTAGTATTTACGAATTGCTATACACTGCATTAATCACTGCAGTTTTTGACTGATGGAGGGCTCTTGCCTTAAAATCCAGGTGGTGACTTATTTTGGCCAGGCAGTGTACATCCCATAACAGCACCGCTTCTTCCCCCCCAGTGCTTTGGAGCTTGGGTGGTAACCTAGACGCAAGCCCCCCGCCTTGACTATCGACCAACCGTTTCTACCGTCAGCAGAAGTGCTGCACAATTAATGTACACGCAATAGCGAGCTTGCATGGACATAGCCGCGCAAAAGGCTGCAATTTACGGTAAATAAATGCGGGTGCATGCCGCCAAGCGTTCCTCTCCTCTGGAAAGTTAAAAGTTGCGGGAAACACTGGGTAATATAATGACAACGAAACGGGACGCTTTTCCTATTAGAATTATTCTAAAAAAGATTGATAACATGCACAACTGATCTGATCTACTTACCATTTGAGAGATCATGGAGGGCTCAAAGTGCTTTGCACAAAGTTTGTACAGCTTATGCAACTGATCAGGAGATTCCGATGCCAAATCCTGGCGATGACAGTTGTCCAACCATTGTTTGCAGCTGAAAAATAAAGGTTTAAGATTACATCAATTGTTTAGCATAGCCTTCGTGACTCAAATATGCACAATATGCATATTCCTTGTAATCTTTTACTTTCTATACAATGACTTGACAAACAGACGAGTGCTCAAAAGGTTTGTGACCCGTATTAACATGGTTACTCTTTACATTACTAACATGCCATCATAGTAGCAGACATAGGCCTACGCTACTTTCTTCATCTAGAAGGTTATGACTCATTAGAGGCACAAGACCTTCACCAAATACAAACATTTGTTCAGAAGTGTATACAAGGTGACATTGTTTTCTGATATTAAAAGGGATAAACATGCTTACTGTGTGAAAAACTAATAGGAAAAATACACTGTTTAGGCTAGTTGTTTCAGCGAACACCTGCTGTTAAATTCATTAAAATTTTAACATACACACAACTCTGCTTATTTATATAATTGGATGCTTTATATATGTTTGTGTTGAATCCTTGTGTTTTTATCAGCTTTTTTTAATTTATTTTCTTTAAAATAATGTTGATTGTTCGAGATCAATAACATATCAAATATTGCACAGTGCACATGCATGGGGCCATTATGCTTACAGGGGCATGTCTGCATCATTACATGGATATGGCACAGCACTGATACATTTCTGCTTTGCTTAGCTGAATTTATAACAAGGACCTGCCGATGTGTAAGTGATGATAAAAAGGAAAGAACAAAGTTGGAACTGGTTGCTGACTAAAGCCTTCTCCATTTAACACGAGGTATTTGCTTTCACTTTCATTACAATTCCCCCATAATACTTCTGTTATTTGGCTTTATTGATGTATGCAAAGATAATCATAGAGGTGAATAGATTTCCCGCACATAAGTTTTAACTCTCCAAATATGGAGGCATTTTAGGTGGAGTCCACTAACAAGCTGAACTGTAGATGTCATTCCAATGAATGGTTTATAAACAGGATAACACTCCTATAATTGCACAAATCTCAAAATGGAAATGAGAAAACACAAGTCAACGCTAGTAAGAGCGAGGCAACAGCAGGATCAAGGGAGGCGCTAGACTGCTGTTTACAGGGACATCACCTGTTCAAAGCAAGTTTCTTTTAAAACTGCCAAAAATGAACTGTACAGTTAAACGATTGATTACGTAACGCTTGGTAAGATATACAGACGATAACGCCATAAAGCACTATCAGTAGGAGGTATTTGGATCTTGATAAACTAGCGCTAGTTCTACTAATGTTACCACCCCATCGAGACGGTGGGTGTCGTGTACCTAACCAATGGCGATTTAAATAACACAAAAAGTTTTTAAATGTGCTTTCTCTTGGTTTGTGGAATGACTCAACACATAAAATAAACTGACAGAGCTTATACAATACGCCAGTGTGTCTCCAGGCCTCAATGAGTGAACAGAGTTTATTTCACACGGACTTTTCTTACAAGAGTAACGTAAGTCTGCGCCATTTTCGATAGAGTTGTGTCGCCGTTAGCCAACATGATGTGAGGCTAACGCCAGTGCTAACAGTGGATAGCTAACACATTCATTTTGAATGCAAAGTGGCTAATTTTTAGCAGAAATTTCAATTGAATAAGCACAAAACCTACCGTTCCGGATCCAAAGGAAAGCTGAAAAGTGGAGTGGAGTTTTCGGATTCCCCTGGCTGGTAATCACAGTTCGCTGCGGCGCAGCAGTCAGTCATTTTGGACTGCAATGTAGCTTGCTAACCAGTTAGCTAGCTTAGCTGACGGTTGCAAGCTGGCAAGCCTACTGTGAACAAACCTGCAGGAGAGCCTACAGAGTCATGCCTTGGGCAAACCCCGCCGCAGACACAGTTTCAAAGTTATTGTCGCTTAATGTCTCTTTGCAAACTATGAACCCTCTAATTCCATGCTTTCAAAAGTTGATGTTGCGTTGGAGCCAAGAGTCGCCGAAAGCGTGTTATCCCAACAACCAGGAACTAAACCGTGCAGTACGGCGTGTTAACCAGGAGAGGGCAGAGTGGCACCACCAGGCCTCACCAAAGACTTTCACTGTCAAGATAGTTCGCATCCAATTCCGAGGACCGCTGCTAGCTTTTCTGTTGACAAAAATGTGGTAGTTACTCTTCCTCACACGTTGTAAATCGGATTATGTCATTCTTACTGATCCTACCCATTCTTCAGTGTCGTAAAACCCATTCTACGTTTCTATCCTCTGTATTGTGTCTGTTGCAATCTTTTATATACTATCTATGGTTGCAATGCGCTATTGACCGAAACCTAGAACATAGTGATTGGTGTGTATCTAAGTTTTTTCTTTTTTTATAAACAAAAAAATATACATATAGAGGAATAGATTTGTCTGATAAGGATACCACAGCTGACTGACAGTCCTCCCTGTCAGGGTATGTCTTCATGTACACCTCAACCAGCTCATAACCAACATCATAGTTTATCCTCAAGAGTTAGACTTTTTCTCATTTGAATTTGTCAGACGTGCATGGTCTCCGTGTAGCCTACACCTAGTATAAAAATAAATTCAGAGGTAAGTGTGTTTCTGTAGATGTCTTATATAAGCACTTGCTATAAAATATATCTGAAGATGATGAGTGAAAGACATGCAGAACTTGGCCTTACGCCATCCTGCAGTGGGCCCTGCAACTGCAACACCTAAATGATTATTAGCAACCATGGGTGTTATCATTCACGGCTGTGTGCTGCTATGATCAATTAAAAGGTCTCCAGTTAAAAAGGTCTACTTGAAGGAAGAAAGGAATCGGCTGATCATTTAATGGATTAATAATATAGCATACAAAATAAAGCTAATGCATTCAAAAAACCTTTAGGAGAAAAAAAACATACAAGTAGTCTACCATATTGTGTCATTCAAACATGTGTTATGAGCTGCAGATGATTAAGTAAGGTGGTTCTTTGTTTACATTGCATAAAACGATAACGCTCCCCTTTGTGTTTGATTGTATCACATTTCACCACATACTTGAGTGTAAATTTGAGTCAGAACAGATAACTACCATATACCTCATTTGCAGACATTATACCCAAATTGCAAGATGGCAGGGGACAGGGGTGTAGATAAGAATTGTGATACATATTCACAGGCGACTTGAAGCTTCACACTACTTTGTCCTGATGTCCAACTCACCATGATGGCACTAGTCTCTGTGTCCCAAATCTGTCCTGGAAGGAAAATGATGTAGTAAACACATACATCATTACTATAAACACAAGTCTCTGGATTGGTATTTTGACCTCATTCAGAAAAGGAAAAACCAAAGAACACACTCAAACATTTCAAATACAGACCACAAAAGATTCTTAAACCAGAGAGAATACCTCTTTATTAACATGTTAATAAGCCCTTATCCAACAGTGACAACAATTTGCAACTTAATTAAACAATGGAGCTAAGGAATGGACTGCATTGCAAAGGCTGGAATCAGGACTCATTCCCACCCTGGAACGTTTACAGGGTGGTCAACACCTGCTACCTAAATCATAACTATGAAGCAAGACACAGCAAGAACTAAATAAAAGTTAATAACGTCACCGTTTGACACTACAGTGAAGTTGCTTGTTCCTTTACATTTTATATTTGTCCACAACACACTAAACAAAAAAGAACAAGAAAAAGACGTAGTCTTCAAATGAATGATGAGAAGAGCTGTGGATTATGTGTCCAGACGTATCAAACCACAGCTGACTGAGACACGTCCTCCCTCTCAGGGTATGTCTTCATGTACACCTCAACCAGTTCATCCAGGTCATAATCAACATCATAGTTCATGCTCAAAAGAGCAAGACTTTTTGATTTGAATTTGTCTGGCGTGGTCTCCATGTACATGTGGAAGCGCTTGTACGCCACATCACAGGTGTTCTCCATGGCCAAGGTAGGCAGGATGCCCATCAGTCTCAGAACAGCCAGCATGTTTGGGAAGAATTTGACATCGGCTAGCTGCAGTGTCCCCTGCAGATTGGGGGGCACTGTGTCGCCTTTGCCCTTTTTGGTCCATTTGACCCACCAACAGTGCAGCTCTGCAGAGAGGGTTCCTGCATTAGGGATGTCATTCTGAAAGACTTGAACACTCTCTTCATCAGGTTCGGTAGTCTTCTGCTGCTCTATCACAGCAGGGACCAGTGCCAGACATCTCAGAGCCTTCAGGTGCTCCTCACAGAAGAGTCCATTCATCTCTGTGAGGAGATGGTTGACCACAGGAACGGACAGGTGCTCTTTGTAGTAACGCTCCGCTCCACTGGCTCCACCTTCTGACTGATGCTTTCTTAAGTAGGAGCGAGGAACCTTAACGGGGATCTCCATGGCGGCGGCTAGGTTCACCGCCTCATCGTTCCAGAACTCGTGATACACATCGATGTTGTCGGACACTTCCTTCAGGGAGTGCAATACGGCTTTCAGACTGGTTGCAGCAAAGTGGGCGTCTGTTGCTGTCCCTTGCATGTTGGTGCCAAAGGCTCGTGTCAGTGTCAGAGTGTTTTTCAGCACCACTAATGCCATGACAAACTCAAAATCAGCTAGTGCTTTTGAAATCTCCAAAGCACTGTGTGTGACTTGATCATCCCACCTCATGTCCTCGTTGTCATGGACACTGTCCACACAGAGGAGCAATGCCTCCAAGATCTCCACTGCCACCTCAAACGCATCGTTACGTCTGGTCCAGCTGCCCTGACAGATCTCCTTCAGCTCCTTGGCTTTCTCCTCCCTGTCCGGGTAGAAAATAGAAATGGCATTTTCCAACTCTAACTGAAGTAGAGGGGAGTGAATGAAGAATGATTCGACCTTCTTAAAGGCAGACATGACAAGCTGAACCCCTGACAAAGCAATACCATTTGCCAATGACACGTTCAATGTACGAGTAGATCTTGGTGTAAGCACTGCCATTGGATATTTCTCCAGCAGTTTGGCAGCAAATCTTTTCATTTTACTCCAATGTGTCCCGCTGCAGGAGTGGGCCTGTCCTCTACAATGTTCCATATCCAAGCCCCATTTGTCAGTCATTTCAGACAGCAGTCCCTCTGCTAAGGCATCTCCATCTCCTTCAAAGGACAATAATCCAACAAACCTCTCCTGCTGGAAGTTAGACTGGTCCACGTAGCGGAGAAAGACGGGGAGAAACCATTCTCCTGAAATCTTCACCAAATCATCGGTAAGCAATGAGAAGAAGCCATTTTGTTTAACTTCCTCCGCCACCTTACTATGGATGTAGTGCTCGCACACCTCAATCAACCCACTCAGCCGAGAGGAGGGGCAGCACTCCTGATTCACATCGTACCTCTTCTTAAGGATTTCATCTCCACAATTCATGCGATATTCTAACAATGCCTGAAAGTTGCTTGACCCAAGGCCATCCTGTTTATCATCCCCAGGTCCTGTCGGAGGAATGCTTTGCTCTCCCAAGAGTACAAGAACTTCAAATAATGAGCGTAGATACTCTGTGTATTGGTCCTTCTCTGGGAGGGCCTGGACATCTTCTTTGACAGACTCTGCTGCTTTCCCCTTTTTCATTCCTAAAAAGGGAAACAGATAGAGACAGACAGAGACCCAATCAATCATTCATCATGTGACACGTGGGTGTAGGAGACAACGTGTCTTTCTGTTAATATTTCTACTTACTTTTTCTCCCCTTATTCTCAGTTTCTTCCTCTTTTGTCTACAGAATTCAAACAACAAAAAAATTACATTAAAACTACAAAAGTCGAACAATAGAAATAGTTTTTTACACATTTAAATGTAATAGGATTTATTTTACACACCGGCCCTTTGCTGCGTTTCACCTGCCCATTCTGAGGTTGGCTCGCTGGAACAACAAAGATGGTTGGTAAAGCATCCTCCTTCAACACTGCAGTCTGAGAGTTCGGTAAACAAAGTCAAGCAGAAAAGCTTTATTACATTGTACATATGAAGGTTCTATATAAAATATAACTCATGCTGAACTTGTATTCAGATCATACATATATTTACTAAGTACCACCCAATATACAATATTCATTGAATAATTAGGCTAATAATGATACTCTGACTGCATTAAGCCCCTATCACATATTGATTACAGATTTGAAATTACATTAAAAGCACTGCAAAGTCCAGTGGCATATTTTCCCTGCAATTAAGTCACAACACCTTTTACGACTTGAAAACATAACTTACTTACACTATCAAACAAAGATGGTTCAAAATGTTTTCCACAGAGTCTGTAGTATCTGTACAACTGGTCAGGGGATTTGTCTGAGAGATCTTGCCTCTGGCAATTTTCAACCCACTTCTTGGACCTGAAAGGAGAGGTTACACCAAAATGAGAACATGTTTAAGAATTGATAGAAATGTGGGCTTTGCCGTTCAGTGATTCAACAATTTAACACATACATTTTTCCAATAATAAATTACTAGTAACAATGACTGAGAATCCAATCCATCCAACATCAACAGTTATAACATATTTAAAATGTCCTATATATTATTATTGAATAGGAAATAAGGTGTCTTCAGGTCAAGTTCGCATGATTAATTATAAACGCAGCTTGTGTTGACAGTGACACACGTTATAATGCAGCACCACAGTTCAATTGGGTTTGGTACTGGGCATCGCTCTTTTGTTTGACTCAAATGTAATGAATGTGCAAGTTGTGGATTGATACAGATGCTTATGCTAGAACAAACAACAGCAACATGGTCATACTTTTAAAAAGGGTTCACACTGGACTAACAGACCTTTTCATTGCAGATATTTGGAATTGTCAAAGCAGAGAAGGCACAGGTGAAACATACCATTAGCAATGGCTTAATAGTTCCATCAAGACTCCCTTTTATAAGCCAGCATGCCACCAGCCACATAAAACTAGGAATGCAGCATTTTATAATGTTATAATACACACGTGCTTCTCTTGTTAGGATATGCAGAACTGTGGACTGAAGGACTTGTCTTTTCAGCAGTAAATGCTGCAGGTGTTTGTACTGCTCCTTTACGCTCAGGTTCACCCACATGTTGTATTAGGAACCACCGGCGGCTATGCCTACACATGTGACCAGCCTCCACATGGTCTACACATGTGCCATGTGTGTAGGCTACCTTTCGCAAAAAAACACAGGCACGTGCATCTGTCAAACTTTTAGATTAAGTGTTGCCGATCTTGCTACCGTATTTGTATCTGGTGGAAGTCATAAAGGACATACAACAGGGCTAAATAGGCAACTCATTTTGAACCGATTTCTTTTTTCTTTCTTTTTTTCAACTAAAGTGAGCCCTGTTTAAAATGTGTTGCCTTGTTGTAGTTTACTTGATTTTAGGCGGTTGGACAGCCGACCTTCTAGCTTTAGCATCGGTATTATTAGCATTAGTTACCTTTCTGGATCCTGCGGAAACCGGAAGAGTGGTTGCGGCTCGGATTTGCCGCTGGTACAGTTCAGCGCAGCGCAGTGACTCTGCATCTTGAAAAGTACAAATACAAATATCATAAAGCTCTTTTTAGCGGTTAAATCTTTCTGAGGAAAGCCAGCTATGTTGCTAACGATATTTATATGTCAAGCCACTATGAATGTCTAAATACTGTTTCCGACTTAGCTTTCAAAATAAAATATGTTTATTTGGTTTAATAGGCCTACATTAAATTAATCAGATAATGTAAAAGGAACGGTTTTTCTTTCAACATACTGATGATGACATAAGCCGTTTAGAAGCGCTCCAACATGCCCCCATGCCTCCACGTTGTGTCAGCTTGTCAAGTGTGAAAATGTCATAACGGTAGGCTACTACACTGCCATTACGTAACAAATCTAGAGGATCCCTTTAGCTTTGTATTGTGTTGTGTATACTTATTACACTTGTAAAATACACAAAAAATAATAGCAATAGCATATGCTTTTTTGTTTTTGGTTGTAGTTAAGATTTTATTATGAAGGCGAATTAACTTGCTTGTTCGAACCATGGGTTCGGTTCAAACGTTCAAACACTTTTGTAAAGCTTGATTTTTTTTTAGCAACGTTGTTGACATGTAAAAGTATATGCCCTCCATTGTCACAATCTGTTATATATACTTTGTTAAACATAATATACTGTATGCTGCGTTGTGTACAGTGGCAGCCAATAGGATGTCCCTGAATAGACATGTGACCTACGAGAGGTCAAGTGAGCATGCGTTTAATAAACGACTGCATTTCCAGTCAAACAGCAATGATGCCGCACTGTGTGTTATTTCTACATTTATTATATTCGGCCTAGCACTGGGTATGCACGCCAGGATCGTTGAGCGGACCATCTCTGCTAACAAACGTGCATCATGATCCCAATCCGCGCTTCTTTTGTTTCCCACAATCCTTTGCAACATTTTCAAAGCCCAAAGATTGAAAACCATGTTGAAAACATGTCATGACATGTTTCCAAACCAAAAACAACAACTTTAATAGGATCTATTTCTGTATCATTCAATCATTTTCACACTTGTAGGTCCAGGGGTAGGCTAGGCTACTACTCCCGTAGAGGATCAATCCTCAGTAGCAACGAATCACGGGTTCAAAACTTTCCCGTGTTCGTTCTCTGCATGCCATTCTCATCTCTGTTTCTACAGTTATCCATAAACATAGAAATGCCGAAAAGTAATTAAAAATCCCTTATATTCTCTGACTTAGTAAGGGAGAGTGGGGTGAGTTGTGCCAGGGGGGAAGTAGTGCCACCCCTTGTTTAAAAAAAAACATAAGAAATTGGTCATGTGACCACATATTTTGGAAGAGCCATCCATTTGACTCATCCTGCAATGAAGGGAGACATATGGAACGAGATGTAAGCTCATTTAAGCCACAAAAATAACAGTGTTTTGCCTTCAAAGTAAAATGTCCATGATCAAGGTTGTTTGATTATTGTGTCTAAACAATTATAGACACATTTGAAAACATTTGACATGTTTTAATGCTTTAGTATGCTACACAGTCACAATTAGCACAATGTTAGTCCTGAAGATGGCCAGAATGATGATGATGATGATGATGATGGTGACTTTGTCATTGTGAGCTTTGCAGGTAAAACCACCTAGACCTGCTAGGCCCTTAGTTAAGAAAATTGACCATCAATCTTTGTAAATATTTACTTTAAATAAACCTAAAATGAGTAATTTTCTAATGGATTTGTCTTGCTTTTATATAGCATTACAGTTTATGAGATATATCAATGAATTTACCCCAACGTATGAATAATGGCAGCCGAGCCGATTACTCTCTTCATTACACAGGAACTATAATTGGTGCCACAGTAATTTACCAGCTGCAAATATCTGATATAATTATCTTGAAGCTTTTTTTAAGTCTCTGTAAACCCAGACTTAAATAGTCTAAATCAATGTATGATATTGGGTGTTGGATGTCTCAATACGCTTTTCCAAAACAAAAAAAATGCTCTTTTTCTGACCTTTGGTTTTGATACTGAAGTAATACAGACTCACTAACAGTGTTTCAGGATTAAATGTATGGAAAACATCATCCGTCACTGCTTCAGATAATATCCTATTCATTTCATCTCTTTGACTCATTTTATGAGATGGCAAGAAGACCTCAACTAACCTGCTACATACTTTGTTATAAAAATAAACAATTTGTGGAATGTTTAAGTTGTTACATCGCCCTTACCATGTAATGTTCTTAGTTGTTGTTTTGTTTCCTGCTGTTGTTTGAGCATTTTTTTTCATGTGAAAATAAGATGTTATTAAGATCATTGTTCACTATCTAACTAATATGTAAAATTCAGAAGGCCTATGCTTAACGTAATAGGTCCATGGACATACTGGTACTGCCACATATAGGCCGATATATTGACACTATATGTGCATTTTGTGAAGTGTGAGTCATAAAAAAAATAACAATAATGATAATGGATATCACTCTCGTTGAATATGAATGAGCATTTCTCCTGGAGGATGGGTTGTTACAGTCTGACATGCTCTGGGCGTGTGGCAGTTTGAACAGACCGGTATGAGTGGAATTCTATTTGCGTTCAAACATTCAAACCGAAGGGCTGAGCAGTTGCTGCATGAAAGAAAGAACTATACTTTTCCCATTCTCGTGGTTAATTTTTGGGGACATTCTATTGGACTTCATTTTCTCGCGATACTAGCACGACCAATTGCAGCGCAGCAGCACCAAGTCAAATCCCAATGTTTTTTCCGCACTGAGGCAGAGGCAGGCGACGTGTTTTTCTCCAGAGCTGAGCGGCTGAAGATTGGATTTCTACAACAAAATACGACAACAGGGTAAGATAACTTTTATTATTAACAACATTAGTATTATAAATGCCGTCAACGCATTTGAGCAGAATGTAACTACGGCCAACGTCTAGAATGCACGATATGCTTTTATTTCTCATGTCAGCTTCCTTTACATGTTGGGCACGTTACGCCACAAATCACATACTTATAAATAAATATTGCTTTGCGTTTCGTTTTACATCACGTGCCCAACCTACGGTATAATTTGTTCAAATTGTTCTTAAAAAGTAAAAAAAACTAATTGAAACTAGTATTGTTAGCTTGTTGGAGTTTAGACGACAGCGTCATGCACGTGCGTAAAAAGACCTTAGTTGCAGATTATACTGAGGATTATTCTAGCATGTAAAATGGTGTAAATTAATGAACCTGGTTGTTCACATTAACCATGTTTGTCTGTATTCCTTTTTTCGCCCCCCAGAAATTTCAATTCATTTAACCTGGTTGAGGCTTCACAATGGAGAACGTTGCAATTTCAAGACGAAACCAGACCTATAAGAAAGTAAGTTAACGTAATGGATATCATATAGCATATGTCTACAACCTGTTGTGTTTACAAAGTTATATTGAGATAGATTCAGTCAATTTATGGTCCTGTTTTGATTGTTTTAGGGAAACAAGGAAAATGCTCAGCCAGTGTCACATAGCCGGGCCCTCCACACTGAACATGCTGTCAGACACCACAAAATTGTTTCACAAGCTCCAAAGCCGCCAGCTGCTCTGCCATCATCCAAAGCTGCTCCTGGCATGTACAAAGGCAAGGTCATCCAGTCAAAGATTGGATCCATTTGGAAGTCCAGTGCCACTGTGTGCCGGGCAGAACCCAAACCATCAGCACCTAAAACAGAGGGCAAAGTGACAAAGAGAAGGTCCCTATCTGAGAGTGACATCCGGGGGAAACAGAGGGCCGCACCTACAAACTCCAGGTCTGTTTTAGACAGAGTTACTGTCCCAGGCCGCCGCCCTGCTGCAGCCTGCTCTGCTCACCCTCCCACCAGAACCAACACAGCAACACTCCACACTAACACACACACCCAGGGAAGAGGGACTCGCAACGCACTGCCAAAGGCTCCAGGGACAGAGAAGAAGGTCAACAAATCTGCTGTCTCAAGTTCACTCAGCCAGTACAGATTTACCATGGAGACTGCAGAGCAAAGAAGGTAACATTTTTACACAAACACATAAAATATTTGCTCTGATGTAACTTTACATCAGAAACATTTTTAAATGTATTTTTGTTCCCTTTGCAGAGCCAAACTAGCCAGCTGGCAGGCTGCCAAGGGCAAGACTGTTAAGAGACCAGCCATGACAGCAGCAAAACCCAAAGTCTCTTCAAACCCCAGAGCCCATCTCAAACCACAGTCTCAGTCTCTGGTTGAGCTCCGGCCAGCTGCACAGTGCAACCCTCAACCTGAAGCCAGTGTGGAAGCATATAGGCCTCACTGTGCATCCACTCAGCCAGCACACAGCCTGACTCCTGTCATAATGAACACCACCCTGGACCTGCTGGAGACCTCTGAGGCAGACCTGCCTGTTTACCCAGAGGGCTCGGTGGATGACGTAAGCAAAGGGCCAGGGTTTCTGGATTACCAATATCACCTCCCACGGTCATAAAGCATCTTCTTCTCTTTGTTGTCATTTGGACAGATTGTTGTGAACCTGTGTGATGCTCTGGAGGCCTTGGCCACGCCCTCTACATGTGACCATGGTAAGCTCCCCTGCAGAAATGCTGCATTTGGTAAATGTAGTGGTATTAGGTCAGTTCTGAAATATATAATTGATCTATTCGGGTCATTGACATATGTAGTCGGATAAATAACAGTAATCATGACTGCCTTTTCTTTGTATTTACACAACTCTCTTGTGACTGTTCCCATTAGAGTGTTCACAGGTGACGGATGTGTGCAAAGATGAAAGGGAGAATGCTGAATGTGAAGAGAAGCCTGAAGATGTTAGCCAGAAGCTAACGGAGGAAGAAGTGAAGCATGAAGGAGAGAGTGAGACAGAGGATGGGGAAGTAGAAAGTGATGAGGATGTGATGGAGAGCACACCCAGGATGGAGGGAGCTTCAGTTGTCAAGTACAGCGTCAAGACCACTCCATACCTGCAAAGGTGAGTTTATTAACTTTCACTTTCACTCAAAATAATAAGTCTTTTGCCTTATCCTTTCATTCAACTATTGTTTATCAATTAATTTAATGGCCACTCTGTAATTTATTTTCTTTTTTATCAAATGTTTTAACCTCCAAATATCCCTTTTATTCTTTTTAGTGTGAAGAGGACAATTGAAGAGGAAGCCAGCATGAATTCCTGCAGGAGAAAGAGCAACATCAAAGATCTGAAGTTCCTGACCCCAGTGCGCCGCTCCTGTCGTATCCAGAGGAAGAGCTCTGTGCTGCCCAGCATGCTGGTGGACCATGACCCCTGTGTCTCCAGCCTGGCTGAGCTGCTCACCCTGGACCAGGAGGCTCATGCCTACATCTACAGGAAGAACCCTGCTCTCCTGGAAGACCTGCCAGACCAACACACAGCCTGAGAAGATAAACCACTAGAAATGTATGGGACTGGAGCTAATGGACACTTTATATATAATGTTACTGTTTAAAATGTTCCACTAATCAATGTTTCTAAGCTGAGTATTGTATATATTATTTTAATGATTTGAAGGGGAGGGGCATACCTCCTTTCTTCTGAATGTATAACTCATTACTATCCCCTAACACTATATTCTATGTTAATATGAAGTTGATAATTATTGCCAAATGTGCCAAGTACAATAAAAGAAAGTTGCCTAATCCTAAATAGTTGTGCTTTAATGATAGGAAGCCTAACGAAGTACCGGACTTCTAGAGTTGATAAAACAACTTTATCTTCATACAGCCTACATACTGTACACACAGTACTCGAGTTGAGGGGGGATGGCATCCCCCTTGGAAATAAAGATCGCAAAATCATTCCCCTTCTAAAACGGCCATCCCACCTTCCCATCCCCTGTTATTTTATCAATGAATGTGGAAATATTTCAACATTTAGTAACACCGGCACTTTGGCTGCTGGTAGCCTACTCCACTCTGCCCTAGATGCCAGGGGCAGGGAAATGTATTTTTTTTCCAGCCAATTAAAAAATGTGAATGTAATATACCATTACCGTTTCTAGTTTCTGATTGGGTGGCCACGGGCTTTCGCCACCTCAAGTCATCTGCTTTTCTGTGGTCAACTCAACTGTCACATTCCTTAATATCAGTGTTTCTGACAGCATAAGTGGATTTTTAATTGAGAGATACTGTCATAATTTTTTTTTTTTAAGAATCTGAAAATTGTATACTTCTGCTTTTCATAGAAAGGGGCAGATGGTTGTTATACTGATGTGGAAAGCTTCTGGTAGCAGTGCTATCATGGTCAGCATTGATGCGCTTACAAAGCTTACATTACAGTAACTGTGCCAAAAAGCAGACGCAAAGATCTTGCAAGGGCAAAAGAATTCCGCTCACGTGCTCAGCACGCTTGCATTTTAGGTATCTCTGTCCACCTATTAAACATATTTCTATCAGCCCAACACCTGAATGGAGCGGCTGTTTAATCTCTGCGCCTTCACTCTAAATATTCAGAATAAAACAATGGTTAACTGATTGCAAGCTAATATGTGAAAAGGGGAGTACTGGCAACCCCCAGTTGACATAGGTAGCATTTGTTGGTGGTGTTTAGTAAAAGGAAGATCCAGACTTAAAATCCAGCCTGCTATTTCGTTGCACTGCTCAATTGGTTGATGCCCAGAAACATCCCGCCGGAGCAATGGAAATCAAAGTACAGCCTGATGGGGAGGAACTGTGGACTACTAGTGGAGTTTCTGTGGCAAACTTCTCAGGTGCTTCCTTTACTCGGGACATGGGAGCTTCAGACTTGTGTGCATTCCAGTAAATCTGCTAGATTTGTATTTGATCTTTTATATACAGTCTATGGTTTGTATAAGACATGGTCGTAGGTTCCACATTTTCAAAATTGATGAAAAGGTCATTCTGCAAACGGTGTGCTATCATGTCTGAAGTTGGCGATTTTCCACATACAATTGAACGCATCATGCATGTCTGAGTGAGTTGTCAGTGCGAGTGCAGACTGCTGTTACGATGCAGAATCTCTGTCTGTACTTCTTATAACTTCTGGGTCACAATGTTGGATCAGAACACAGAAAGCATTCTGCAGGTAAGAACTGACAATGTACTGACTTCATACAGTCAATAATGTTCGGTTTTGAAAGAAACTCCAGAAGTGCCTGCAATTACATGTACAGCCACCAGAAACAAGGTAACTGAAATGTTCAAGGTTACAGCTTTAATGAAAATACCACATTAGTATGCCTTTAATAACAACTATGGGTCCAGCTTTCATACAATTAACATAACTTGCTAAATGCAACAGAGTAGTAAGTTCATCCTTTCAACCAGTTTTGGGTGTAACCCAGATCCATGAACTGCTCTAAGTGAGAATAAAATGAAAGACAAAGCACTATTTTAATCATGTTTAATCCCACTTTAATTGACCAAATAGAAAAAATCCATAGCGCTCTTTAATGAACACTGCTTTCTTTTGACCACTTCATGGTGAATCACACTTCCTGACATGAGGCTGGACGTTTGACACCAGCTCCCTCCGATCTCAGATGAGACATTTCATTACAATAATAATAAAAAAAAATGAAAATCATTCACAAAAAAAAAAATCTCAAATGCAAATTTCTTCCCCCAAACCAAAGTATAAAAAGTACTCTTTTCCCACTCATCTGCAGACCACAGGGGAAGGTGTTCAGTGCTGTGCGCTAAAAGGCTGTTTCACTGCCGGCTGAAGCTTTATGTCCTTGAAAGCCCCCGGTTGTCCAGATCTTTCACCTACAAGATGGAACACAATACTTTGTTACACAGGTCTGTAAAACTGTATTAAATTATCCTCAGATTATTCTATCAAAACATTATACTATAAAACATTAAACGTCCTTGAGCCCAAGGTGACGTCTTCACATCTCTCCCCCAATTAACAGTTCAAAACCCAAAAGGGTTCACCTGACTAGAAAGCAATCTAACTAAAAAAACAATTTGTTTTCTAGGTTTAGATTGTAAAATGTACCATTTACCATCTGTTTCTCTCATTTCTCATAACCTATGTCTCCAAAACTTTGTTTTCCTATGTTTCCAAGAAGAGGTTTCAGAAGAGCTGATGCTAACCAGCAGTGTATGTATCTCTAACAACAGCAGGCATGCAAGCTAGTCACCTTTCGGCAAATTTTGCCATTTTGGAAACAAAATTGGCCATCTATGCGATTCGTGGAGATCCGTTGAGAAAATATTTTGGGAGGGGGGGAGGGGGTCTGATGGCCAGCACTGTGTGTGTGGTGTGGAGCATGCCATGGACCTATTAATAAGGTGGAGTGACCATAGTGACTAACTATAGCCCCTTTTACACAGAGATTGCGGCATATTGACGGAACAACATCACTCCAAAATGCCGGCTTTGCTTGCTTCTGTGTTATCTCGCTACGCGCTGAGTCCAACATCACTGGGACTGTTAACCAAACTGACAAAATCAATCCGCTTCACCTCTGTGTCTGTGTGTTTGTGTGTGTGACAGGTTGGTTGTGAGCGAGTCTCTTTGTGAGGGTATAATGACCGTTGCTAAGGATCTACGTCATAGTTTTGATGGATAGACGTCTACAAACAGGGCTGCTACTCGTTCAGAAAACAATGGAATACTTTTTCAACATGACTTTGCATGTATCAGGAGAGCAGGGTTTGGCCGCATATTGACAGTTAGACAGTAACTTCAGGCTGCAGCCCGCAATGTAAATGTTCCACAGTAATTTTCTCTGTGAATTGTGTTATTTATGTTGGGGGATAATGCTTTGTTAGCTAGATGGAGCTCTTGTTAAACATATTGGCCGATTAGAATTATCATTTGTAGAGTGTGCGAGTCTTGAGTTGTGTTAGCAAAACAGTAGCTCTGTGGCTAACAGCTGAGCCGGAGCCTTCAGTCAGCTGAAGCAGACGGGGCGAGCAGACTATTCCCCCGTTACTAGGTCGTATCCTTGGTTGTTCCTATTTACTGGCGTAACAAGTAAATAAGAGCTGCGCGTCGGGCTCCTGCTTCAGCTTGTCGGTCTTTATTTCTAGCAAGTGACCCGTTCGCTATACTTTATCCCTTACTTAGCCTAGCTTTCCCATTGTACAACTTCTCCTGGGCAGAAATAGACTCATACACTCTGCAAATTGAAGCGCGGGGGTTTGGATTGAGCAACGGACTTTATGATCAGATAGATTATACGCCGTTCCTTTTATTTGGTGATTTTTACGGGACATCAGGCCGCCGTGATTAATGTTAAACACACGTCCTTCAACTGCTAACATGGTCGCATGTTTAGAACGTAGGCTATGGAACGTCAAACGCCCCCCTGTTCCGCAACAACAAGCTGGAGCATTTAAACAGAGAGGCGGAACTGATTGTGTCGGGAATCTTACTACCCCCCGAGGTAGTAAAATTCCCGGAACAATCTCTCGCACCTTTCTTCCCTCGTTCCGCAACGGTCGCATTTATACAACAGGGCGGAGGGCCGAAAGGCCGGCATATTCCCGGCTTTCACTGGCTGTGTAAAAGGGGCTTATGATTGACGGATGTTAACTCCTATCATATGAGTTTTGACGGTCATTTGGCCAATCAGAAACAGTATTTGTCATTGAGGGGCGGTAACATCAGTCAGTCAGAGCCTTTATATGTCCATGGTCAGAGCGTCTGCAGGGAAGTTTACATTTTTTTCTCTCCGAGTCATCGGAGCGTTCAAGTAGCCGCAGCCGCAGTACTATTATTTTACCATGTTAATGTGCCTACTTGGTTTATGGGAATCGCTTTTTAAATAAATTCACAGAGTTTGCCAACCGTTGTTTTACTGCCGTTTGCATTGCTTTATGCACGCGCTGATTAACGGCCGCGGTTGGCGGATTGTCACTGGAGATTAACGTGTCACCTCAAGTTAATAATGTGCTTTTGTCTATTGCTGTTTTCACAGTTTTTGAATGGTGCGTGGTGTTCTAGCCGACACACCTGAGGTTAATGTAGTGACTATAGCAGATCAGCGCCGAAACAACACTATCGTCCCATTTTGCACCATTATGTTCCTGCGCACGACTGAGGTGTGTGTGCGTGCGTGAACACGTCAACGAGATTAATTATGGTGACAGAGTGTATTCTTAAAGGCCTACTAAAGAGAAATATAGGGTTAAAAAAAAACGTACTTTGTAAATATTACTGTGATGTCACAGTAAAAGACATCACAGTAATATTTACAAAGTAAGTTTTTTTTAACCCTATATTTCTTTCTGTTATGTCACGAGAAAGAGAAATATAGGGTTAAAAAAAACACCTTTTCTCAGGCTAGGATGAACCGATTTCAATTTTTTTCGCACATTTATACTACATAGGATCTCAGAATTCAATACACCTTCATATTCAAACCGGTGAAGTAGGCCTTTAAGTGTTTGATTGATGGTTGTGTAGCAAAGATAAGGCAAATCCTGTTTGCCACAATATAAATAGTTAGTTTATTGTAAGGGAATTTGGTGTGATTGATTTGAGGCTCCATGTTATTTTCTGTCTTATTCAAAGCTGGTTATCCCAGCATTTTTAACCGTTTTTCTAAGCTGTTTTTAAAGTTTTTCTTGGTAAATAGTTTTGCTCATTTTACTATTCATCTGAATATGCCCCCAGACCACCTTACCGGGGTTTGTTTTCGGACTTCTCACCTTTTTCATGGCTTATGAGTTTGCATGCCTGCAACAGGGTAGGGAGAAAGACTTTGCATTTTACCTTGTATATCCTAACCAGCCAGTGCTCTGTTGTGTAGGCCTCCTCCAACACATCCAGTTCAAAGTCTTTGTTGCCAATCTCAGCATTTCTCACTCTGTCATAACCAGGTGGGCGCTCTGCAGAGAGATCATCCAGACGAATCAGAATCACAGCAACAACATGAATGTGTATGCATTACTCTTTATTGATGTCTTGTCTGCCTGACGACGATGCAACAGCCTAGGCCACTACCTGCTATCTAAAAGTTTTGGCACACTAGTTTCCACGGGGCATTGTGTTCAGTCTTGCTCCATATTGTTTAAATGAAAGTGCTGCATCATTAATCATGTAAACATGCCTGTCCTTTACAACATGTCCCTGCATGTGTGTGTCCAGATACTCACTGGCCTCTGTGTAGACCTGTCCAAAGCGGTAGTAGCACATCTTGTACATGAGGCAGTTTAGCAGCACAGGCGAGCCCTCCCGGTCCACTCTGAACTCTCCGGTGGGAGTGTAGTAGTCGTGCTCCTTGATGTGTTTGCCTGTGTCTGTGCTTCCACCAATACGCACCATCCATAGGAACTTGTTGATGTCTGGAATGCATACAGACACACACATTACAAAAGCAGTTTCAAACATTTGCAGAAATGAGTTTGGTCTAAGTCCTTACAATGCAAAGAAAGAGGCAGCCAAATATTTCCTTGTACTGTTCATTCACTAAAATACAATCAAAATTCAAAAATCCCCATTTGACTGTTGAACACAACTTAAGGCGGCAATGGTTTTTCAAGCAGTGGATTCTGCTGCTTTCTGATGTCTGTTTGGGTTACATTAGGGCCTTCCTAACTATTCAGTGCAGAAGGATTATTACAGCTAGTGTAGGAGGCTGATCTTTCAGGAGTTTTTATTTTTATTTTTTTATCTTATATCTTAAATCTACCGGCAGCTTTCACCGTAGTTTCACCATTTCCTGGTGTGTCCCTTTCAAAATAAAGCTCCCAACAAGCGAAAATGTGGCAAAAAAAAGAAAGAAAAAAAGGCAATGGGGCGCACGGATTACTGTCCAGACTCAATATAGACTCAATATAAATCATATGCATCATAATTAGAATTATCTATGAAATCTCTATGTAGAAAAACAGGGCTTTTAGAAGCAGCGCTGCAGCAGCAGCAGTTGAGACATATGTGTGTCCGAGAAAAGCGGTAAGGTGACGCGCTCCAGAGGTACACGCAGGATGTGTGTGGAGGCCGTAACACTCATTCAACAGCAAAGCTTATAGTCCAGGCAAAGCAGCGTTTTACGACAGACTAATTGTAAAATAATTTTTTGCAGCTTTAATCATTTCTATGAGGTGTCCAGAACAACATACTAAAAGTCCTAAGAAATCCTAGTTGAGGAAATATGTTTAATTCTCATCAATCCGAGCTGTGTGCCAATAAGGCCAGAACACTCCAATGGGGCTATTTTTTTCCCTTTAGTCCTATCAAAATTAAACTTTACAAAATGAAAGTATCCATGAAAAGTAAACATTTTTGTATTACAAGTTTCTTTGAAAATTAATTTTAATATGCAAATGAAATGAGCTATACACTTATCGAATATGCCCAAAATACACCCAAATAGGCTTAATGTTTTCCTTTACTCCTACCACAATAACACTTTACATAATAAAAGTAACTTTTTTGTATTACAAGTTTCTTTTGAACTGAATTTGAATCTGCACATGAGCTCCACACTTATTTAATGTCCTTATTTGCCCAGGCAGAAACACCATTCATATCAGTGATTCTTGAGAACCGGGACAAAAGGCCGTCTTCCATATGCAACTGCTGTTATGTTTAAAACTAAAAATATTTAAAATTGTAGATGTTATTAGGGATTAAGAATAGAATGTCTGGAGCACAATTATCCCCTTAAATGTAATTTTATCATTATGTCAAATATGTCACTTGTTATCTTCTCAAAACGTCCAAATCAGTGTGTCCTCAGAGAAGGTTTGAATCTTTCATATGCAATAAAACAAAATCAAAAATGTACTTTAATGATTAAAAAGAGCTTTTTTCATCAAAAACACTAAATAATCTCTCATACCAATACAAATTGTTTTTCTTCAACACAGTGGTGGGACACTGTCACCACCGTCAGACATTTCATTAAAATGTAATAAAATCAGGCGAAATAAGGGGCAGCTGTCACTTTGAAGGACCTCTTATCAAAAAAAAGGTTGTCTTGTGGCACAACTTGCCCCCGCTGTGGTGTAAGTTGTGCCGTTGGAGAGAATACCATGGGGTAAATTGTGCCATTGATATATATCTCATAAACTGTAATGCAAGACAAATCCATTAGACAATCACTTATTTAAGGTTTATTTAAAGTAAATAAAGTAAATATTTTACAAAGATTGAAGGACAATTTTCTTGAACAAGGCCTAGCAGATCTAATGGTTTTACCTGCAAAGCTCACAATGACAAAGTCACCATCATCATCTTTATGGCCATCTGAACTCTCATCAGTGGTGTCGTTAAGTGGAATTGAGATGTCACTCTCTTCTGAGCTACTGTAGACAATCACTTTATTTTGGTGACCAGCGTATACAGCCATGCCAATGGCACAACTCTCAGAAATGTACTTTGCACTAGCTGCTCCGCCCTTGTAGAACCAACTGCCACCTGGCATATGCGATTCCCCCTCCATTTCTGCCTTAAAATCAAGGCTCAAAACCCATATGTACACCCTGGCTTTTCCTCCCCATTAACTATCTTACCTCTGCACTACTATCTTTGTTTATATGTGGATGTCTGGGCTTTATGTCTTTTATTTTGGTTATTGTTATTTTGCCTTAATTTTTTACCTACTGAATGCACTATGTACAGCACTTTGGACAGTGCAAACTGTTATAAATGTGCTTTTATAAATAAATTGTACTTACTTACTTATAACTCACCTAGGCCCTCTGGCACAAATCACCCCAACCCCAGAATTTTGGATAATAAGCATGATGCAGCACTTTAGGGCTGACATCATGCTAACTATATAGACTCAAAGTGTAGCATACTAAAGCACTAAAACGTGTCAAATGTTTTCAAACGTGTCTATAATTGTTCAGACACAATTATCAAAAAACCTTGATCATGGAAATTTTACTTTGAAAAGGCAAAAAACAGTTTTTTGAGCTTAAATGTGCTTATATCTTATTCCATGTTTCTCCCTTCTTTACAGGATGAGTTAAATGGATGGCTCTTCTTAAATATGTGGTCACATTTCCAATCCAACTCAGGCCACTCTCCCCTATATTGCTCATTTGCATATTCAAATGAATTTTCAAAGAAACTTCTAATACAAAATGTTTTGCTTTTCATGTAGAGACTTTCATTGTGTAAAGTTTTATTGTGGTAGGAGTAAAGGAAAAAGATTAGGCCTATGCGGGTATATTTTGGGTAGCCTATATTCGATTAGTGTATAGCTCATTTGCATATTCAAATTCATTTTCAAAGAGACATGTAATACAAAAAAAAAATTCCCTTTCATGGATACTTTTATTGTATAAAGTTTTATTTTGATAGGAGTAATAGAAAAAAATAGACCCATTGGGGTGTATTGTTGCCTGGCCTTATTGGCACACATCTCGGTTAATGAGAATTAAACATATTTCCTCGACTAGGATTTCTTAGGACTTTAGTATGTTGTTCTGGACAGTTTATAGGAATTATTTATGCTGAAAAATTATTTTATACTTAGTTCTATTTTTGGCTCCAAAATGAGTTACTTTGCCTGACTATTAAGCTTTCCAATCAGACTATTAAACCAAAGCCCATGAAATCAAACTCTATAAAAGTGCCTGTTGAAAAGCCGTAGGGACACTAAGATATTTGGGACATACCGTCTGAAGAGTAGCCCGTTAGCCCTCCAAAGATGACCAGGACGTAGCTGACATCCAGCTCCCTCATGATCTCGTAGGCCCTCTCTTCTGTGGAGGCCATGGCCTACAAGACACGCAGCAGCCCAGTCAACACAGAAACACTTGACAACCATCATGTATGAGAACCCCAAAGGCTCCTCAGCTCACCTGTCCAACTCTGGAGATGTGCGTGTTGTTCCATGTGTTGTTGTCCACTAGAATGGTTCGATTTGCCATGGCAGTTATTTGGTAGCCATAGTCCCACCACGACATGACTTTGGCATCCTGGGAAAACAAAATAAAACTCAATAAGTGAATGGTAGCATTAACAACAATGATGTGTTGCGTGACTTGCGTAGTACCTACTGTAGCAATACATCATCATCAGCCGTGGGTTTTGGGACAGAACATTACAAGTGTAGGCAGCAAGGCTCAACTAATGTGGACTGCTGCAGAATGTGGCCAGGCACTTCCTGTGTCTGTCCTTTCAAATTATATTCCCACATGGTCGAGCCATATTAGGTTGTGTTTTATTTTGACAAGGCGACTTCATTAGAGTTGCCTTTATTTCTTTCATTTTTCCTTGAGTTTTGTTCTCTCTTTTTTTTTTCAACTGAAGACCTTTCTGGCGGACTAATGTTTGGTGGACTATAAGGGGGCTAGCCTTGTCCTACCAGACCATCGTACTTCATTTCATTTGTACAGAAGGTCAGGAATCGATCAATTGACAAACGTTAACTCACTTGAAGGCGGGTGTCTGTTGAAGTTTAAAACTATCGGATCTGCCCAGTGCAACTTTGGATCTGCCAACCAATCGCATAACTGAAACCTGGAGCACAACCTCAACGTCATTGTTCTCAGCCATTCCCTCTGTTCGCTGGTTGGACCGGCAAAAAGCTGGCGGAGAAATCCCGCAAATATACCGCAGACCCAGACTAACTACTGAAGGGAAATTAAAATTGAGTGGTAGTAGGTAGGCGGGCGGTTCCAGGCTATAAGGGGGCAGTCCTAGAGTCTACAATTCAGATCAATGGTTCCTTTTCATTGGAAGTAAGTAACATTTATTTATATAGCACTTTTCACAGACAGGGTCACAAAGTGCTTTACAATGTGCATAGAAAATAAAAGCATAGTAAAAAATACGTCTAAGAATAAAATGAATTAAAAAACCAAACTGATAAAATTAGCAACACAAAAAAAGACAGAAGTTAGCCAAATGCTAGCCTAAACAAGTGAATCTTCAATTGACTCTTAAAACCGTCCACACTGTCAGCAGAGCTAATGTTGGTTGTCAGAGCATTGCAGAGTCTGGGTGCCAAAGCGGCAAAGGCTCTATCCCCACGTCTTCAGACGAGTGTGTGGCATGGCTAGCTGATTTTGGTTAATAGACCTGAGAGACCGGGAAGGGGTGTGTAGGTGAATTATGTTGGCAAGATAAGCAGGGGCCTGACCATGCAGAGCATATAAGTTATGGTGAGAATTTTGAGTTGGATCCTGTAGGTTACAGGGAGCCAGTGAAGGGAGCAGAGTATAGGGGTGATATGGGCACGTCTGTTTGATTTAGTAAGTAGCTTAGCAGCAGCATTTTGAATGGATTGCAGGCAGTGAAGGACAGTTGTGTGACTGACCTCAGGAGTGTTGTGTCGGAGCCAGTAGTAGGCCTCTCTGAAGTCATCAAAGATGATGCGGCTCCCGTCCCCTCCGCGCGCTGACAGGACAATGGAGGGAGAGGAGTAGGCTTCACTAGTCACCCAGGTAGAGTGGAAGGTGTATGTGATGAGGAAGAAGGTCATGACCAGAATCATCCCACTGGCAACCTGGTACAAGTATGCAACACAGGACGTTACCTTTCGGTTCTTTACCCATTACTGTGCTTTAATTCTGACTACTGAAATACATTTGATAAGTAAGAGAAGAGAGTACACATCTGCACAAAAAAGTAAAAGTCTCAATATGAAGTGGTGTCTCCAACCTCATTCTTGATAGGGTAGGTGGCGTCCTGCTGCTTCTTGCTCTTCTTGTCTGGCCGGCTCACATCCAGATTCTTCATGTAAGTGGTTAAGACCTGGGACACTCCAATGCCTGACAGGATGCACATGACTGGAGCCAGGACCAACATCAGACGCACCTGTTGGACAAACACACAGGCTAAACATCAACATATGCACTGTAGACAAGGAGCTACAAGTTCATGTTCCATTTACTAAAGGCATGTTTCATGCTGTGATTAGGCCATCTTCTGGTGACACTGTGGAATTGTGGCAAAGCCCTCAGTCCTTTGAGTGAGTGAGTGAGTGAGTGAGTGAGTGAAGGACGTACCATGACAGCTGAGAAGTACATGCTGGTGACTCCATACATGATGATGAAGATCCTGGCGTCAGACAGGTTGTTGAAACAGTAGTAAAGACCAACTGTAGGAAAGGCAAGGGAACCGTCAGACAACAGCCAACCAGCATCCAGTAAGCTGTCTGCAGCATTAACATGACAGCTGGAGTGATCATACAGGATAGAAACTAGGGCTGTGCGATATTGACAAATAATATCTAGATATTTTAAAAGGATTTTGCCGAAAAAGATAACAACTTCATAATAACTTATTTATGAATATAAAACTGTCTCCCAACACATTCATTGTATTTAGTAACAATATTTATTTTAAGCGTTATCAGCTGATCCAGCTTTAGGTCAGGTTAGTTAGGTTGGATTCTGGCTTCAGGTGGTGAGAACATATGAGCCTCACGGAGCAGACACTTATTACAATTAGAGCGTTTCTGTGGGTGAGACGCATGAGAAAGATAAAAAGCAAAACTCTACTATCCGTCTCTCTCTCTCCGTCCGTCCGTCCCTCACGGCTAGGACACAGATAGACGCATATTCATTGATTTTTTTTACTCCATATTGTCATTTCACATTGTTAAAACAACTATTGAGATATAATCTTAGACGGTACTAGCACACAGCCATCATATAAAGCCCTTGTTACTGGGGCGCCTTTAGCTCAGTTGGTACGGCGTCCCCCCCCAGCAGCAGACCCGGGTTTGATTCCCGCCTGCGGGCGTTCTCTGCATGTCACTCCCCTCTCTGCCCCATTTCACCTCTGTCTCTCTGCACTATCGATAAAGCATAAAAATGCCCCAATTTTTTTTAAATATATATATATATATAAAAAAAAGCCCTTGTTACTCTATGAGTGTCTGAGGTGTGAACTGACCTGGAAACATGAAGACCAGCAGCTGCAGGTCAAAGTAGTAGGAGGACCAGGTGGTGGGCTGGTGCTCAGAGACAGAGGCGATGATGGGAATGTTGTTCTTGGCATAAGAAGGGTCCAGCAGGGAGTAGAAGCGACCGGTCCATGGAGAGATCTTACCTGAGGGAAACAAAGATGCAGGTATGATATTCTGACGGCATGATAACCCTAGGCAAAATACCACACTGTCACGGTATTGCTATTACAGCTCTCAAATGTGTTGTTTTGAAACATCTAGGTAAAAAACTAATAACATATAGAATATTCTGTACATGAATTCATTTTCAGAGACATGTTCACTTTCTACACATTTCTATTTTAGTCAAAGTTATGATGAGGGATATTCTGAACATTAAATAAACTTGCATTAACATCTTGTAGGGGGCGCTAATACCATAGAGCGGTATGACAGAAAATAATAGTGGTTTTGAAATTCTATATGCAGGAGAAAGCCAGTGTCTGTACTGGTGCACCTGGAGCCTCTTACCAGTGAGCATGAGCACAGTGCCCACAGACAGCAGGACGAAGCCCACCAGGGAGATGACGCTCTTGAACAGCACTTCAAACTGCTGGGTATTGAGTTTGCTGCGCAGGTAGTCCACAAAGGCATGGATCTGGCACAGGCCAAACACACCGAAGGCTGCCATGTGCTCTGATGACTGCACCGGCTGGATGACAGGACAGAGAGAGACAGGGAGGTGAGCAGACTCCATCACATGACACGGGGACTTTACAGTCCTCCTCTGTGTTTCACCTCACCTGGAAGCCAACAAAAGAGATCTGCATGGAGAGGATGGTGCCCAGGCAGTACACGGTGCAGTAGGCCACGTAGATCCGGTGAGAGAAACGGCCTGTCAGCATCAGAACCAGGACGTGCAGCGGGATCAGGTTGATGAGGAACACATAACCACCCCAGGAGGAGACCTACATACACAACAAGACTTTACAAAGGATCTCTGGAAGCTACCAAGAACTCCAGTAAAGCATGAACATTGGAAGATCTTCTCACCATGTAGAAGTAGGCTAGTGCACAAATGGACGACCAGTACACTGAGCCTGTATTGACAGCCTTGATCCACATGTAATAGGTCAACAGCATGCAAAAGATGGCAATGCCTGGGGAAGAAAAACACAGAGGGGATGTTATATAGAATCTTTAAAGGTCTCATATTATACACTTTTCTGTCAATATTATATGGTCTTAGAGGTCCCCAATACGTTTTTCTTTAGTTGTTTGCTGAAAAAAACGTTCAGATCATTTATTGTAGTATGCCTCTATACCCTGATTTTCAGCTAATCTCACGATGGCCTATTTTTTAAACCGAGCTGCAGCTCCCCTCGTTTTATATACAATCTATGAGCTCCCCCCGCCCCTGTCCGGAAGTGAAGCCATTGGCCTCTGTCCATAGGTCCATAGCTTGCAGTGCCTGTTACCACGGTTAGGTTTACCCATGAGAAGAATCATGTCTAGTGCTAGTAACGCAGGAGCTCAGCCGCACTTTGAACAGTTTGACATGACCGATCCTTGTCTACATGAAAGACTATGTTCATACAGATACTAATGTGGGGGGGAAGTGGCTTCTTCTCGCTGTGACGACATATTGAGAAGAATTCTGAACGGAGTACATTGAGGGGGAGGGGTGGGGGTTTCAGAAAGGGGGAGAGTGAGAAAAGGAGTTTTCTTTTTTTTGACACTTTGGCAGTCTCTAGGCACATCGTAGACCCATATTTATATTCAAAAACATTGAAAAAGTGCATTTTGCCTAATATGGGAGCTTTAAGTGATATCTTCTTGGAGTAAGAGTGTTATGCACATAAGGTGTATACCTTCATTATCATAGGAGCCAGCAACAGACCGAGAGATATAACCAGGCACCACTGCAATCATGGCAGCAGCCAGGAGCCCAGCTCCTGCATCCTACACACACACACACACACACACACACACACACACACACACACACACACACGTCAGTGGCAATAGGGAGTTGCTCGATATCATCATATCAATCATTAGGTCTGCTGTGAAGACGACTGAGCCTCATGGGAGGGGGGCTCTAACCACTACACCATGAGGGCCTCCAGGCTTAGAGAAACTATAAATGTTCCTGTTTAGTTGACAAAATAAATAGACAATCTGTGAAATCAGTTTTACATTCTTCTGTGGACCTTTAAGGGAACCTCCTCAAGTCTTGAGAAATAAACTTGGATAAGGTCATCAGGGTTCTCTCTGGTTGGGCTTGAGACTCAAAATGTTTGTCCAACTTGTAGCATAGAGTTTAAAAGATGTGTGCACGCAGCTGGCAAGGTGGGCCGAATGAAACACACTATCGAGTTGCATTGAAGCTAAACATATTAGCAACAAAATGTCACCATCTCTTTCCCTCTTCAGTTTTTATTTTGTCCACTTATCTGACTCTTATGAGTCCTTTCAACAGGTTGAATTATTTAGATGAATTGCTGGAGTGCACTTCAGCATAAAACTGGTTCAAGAGTTAGAGTTTCTAGCCTAAAATAACAGTTCCTTCCTCCCTTTACCTTTAGTTCCTTGGTAAAGTGATACGTGACTATGGCAGTGAAGGAGGAGAACAAGGGAGCCAGGAACACACAGACATTACGGATGTCAATGGTGATGTGGAAGAAATGCAGGGTGTGGTAGAGGAGGGCAGAGGTCACCATCAGTCCTAGAGAGAGAGAGAGAGAGAGAGAGAGCTTTGCATTAGAGCCAGCAAAGGCAGACAGAAACCTACTGACATCTCTCTTCTGAACACCTCCAGTGCCTTACTGCTGATCTCCACACTCATCCTACCTGGATAGATGGTGCCACCGATGATCCTCCCCAGAGGATACCATGCTCTGTCATCAAACCAGTTATGGAACTGATAAAACCCTTCCTCTGTTAAGAAGCGGGTGGTACGGTAGTTAAAGTACCTGCAAAGGGAAAAGAGGGTGAAGGGGAGATATCATTTAACAATGGAATAAACATCAACAATCCTGGGAAGTAGCCACATCAGAGGTAGGACTTACGGATCAAACTCGTGGATGACACTTTCAAACCTCAAGACGGAAAAGAGTCTGGTGGAGAATGCTGGGGACAAGAAAAGGCACTCGGATCAATGTGTTGTGTTTAGTTTGTAGTTGTATGAAGATAATTCTGCGTGCGTGCATGTGTGTTTGTGTAGTGAGCATGGGACTCACAGAGGATAGCTGCCATAGACAGGATGAGCAGCTTCAGCAGTGTGTCCTGTTTCTCATAGGACAGACGGAGGAAGCCCATCTTGGTCATGTTGGCGAGTTTAGGGACAGCTCACCGTCACCTTCTGGGAGGAGGAACAAACACACACACACACACACACACACACACACACACACACACACACACACACACACACACACACACACACACACACACACACACACACACACACACACACACACAGTTAGGTCTACAGCTACACATAGCAGGAGCACTGTGGATAACTAGCAAACATAGGTTACTTTTCTTTCTTTTCTTAAATTCATGCAAAACGAGAAAATATTTTCATCTAAAGCCAGGTTGTAACTAAGCAAGCCAGACTGCAAAGGAGATGAAATCAAAGTGTTTTCTATTCCAACTGTTACAAAGTAAACTTCCAGGTCCAGCCCAACCAGATAAGGCCACGCACTATGTGTCGTCAGACACCAGGAAGCACCGCACTGGGAAACGTCTTGTCCACTTAATGCTCTTATAAAAAAGGTCCATGACTTTATGCACGCTTTTACATAGCGACAAATAAACCGTCAAGCTTGCTAATTTAAGCTAACTTTGGAGGCAATACTATTAGAGAGCCTGCCTTTTTAGGAGTGACAGTACAATTTAAACAACCTATCCAACGTCACAAGGAAGAGCAAGCAAATGAGCAGCAACACAAGATTGTGAACTAGTCACCAACACGCAACATGCACAATGAAAATCAGTGCAATATACAGCAATAGACAACATCTTCTAGCTCCGGGCCGGCTACTGTTGATGCTGCTTCCTTACAGTTCAAAATGTGAGTAGCTAGCGAGGCTAACCTGCTAGCTGCTGTATAATGAACACCCTAGCCCGACACCTCTACAGTCTATTTTGAAAATAGCAGTGACGGCTTCCCTTGTGGCAGCAGGACAACAGCCTAAAAGCTAAAGTACTGCTCCAAAATGAGCTAACAGGTTTAATGTTCAGCAAGACTTACTTACCCGCTCGGCTTCTGATACCTTTACACTACTATTCTCACACAACCTTCACTGTGAACTAATCCCTCCCTGACTCCGCCATCTTGTGCGCTCATTGGTTGAGCGTCAGTGAACAGTAATCCTACTCAAATCTGACTGGCTGTTTGGCTGTCATTCAAATGTGCTTCTCTACCTCGCCGTTGTAATGTAGTGACGTGTCCTTAGTGAGGGAAGGTAACGTGTCGCCCCCTAATGGTGCCGTACCATACACCTCTTACAGTACTAGATACTTTTTGTAGTAGCCTAGCCTACAGTATTTTGACAGTGACACTATAAAATTGTGCAAAAAGTATAACATCAATTACAATTATTTAGAGGACAGGATTTAGGTTTGCAGTCTTAACACTTTTCCTTTTTAAATTCCATACTCTTTGGAAATGGAAGAAGGTAGGCTACATTTAGGCTAGGCTACTCTAAGTCAAATCTGAGTGGAGAAAAACAATACTTTCAAATCTTTGTTAGATCTTTACAGCTGTTCATCTGTATAAAGGAAGTGATGTGCAATCTTATCTCGTGTTCAGATAAGATGTATTCCACAAGTGACCATTAAAACATGTAGCCTCCCACTATGATGCAGATTTACTGCTTACTCAGTGGCGTGCACAGACATTTGGGGGGCAGGTGCTCAGTGCAAAATAAGGACACTTTGTGCAGCATAACAACAAGGCATAAGGCTACCTTTTCTACAGGCAATTCAATTGGGAATCTCTGAGCCAAATAACCCAATATTTCTTTTGATGGATGACCAAATGATTTTAAGGTTAATTGTACATAGACACAATCCCCTAGTGTAATGACTTCTAATTACCAGACACACCACATAACAGTTTTTCTCACAGGATTTTGGATAACTAGGGTGGGGACCCTGGACCTACTAGGGGGGTCCGGGGGAGCAAATGTTTAGAAAATGTTTAACCTTTTAAAGTAAAATTCATCAATCTGGTGCACTTTGAGAAGAAAAACTGAGGCTAGACTTCCGGTTCAGCATGTGAAGAAGAAGGACGTGTTGCGCCGGGGCTCCCAAGCGTTCACTGCTTTATTATATATCATAGCACCACACACTACTCAAAAGCCGTTTTTCTGCTTGGTTATTACGACCACTGACTGTTTGGTGATGATGGGCCGCAGAAGGAGAAAGGGCAGAATTTGCCGGAGAAAGAGGCAGCCACGAGGTCGGACTGTCATGGCGGAGATGATCCCCTGCCGCCGGACCTCGACAAGCTCCGCGCTGTCCTACTATCCGACCTAACAACAACCCTTACTACAACCATGAAAATGAGTGAGTGAAGCCTTGAGGCCCATTTCTGCTGCCTTAGATGCCGTCAAGTCGACCACCGACTCGCTCAACCTGAAGATAACCGCCATGGAGACAGCACTGTCGGACCACAGCGACCGGATCACCGCCCTCGAGCAGACATGTGCTCGTTTGCAGTCTGAAAATACACAGCTGATGGCTAAGACCGAAAATTTGGAATCACGGTCACGTCGCAATAATCTACGCGTGATTGGAATCCCGGAGAAGACAGAGGGAGCAGACCCAGTAAAGTTCATGGCTACCTTTTTCACCGAGGTCCTGGGCGCAGGCTTCTTCTCATCCCCGCTGGTTCTGGATTGAGCTCACCGCATCGGCCCAGCGCACTCGGCTGAGGAGGGCGGGGAGTCCAGACCGAGAGTCTTTATCATCCGGTTTCACTACTTCAGTGATAAGGAGCGTGTTCTGAGACAAGAGAGGGATGCACAGCAGCTCAGGTACCATGGACAGAATGTTTACTTTTTACCCGACATGACCGCCAACATCGCTAAGAAGAGAGCATCCTTTGCCGTTGTGAAACGTCAAGATGCAACAGAAGTTTAAACCTACATTCAACCTGCCGCCTTCATCGTTTGGGGATGAGGACATTGGGTTTGGGGGAGGGTTATCCTTAGGGTATTTTCCCTCACTTTGTTTGGGAAAGTGGGGAGGGTGGGAGGGCAGGTTCGAGGGCTGTATGTGTTTTTGTTCTAGTGGTCTAACTGTCTTTTTGTTTGGGGCAAACTACTGTGTCACTGCGTGAGTATTATGGCTAATAACTTTGTATGATACCCGGGGGTGATGATACAAGCAGGAGGGGTTACCATGGTGAGCTGGAACGTGCGAGGCATGGGCCATCCAATTAAACGAGCAAAGGTTTTTTCACATCTTAAATCTCTATCTGCCGATATTGTGTTCCTCCAAGAAACTCACATTAGACCATCAGAGCGGAACCGGATGTGCTGCAGATGGGCAGACCAGATATTTCAATCCACTTTTTCAAGCAAAGCCCGCGGTGTGGCAATTATTATTAAGAAAAACATAGATTTCAAACATGCCCGAATGGTACCTTTGCTCTGTTCATGTAACACTTCTTAACATTTATGGCCCAAATATTGATGACGCTGCATTTTTCCGTAAAACCTTTGATATGTTACCCGACCTTTCGGGCACAAATGTGATTGCTGCGGGACCACAATGTAATCCTTGATTGGCATATGGACAGGTCATCAAAGAAAACAAGCTACCCTTCTAACTCATCTACAGTTCTGAAAAACTTGATGTCAACTACTAATTTAGTTGACATCTGGAGAATACAGCACCCCACAGACAGAGACTGCTCCTTTTTTTCCAAAATACACAATTCGTATTCTCGTATTGGTTATTTTTTATTAGACTCAAGACTCATACCCAACGTAATAGACACCAAATATCACAACATCCTGATCTCGGGTCATGCCCCAGCGGCCATTATTCTTGACTTAGGGCGATCCAAACAGCTAATTGGCGTCTACGCCCTTCACTGCTCAACGACAAAAAAAATTGTAAATACATGTCGGGAAAAATCACTGAATATTTAGAGACCAACGATACCTCGGATGTCTCTGACTCCACCTTGTGGGAAACTTTTAAAGTGGTCATGAGAGGTTATATCATTTCATATGAAGGGTCTTTAAAGAAATCTAGAGTAAGACGTTTAAAGGATTTTGACTTGGAGCTCACCTCGCTGGAGACATTATACAGAAACACAAATAACCCCCAAACTCTGCAAAATATTCTTAGTCTTAAATACGAGTATAACAATATTTTAACGAGTCAAGTGAGTGATCGACTTCTCAGACTTAAGCAACATTATTTTGAATTAGGCGATAAACCTCAAACTTTGCTGGCCCGCCAGCTCAGAGGGCAACAAGCCAGCTATCCATACATACGGGTTGCGTTCCGAATCGCATACTCTTTCTTTTTTCTATTCTACATACTACATCCGACGATAAAAAGAATCTAGTTAGGATGCAGTAGGCATACTATTGGGACATACTTTTCTCTCTTATTTCATCATAACATTGCGCCTTGATCTTGCCTCTTGCTTTTATATCCGTCGCATCCCCGTTTGTTTTCATATGGAGGCTTCGTCGATGTTACGTCACTTCACGTGCGCACTGGATTGTGGGTCAGAATCGCCCAAATAGGATGCACTTTTCAACACTAACAATCTTGGCCGCATGAAGTAGGACATCCGGGTACTTCTAACCATCCTAAATCTGGCCACAAGAATCGGGACATCCTAAATCTTTTTTCTACATACTATATAGTAGAAAGTATGCGATTCGGAACGCAACCACAATAAAATCTCGCAGAGGTGTGGCTTTAACTGACCCGAAACAGATAAATAAACGCTTTAAGGAGTATTATCAGGAGCTGTATAAATCCAAAGCTAATGGTTACGCATGGTTAAAAAAGCTTGACATACCAAAACTAGACAGCGCCTCCCGCAAGGCCTTAAACTGTCCCCTGCAGAAATCACGGACGCTATCAAATCTCTGCATAACGGCAAGAGCCCTGGGCCAGATGGCTTCGTAGTTGAATTTTATAAGAAGTTTGCTGACCAAGTAACGATCCTGCATAGAATGTTCTCCCACTCAACCGAAGCGAATAGGCTCCCACCAACACTGTATAACACCAACATTTCTCTTTTGTTAAAACAAGACAGAGATGAAACTAACCCGTCCTCATATCGACCAATTTCAATGCTTAACTTGGATTTCAAAATTTTTACAAAATTTCTGGCAAATAGACTAAACAAATGTATAGAATCCATTATTCACACAGATCAGACCAGGTTCATCCCCAATAGGTTTTAATTTTTTAATGTTAGGAGAGTCCTAAATATTATAACAAATTCGACAGCTCTTCCAAACAAGCAGTTCTGTGTCTGGATGCGGAAAAGGCTTTCGACCAGGTTGAGTGGGGGTACTTGCTCAAGGTGCTGGAGGAGTTCGGTCTTGGGGCCCCTTTTATTTCCTGGGTGTGTTTAATATATGCCCATCCCACTGCCTCCATTCTAACAAACCAGGAAAGATCCACACCCTTCAGAGGGGCACGCGCCAGGGTTGCCCCCTCTCGCCACTCCTCTTTGCGTTGGCCATCGAGCCCCTGGCTATTAGCATAAGCGGGCACACACTTATAAAGCCAATATCACTAGGTGGGATGGACCATAAGATCTCTCTGTACGCAGATGACATCGCCCTCTTTGTAGCCGACCCTGAGAATTCCATCCCCCACCTACTCAAGCGAATTAATTATTTTGGCGACGTCACAAACAAGTGAACTCTTGTCTTTAACAGCAGACCTGGCCCCAACATTCCTAGCCAATACGCAGTTTAAAGGTCCCATATTATGCTAAATGCACTTTTTAAATGTGTTCTAACATATCCATGGGTCCACGGTGTGCCTAGAGACTGCCAAAATATTTAAAAAAATAACAATCTCTCCTTTTCTCACTCTCCCCCTTTCTGAACAATCCTTAATAATGCCGCGTTTATGACGAGACAAAGCTTAGGGAGCTACTTGTGTAGTAATTCCATCGGTGAAACTAAAAGGAATCTCCTCAATGGTTGTTTGCCTGTTATTTACCTAGTGTAGCATGTAGCTTCGGGAGTAGCACCCAAGCTACTCCCGAAGCTACACCCAAGTTATTCCTGTTGAACTCAAACTGTGAAGCTACTGTTTTCACTGGTTTTAAATCGTCTGAGTGTTATTTTTAGCCGTTAGCGCACATGTAGCTTCGGATGTAGCATCCAACGTTTGCTTCTATTACACTAACTTAGCTTTCCCATTGCAGTTTAATAATGCCTCGTTTTTAACACCACAAAGGGTGGGAAGTTATTCCTGTAGAAATCAAACTGTGAAGCTACTGTTTTCACTGGTTTTAATCATGTCAGGTCATGTCAAACTGTTCAAAGTATGGCTTCGCTCCGGGTAAACACTGTATTCGCAGTCACGCAGTGTCTCTCTAGTATCACGAGAGCACGGCAGAGACGGTGGGAGGGGCCAGCCAGATCGCAGGCTGCAGACACCAATATAGGTCATCCGGAGACCAGAGGAACATCAGGGTATAGAGGCTTGCTACAATAAATGATCTGAACGGGTTTTTCAGCAAACATTTAAAAAAATAAGTATTAGGGACTACTTAGACCATATAAAATTGACAGCAAAGTGCATAATATGGGAGCTTTAAAACAAATCTGGTCAGTATAAAGTACCTGGGCATTAAATTATCTAAAAACCCAAAGACACTTTTTAAGTTAAATTTTACGGAAAGATTGAACAAACTAAAGGAGAACATAGAGAAATGGAGAACGTTACTGATCTCCCTTGGCCGTGTGAACGCAGTAAAGATGGTCTCCCTGCCGAGATTTCTGTTTTTATTTCAGAATGTGATGTAATGCCTTTCATTTGGGGATATAAAGCACATAGGATCTCAAAAGCCCATCTTCAGAAACCCAGGAAGCATGGCGGACTGGGGTTACCATGTTTTTTACATTATTACTGGGCTGCCAATGCTAGAGTGATGGTGTATTGGCAATTTACATATAAAAAGGCATTAGACCTGATCTGCCCCCCTGGTTGGCAATTGAAAAAAGCTTGGCCCCAAAAACTTCTCTTACTGCCCTCCTCTCCCAGACCGCCTGCCTCCTTTAGAGGAGACCACTTTACCTTGTCCAACGGTCAGAGAATTTGGAACCAAATTAGGAAGGCCTGTGAACTACCGAGCACGACCATACATGCCCCAATCTGGCAAAACCATGCCTTCCCCCCATCGTTCACAGATTCAGCATTCAGAGATTGGAGTCGGAAGGGAATAGTAACAGTTGAGGACCTTTATATAAATGGTCACTTTGATCAGCTAGTATCAAAGTTTTTCACTGTCGAAAGCTCGATTCTTCAGGTATCTACAGTTAAGGAATTATGTCAGACAGAATATACCATCCTTTGAATCCCTGCCCGCAGATGATTCATTGTTCAACATTTTACTGGGCTCACCAGAAGCTAAAAACCTGATTTCATCATTAGTGGGAATATTTTTAGACCGGCAGGACAAATCTACTTTAAAAATAAAGCAAGCCTGGGAAAAAGACTTAAACATTGGAATAGCTGACGATGTCTGGGAGGGAGCGCTAAAAAGCATAAAATCCTGCTCTATAAACTCGAGGCTTCAGTTAATTCAATTTAAGGTCACACTTAGATTGCACTATTCTAAGGTTAAACTGCATAACATTTTCCCAGATCTTTCGCCTTTATGTAACAGGTGTAAGATTGCCGAGGGTACACTTGCTCACCACTTTTGGGAATGTCCAAATCTTTACAACTTTTGGTGTCTTGTATTTCAATGGTATTCTAATGTTTTAAATGTTTCTTTAACTTCTGATCCGGAAACCGCCCTGTTCGGACATTCCACAGCCCTGGAAAAATTTGACCATAATGCACGCATAATCATGGTTTATGGCATGGTAATTGCTAAAATATGTATCCTGAAGCTGTGGAAGTCCGACTTGGCCCCTCAGTTCGATACCTGGCTGAGGGAACTGGTGGGCATTCTACATGTGGAAAGGCTAAGATATGAGCTGTCAGGCCACCCCCATAAATTCCCCGCTATATGGGGCCCAGTGCTGCGGCACTTAGGGAACCAAAATGTGTGAGGTTTGCCCCAGTTTTGTTTTTGTTTTAGCTTTGTTTTGTTTCTTGTGTACTTATAGCTTATTTTCTTAATCATTTTGTCTTAGTTATTTATTTCACTTTTTTTTTTCTTTTCTTGTCTGTTTATGTGAGGGGGGGGTTGTGTATGTATTGTATGTGTTTACTTATTCTGTTTTTTTTTGTCCGTATTTAAAAAACTGTAAAACCACTAAAAAAAAAAGAAAAAAAAAAAAAAAAACTGAGGCTAAATCAATTTTGCCTATGTGAGCTATTTAGTTCTATTTTATGGAATACTTTGGAGACACAGAATTACCAAAAAGCAGAAAGAAAAATCCTAGTTATTCAAAAAATAACAAAAATGTATTGTCGATCTCCGTACACGCCCCCAGGAAGATTTTTTTAATATAACATTGTTCCAGGGGCCTATATTGAGCCAGTAAAAAAATAAAGAAAAATAATTAAAAAAATAGTTTTTCTTTTTATATTATAAATGAATCGTGGCATTATTATCACATGCTTTTAATCGTAGAGTATTTATAGAGGGTCATGTCAGCATTTACACTGTAAAAAAGCCTTTTTTTCTTCTTCAAAAGGGCACTTGATTGGTCCAGGGGGCAAACGGCAGGTGCTCAAGCACCACTTTGGGTCTACCTGTGCACGCCCCTGCTGCTTACTATATTGTGGATTGCACAAGGCAAGGCAAGGCAAGGCAAGTTTATTTATATAGCACAATTCAGACACAAGGCCATTCAAAGTGCTTTACAGGGGCAAGATTAAAATACATAAAACACATTAGAAGACATTTAAAAGCGAATGAAAAGAAGTAGAACATTTAAATAAAATAAAAATGACAGGTTAAAATGGAAACAGAAAAGTCTTCAGACTTGATTTAAAAGAGCTGAGAGTTGCAGCAGACCTCAAGTTTTCTGGGAGTTTGTTCCAGATATTTGGTGCATAAAAACTAAAGGCTGCCTCTCCTTGTTTAGTCCTAACTCTGAGGACTGTAAGTAGACCTGTCCCAGACGACCTAAGGGCTCTGGACGGCTCATAACGTAGCAGATCAGTAATGTATTTTGGCCCTAAACCATTTAGGGCTTTATAAACCAACATCAGTATTTTGAAATAAATTATTTGAGTGACAAGAAGCCAGTGTAAAGACCTTAGAACTGGGGTGACGTGATCCACATTGTTGGTCCTAGTGAGGACTCGAGCAGCAGCGTTCTGAATTAGCTGAAGCTGTCTGATTTACTTTTTTGGAAGGACACTGTTACAGTAGTCAAGTCTACTAAAGATAAATGCATGGACAAGTTTTTCTAAATCTTGCTGAGACATAAGCCCTTTAATTCTTGATATGTTTTTAAGGTGGTAATAGGCTGACTTATTAATTGATTTAATGTGTTTCTAGAAATTCAAGTCGGAGTCTATGACAACACCAAGATTACTGGCTTGGTGTGTGGTTTCTGACATAACAGATGTAAGCTGTGCGCTGACTTTTAATTGTTCATCTTTGGCACCAAAGACAATTACTTCACAACCACAATATCTGCATATTGTAAACCTGCTCTCTTATTATATAGAACATGTATTTGAGTTAGCTCCCTCTGTGCCCCCCTCACTAGCACATCTTGTATGTGGAAAGGGAAAGACAAAACTCTGAATTCATTGATCAACAAATTGAATACTGACCAATTTTATTGAAATTAGACGTATTACTTTTACAAAATCTCACTCACAAATATCAGTCTGCACGAACACAATTGCCCTCTAACAATAGTTGCACACCGTTTTCAAAATCATGGTCCCTCCCCATGGCCATGAGCTGATGAATGAGAGAGAGAGAGTGGGGGTGCATGGTGGTGGGCTTCTGGGCCAACATTCAGGATGTATTAACATTATATACAGCACAAATAAACAGCCCATGATCTGAAGGGACCAGGTTTGTTTGCTTCAGCTCTGGGGGAAAACTAGAGCAAGCGCCTCCAGGCTGTTAACCTATGTGTTAAGATAGAAAGATATGTGACTCCTTCCTATATTAAAGAACGTAGCAATGTAGTGTTTGAAGTGCAATAAGCAAAAGATGGATGCAGCAGCTTGGCAGTGTCATATCACCTATCCTCACCTGTTAAAATTCACACAGATCCAAACAAATGGTTGGGCAGCTTTTCCTTTGCTGGTGTCAACTCGTGACACCTTGAAACATGTGCATCTCATCAGACAGTGAAGTGAGATTTTAATGTGGGATGAGACACCAAGCAAACCTTAAGTCGACACATGAAAAGAGTGATTCACTCACTGTGATTTGGTTTATATTTCTAAGGTCATCCATCCTTTTAATAGCAGCTCTTCAACTGATTTGTATATTCTTATGAAACCAGAGCTCTTAACAGGATAAAAAGCCTCCCTTCTTAACTGTACAATGCTGTCATATGACAGAGTGAAATATCCATTTACCAGACAGCATTCCATCTGTAAAGAAGGAATGTGACTTGCAACATCAAGAAAACGTGTATTGTAGTTAAAACAAGAGTGTGCTCTGTTTCTGAACACAAACAAGCTCCGTCAAAAGCAAATGAATATCCTTCAGCCAAACGTTTTAAAACTAGCCATTTCTTGTGCTGTCATTTATTCAAGGAGAGTCACTGAAATGGCACATTATAAAAAAAAGAAAAAAAAAGAAAAAAGAGAAAAGCAAATTAAAATTCAGTAAGAACACAAGTCAAGAGCTGAGTATATAATTTGTTTGGAGTCGGAGGCGCGGGGCAGTCAATTGTTGTGTCAAACCGAAAAACGCATCTGGTGGTTGCTGTAAATGAAGAACCAGAGAATAGATAAAAACATGTAAACCCTTTGAACTAAACCGAATATCGTCTTCATCAATCTGCATCGAGTAAAAGCCTCTCTACGACTGCTTTCCTATTTCCTGGCGGTGGATCCATCAGTGTGTGGGCAGAGGTCTGTGGCGGGCCGGGGAGGTGTGGGGGGACGCCAGCCTGTCTGAGGAGGCAGACCCCGTCAGAGAGGACTGCAGGTGCACCGTCTTATGGAACAGCTTGTTGCTGATCAGAACAACCAGGGAGAAGAGACGCAGCTGGAAGTGGCTAGGAAAGAGGAGACAGACAATATGATTAGTCACTCTATGCATTGAAAAAAACTTATTTTAAAAAGACAAATGTATTTCACACTTACTACAGCTTTGTTGGGGTCTTGGCCTCATTGGCGCTGATAATGAATAGAGGGAAGAGGATGGAGAACAAGCAGCCACTAGGTACAGAAGAAAGAACAAAATTAAACTCCGTTCAGTAAATGCACCCTTTGAATATCCACCATGATTTGTGGTGTTTTGTATTTTTACTTGTGTTTTCTCAGTTATACTTATCAGAGAATCAAACATGTTTTAGTTCATTTCTGCTGCTTTCTAGCATTCAGAGAGGCATTTGTATATTTTGGAATGTCAAAAGGTGACATTGAAATTTGATAAACATTTGAGTTGAGCTCATTGTGTTACATGATGGTCAGGAATGAAATGCCAAATCCCATTGCCTTTACATTTTGCCTCAGTGTTTTCTTACTGAGGGCACAACCACAACATGTATCACTTGTTACAGAGGCTTGGCATAATATCAATAGCCACACATCTGTAGTCCACAGCTCAGTGACGCTGGAAAAGTAGATCATATATTAACTTGTTGATCTTGGTTACATCATTAAATTAATGTTGTAAACATTTGGACTACTCTATCAATATCAATGAACCTTTACTTGATTATCAAGAATAACAAGTTTTACCTGATGATGTATGAGGAGGGCAGGGCGGTCAGCAGAGCCATAGGCAAACCAAAGCCAAAGTAATAGGGCCAGTTCCTCTCAATATTGGACAGCCGTTGGTGCATCTCAATGCCTTTAACAAACAGACACAGTTTAGTTTGAGTTTTCCATTCAATCCAGAGGGTTTAGTATGGGTGTACTAGTAGTAACCTGAGGATCTCACCATGGTTGAACCAGCGATACTCAAAGCAGTACAGGGAGTAGAGCAGAGACATGTGGAGGAGGCTCACCATCTGTCCAATGGCATCGATGGGAAAGAGGCTCACAATCATACCCTAGACAACCATGAAAATACACATCACAATTATATTCACCGAGTACTGTGTGCATTTTCATTTCATTTGCTTTAGCTGAGAGTGGAGATGTTGTTATATTTGTTAGAGATCAATGCAGATCAAGTCGCTGCGTAAAATAAGTCCTCAAAACAAGAACAGCAGCCCTCTTCATCAGTTTCTAAAACCCCTAGACCTGTTACCTTATCCACATACAATTAAGACACAGGTAATGAAAGAAAGTACTTTTCTGATGATGAGCTAGCATCGTTTGTGAGGAGGATTTAATGGCACTGCTACAATATTCAGCAGCACAATGCCACAAAGCCTGCCTCTCTAAATTACAGTGGGTAAAACAGGAAGTAATCATTCCTAGGCCACATAATTTCCAACATAGGGAAAATCATATCAAATGATTTCAGAGTATTTGAATTTAGCAAAGCCTCTGCAGAGCATAACATGATACATGATCATGGACTTAGACTGATGGACATAGTGTCTGTCATAGACACCTGAAAGAGAACCTTGCTATGACCTGTTGAGAAGACATTGACCATTACACCCACTTTAACTTCAGCAGACCTGACGAAACTATTCACACTACAGCAGCTCAACAAGCTCCTGTACAGACTCCAGCTTCTTCTTCTCCCTCCTTTGCAGAACTGATAAGAGCACAACAGGATGTTCCCAAAAAATATGAACGTCCTCCGTTCTATGGCCCTGGTCACACACAATGCATTTGCTGCGCTTGTGTTTGCCTTTTATTGTTTTCTTTTTTCTGGAACGTGTTAAGATTATAGCATCCGTTGTACAGTCTATGGAGCAGACGCACAGCGCGCTCGGCAACGATGCAACACTTCAGCTCAGTAGTCTCGCCTTTTATTTTTCTTCTTTTTTTACCGTCAGATGGACGCTGTTCTCAGCAAAAATAAACAGAGAAATAATCTGTCCTCTGCCCGTGTTAACAGACCAGAGCAGTCACACCGGCACCTCACCAGCCCCACTATTCATCTCACCAGTCTACTCTTTTTCTTTTTTTCACCAGACGATCGCGTCTCTGCTAAAATAGATAGAGAAATAATCTGTTGACTCTGATTCACTGATTCTGTTGAAAATCAACATTTATTGAATGTAGCCTGTTATAAAATGATGTACAGCGCAGATACATTTACTGCTTCTCTATATGTCATCGGCCTGATATGCCTAACCTCCCTGGGACTTCAGACCCCGGTGTAAACACACACAGCCATTGTGGCCAAGGAACTAAAGGTACATGGTCGAGGAGTTCCTGGAACTCAAAGTTCAAAAGTTTTGGTGGAACAAGGCTTTATTTTACTTCTCCTCTTTCGGTTCTTATGTGAATTGGTGGCATCATGGCAGTCTAAAGTGTACTTTACAATGCTTGTGTGAAATAGGCTTGTTTTTGTAAGAAAAATTACCTAAATCTCTTTATCATGGCTATATTCTATGTTTTATAGAACATTATGTGGACTTTGAAGATATATGTTTTATTTATATATATATATATATATATATATATTTTTTTTATAAATATATTTTTATATATATATATATTTATATATATATATATATATATATATATATATATATATATATATATATATGTATTCATTTTATGGGTATTATAATGGCCTATTCAAAAAACAACGGAAATGCCAAATGTTCTAATCATTTTGGCCACCACTATTTTTCATTTTCCTTTATTTAACCTCGAAAGATCAATTGAGGGGTGACCCTCTTTTACAATGACATCGAGTTAATTACAGATACACAATGAAAATACACAACAAGCTGACAAAGAGACAACAACAATTAAAACATTCAGATCAATTGAATGAAGCAGAACAATAGCCCAATTAAAACAGTTACAAGTGGAGTGGGACTGATTCAAAATAATAAGTTTAAATTAGTTAACAGTTATGAGTGTATTTATTTTAATTGATGTTGTAGGCTGTTCCAGGAGTCAGGGGCACTGTGGCTAAAAGCAGTTTTACCAAGCTCAGACCGGGCGTATGGAACATATAACATGAGCATGTCAGTTGAGCGGGTTTGATAAAGGCCATCTGAAATAAGCAGCATTTCTGTCAAATATGGCGCATGCATATACAGGTCCTTCTCATATAATTAGCATATTGTGATAAAGTTCAATATTTTCTGTAATGTACTGATAAACATTAGACTTTCATATATTTTAGATTCATTACACACAACTGAAGTAGTTCAAGCCTTTTATTGTTTTAATATTGATGATTTTGGCAAAAAAAGTAAAGAAAAACCAAAAATCCCTATCTCAAAGAATTAGCATATTTCATCCGACCAATAAAAGAAAAGTGTTTTTAATACAAAAAAGTCAACCTTCAAATGATTATGTTCAGTTATGCACTCAATACTTGGTCGGGAATCCTTTCGCAGAAATGACTGCTTCAATGCGGCGTGGCATGGAGGCAATCAGCCTGTGGCACTGCTGAGGTGTTATGGAGGCCCAGGATGCTTCGATAGCGGCCTTAAGCTCATCCACAGTGTTGGGTCTGGTGTCTCTCAACTTCCTCTTCACAATATCCCACAGATTCTCTATGGGGTTCAGGTCAGGAGAGTTGGCAGGCCAATTGAGCACAGTAATACCATGGTCAGTAAACCATTTACCAGTGGTTTTGGCACTGTGAGCAGGTGCCAGGTCTTGTTGAAAAATTAAATCTTCATCTCCATAAAGCTTTTCAGCAGATGGAAGCATGAAGTGCTCCAAAATCTCCTGATAGCTAGCTGCATTGACCCTGCCTTTGATAAAACACAGTGGACCAACACCAGCAGCTGACATGGCACCCCAGACCATCACTGACTGTGGGTACTTGACACTGGACTTCAGGCATTTTGGCATTTCCTTCTCCCCAGTCTTCCTCCAGACTCTGGCACCTTGATTTCCGAATGACATGCAAAATTTGCTTTCATCCGAAAAAAGTACTTTGGACCACTGAGCAACAGTCCAGTGCTGCTTCTCTGTAGCCCAGGTCAGGCGCTTCTGCCGCTGTTTCTGGTTCAAAAGTGGCTTGACCTGGGGAATGCGGCACCTGTAGCCCATTTCCTGCACACGCCTGTGCACGGTGGCTCTGGATGTTTCTACTCCAGACTCAGTCCACTGCTTCCGCAGGTCCCCCAAGGTCTGGAATCGGCCCTTCTCCACAATCCTCCTCAGGGTCCGGTCACCTCTTCTGGTTGTGCAGCGTTTTCTGCCACACTTTTTCCTTCCCACAGACTTCCCACTGAGGTGCCTTGATACAGCACTCTGGGAACAGCCTATTCGCTCAGAAATTTCTTTCTGTGTCTTACCCTCTTGCTTGAGGGTGTCAATGATGGCCTTCTGGACAGCAGTCAGGTCGGCAGTCTTACCCATGATTGCGGTTTTGAGTAATGAACCAGGCTGGGAGTTTTTAAAAGCCTCAGGAATCTTTTGCAGGTGTTTAGAGTTAATTAGTTGGTTCAGATGATTAGGTTAAGAGCTCGTTTAGAATACCTTTTCATGATATGCTAATTTTTTGAGATAGGAATTTGGGGTTTTCATGAGCTGTATGCCAAAATCATCAGTATTAAAAAAACAAAAGACCTGAAATATTTCAGTTGGTGTGCAATGAATCTAAAATATATGAAAGTTCAATTATTATCATTATATTATGGAAAATAATCAACTTTATCACGATATGCTAATTATATGAGAAGGACCTGTATATATATATATATATATATATATATATATATATATATATATATATATATATATATATATTAGGGGTGTAACGGTACATGTATTTGTACCGTACCGTGACGGTACAGGCACGTATTTGGTGTTACAGAGGTGGACCGCGGTCCGTTTGTGGCGTACATAGCGTTATATGGCGAATGTACAGGCTTGTTTTGCTGTGTGGAACTTAAAACTTGTCGTCGGAGTTCCCCCCGGACCATTTAGCCTCCGGCTCGGCTCGCACGTGCGCAGTAGCAGCCAGCGATTGAGAGTCTCTTATCTCCATGGTGAGCATGAGGGTCAGGCAGTGTTGCTAACTTAGCAACTTTGTCACTATATTTAGCGACTTTTCAGACCCCTATGGCGACTCTTTTTTCAAAATAAGCGACCAATCTAGCCGCTTCTTCTGGTGTTATTGGCGACTTTTGGAGACCCTGGCTGTCGCTAAAGCATGTATCGCTCTTAACTTCTAAACAAGCAGCGGGTGACTCCGCGGCCACTCCCCCCGTCCCAGAGCACTGACAGGCGGCCGAGTTCTCACGCAGCAGTCAGAGCAAGAGATAAACAGCTCTCCACTCTAGTGTTCCGTTTGCGTCACTATTAGCAGTTATAGTAACCCTCATTTACAGTCTATCAGTAGTGCAAATTAGGGGTGTGCACGTGTACACGTGTACACGTGCACACCCCTAATCTGCACGTGTACACGTGTAACCGTTTAGTAAATCATAACCGTTTAGGAAAAATCAATAAACGAAAACCGTTTTTTTTTTTTTTTCAAATTTCAAAGTTTTTAAACATGTTCTGGAGACACGTGTTTATTGATTTTACATCACTAATAAACTAATTGGGGAGGATAAAAGCTAGTCTGCCGAGAATCTGTCTGTCCCTCGGCGAGTGTGTGTGAGTGAGTGTGTGTATCGGCGCACACACACACACGGGGAGTCGCCGTGCTGGGGCTCGACTCACAGCCGCGGAAGAGTGATGAAAGATAACCTAAAGATTAAAGTTACCCGGATGACGTGAACTACGCTCGTAAGTAGCCCGAACTTTATAACACCTGTTCAACATGCATTTAACGTGGACATGTAGAAAGCGATAGGCTATATTAATCAGGAAATGAATGAAGCGCGATTATGACGGCGAACGTGTGTGTGTGTGTGTGTGTGTGTGTGTGTGTACCATGGACCTATTATAAGAGGTGTGTAAACGAGCGTAGTTCATGTCAATTGTGTGTTTACAGGCGAACGAACGCGTATGTGTGTGTGTGCGCGCGCGCGCCTACAAGACGGCGGGGGCACGAGGACAATGACGTCACGGTTAACCGTGTACACGAAAAAAAAGGGGTCGTGTAACCGTTTACAATTTTTTGTAACCGTTCACACCCCTAGTGCAAATAAAGATGTTATACAGTGCTATCGAACAGAGAGCGAACTGCATGACGAAAGTCAATAGGAAACCGGAGCTTGCAGGCGCCCCCCTGTTATTCAAATCCCGTTTGAGAGATAATTTAAGATTCCAGGTGAATTATGAAAACAGTGATAGACGTTTGGAACAATGTCGGTTGTTTCACTGCGATCGCCTATGCGGCAACACGTCGAACATGCATTTTAGAAGGCACCAAAATAAATAAATAATAAAAAAAAAATACGGGGCGATAGTGTATTACAGAACAGTTAGTGGCGTTCGGGGCACAGAATCTAGGTCTACTATAGGCTACTGACGAAAATCACACAACACATTGCATCTATTTATTAACAATATTTATGAATTTAGGCTATATTTTGCTGCTCCAACTCAAATTCAGCCCAGCCAGGCGATAGTTAAGTTTCAGTTTCGTTTTCATCTCCGTGGTATACAGCCGTTTGGACCAGCTGATCGGCTCCCGACAGCAGGAGTCAGTCTGCGTTCCAGTTGTACTGGGAAGTCGGATTTATGGTGCCAGTGATAACTGAACTAAATGATAAAATAAAGTGATCTTCTCCTTCCTATATCTGTCCCTCCACTGCACACTCAGTCACTACTATCCATGCTAAAAGGAAGTAGGATTATATAACCTCATTTAGCACATTATTTTTAAATATTTTATATTATTTATTTATTTATTTTCTCCCCCATCTAATTTTGACGATTTTTAGAAAAATGTGTTGGTCTGTAAGCGCTAAGGGAGCATGTTTAAATAAAACCTGTGAACCTTAACTTTTAAATGTATTTTATTGTGCTACGCAGGCTTAGATATTAAGGTTTTGGTAGACTTGACAATTCATACTATTTTTTCAGAAAACCCTCAGGCATTAAGGACATGCATCCTAGATTGCCATAGTCGTCAATGGGTTAAGAGAGCTGCATCAATATTTTCTTTTTTTAAAGCCAAAAAGACCCATTAATAGCCTACTGTATATTTTTTCATTGCAATTTTAGTTTATACTGAACCTACACTAGTATTTAATAAGTATTTTATTTATTGGAGAATTGCAGCAGTATGTTTATATTTGTTATGCATTTTATTTGTATGTTACATACTGTCAGCTAGTTACTGACAGCTAAAGCTGTTCATTCTCTCTTAACTATGAACCGTACCGTACTGTACCGTACCGTGACTTCAAAACCGAGGTACGTACCGAACCGTGACTTTAGTGTACCGTTACACCCCTAATATATATATATATATATATATAAGTGATTCTTGAGAACCGGGACAAAAGGCCATCTTCCATATGTGAGCCAGCGCCTCAGTGTGACATGTACCTGGATGAGGAAGAGCGCCTGGAGCAGCAGGTTGAAGAGCATGTCTGCGATGATCTTACTGACGCTGGGAAAGGGCTGGGCCTTACATCCAGACACTTCAAAAGCTAGGTCAGCTATATCCTGCAACAGAGAACAACACTTTGATATGCCACTGCAACTAGGAACGCACAGGACCAGTGAGTTAACAGTTTAAACGCCTGCTGCCTCACTAGACAGACTTGGATCGCTACATTAACGGCTTGGTAATTGTCTAGAAGAATGTTAAGGCTGAAGGGCTTCTGAAACGTTCAACATTGGGCTTGGTTTTCTCAATGTTTTTTTGCTTATAGACTATTCTGAATGAGAACTTCTTGGGCAACTGGTTGGGGAAATGAGTCGCTAGGTGCATCCCTAACTGCAACAAAGCTAAATAAAACATTACAAATATAAGGATTTGGAACAATCTTGTATTTGGCTTTGTGATGGCACAAGATAAAACTATAAAACAAATTGCTGTTCCTGTGTAATAAAATTATTCTCATTGATTGATAGAAGCACTTGTAAGAATCCCAAATAGTTTTGCTTCAGGCAACAAGTCAGAATGTCCGGCTAATTCCCCCTCTGTGTATGGTGCTGTGGGCCAACAGACCCTTCAGAGTAGTGGAATAGTGATCTTCATGGTTCAGACCTGATTTTCATCAGATCTGTAGCAGCTGGAAGGCTTTTACTGTGAAGCAGCTGAAGTGACAGGAGTCCAGTTGATTGGTGACTTTGGTTCAACTCACTGCTCAATCAAAATGTATCGGTATCTGCTGGATATTTCCCCTTTGTTGGTGTGTTTTTGTATTTTCTTTGTTTTACATACGAAGAACCAGTATGAAACATTTAAGAGTGTTGAATAGGGTACACACTTTGTAAATATGGCATGTCAGACACACACAGCGTTCCAAATTATAAGGCAAATTAGATTTGCCAAGATTTTCCTAAATAGTCGATGCAAATCACAGTCAGTATAATTTTCAAGTCATCAACCGTTAGAGTATAATTCGAATTTTATTGAACAAACCTCCCAATAATAATTTTTCTGGGGACTCAGAACCAGTCAGTATCTGGTGTGACCACCAGTTGCCAAAACAAAGCAGTCTAGGCATAAACAGTACTATATAATATCATTATCATCAATTGTCCCCCCCACTTTTGAAAATGCACTCCAGAATGCCTGTTTGTCCCCCCCACTTGTTTAGCCAAATCGACGTCCATGACGCCGGTCAAGCACATCCCAAACATGCTCAATGGGTGACATGTCCGGTGAGTATGCTGGCCATGCAAGAACTGGGACATTTTCAGCTTCCAAGAATTGTGTACAGATCCTTGCAACATGGGGCCGTGCATTATCTTGCTGAAACGTGAGGTGATGTTCATGGATGTATGGCACAACAATGGGCCTCAGGATCTCATCACGGTATCTCTGTGCATTCAAAATGCCATCAATAAAATGCACCTGTGTTCTTCGTAGGGATGGGGCCGATCCGATCCAGTATCAGTATCGGGTCCGATATGGCCGAAATCTGCGTATCGGATATCGGACTGACAGCTCCGATATTAAAATCCGATTTTTTTTTTTTTTTTTTTTTTTTTACTATGTAAGAGCGAACATGCGCCGACGTTCGGTGGAGGGAGAGAGGACATCACTTTCTATTTTGACATACAGTACATATCAGTTTGTTAGCCAGTGAGCTAACCAAAGCTAATCAAAGTCAAGGAAGTGGAGAGGCTTGTGACAAATTCTACTATGTAAAATACAGCCAGAGAGAGGAAGACTGTTTAGACAAACAGACCACCACATATTCTAGTGGGGCAGAAGTGATCATTGAGAAGGATTTGTTTTGTGTGACTCTATAATTCTGCCTTTAAGATAAACCTTTTTGCATTTGTGTATATGTATTGCTCTTTTAAATTAGAATTGCTTAAGCCTTCCTAGCCTAATACATAAAATCACCACCAACAAAAAAATGTATAACAATTATGATATCGTATCGGTCAGTATCGGTAGATATCCAAACCCTAGGTATCGGAATCGGAACTAAAAAAAGTGGATCGTCCCATCCCTAGTTCTTCGTCCATAACAGATGCCTGCCCATACCATAACCCCACCACCACGGGCCACTCGATCCACAACATTGACATCAGCAAAGCGCTCACCCACACGACGCCACACACGCTGTCTGCCATCTGCCCTGAACAATGTAAACCGAGATTCATCCGTGAAGAGAACACCTCTCCAACGTGCCAGACGCCATCGAATGTGAGCATTTGCCCACTCAAGTCTGTTACGCCGACGAGCTGGAGTCAGGTCAAGACCCCGATGAGGACGACGAGCATGCAGTTGAGCTTCCCTGAGACGGTTTCTGACAGTTTGTGCAGAAATTGTTTGGTTATGCAAACCAATTGTTTCAGCAGCTGTCTCAGTGGCTGGTCTCAGACGATCTTGGAGGTGAACCTGCTGGATGTGGAGGTCCTGGGCTGGTGTGGTTACACATGGTCTGCGGTTGTGAGGCCGGTTGGATGTACTGCCATATTCTCTGAAACGCCTTTGGAGACGGCTTATGGTGGAGAAATGAACATTCAATGCACGTGCAACAGATCTGGTTGACATTCCTGCTGTCAGCATGCCAATTGCACGCTCCCTCAATGCTTGTGGCATCTGTGGCATTTTGCTGTGAGACAAAACTGCACATTTCAGGGTGGCCTTTTATTGTGGACAGTCTAAGGCACACCTGTGCACTAATCATGATGTCAGATCAGCATCTTGATGTGGCACACCTGTGAGGTGGGATGGATTATCTCAGCAAAGCAGAAGTGCTCACTATCACACATTTAGACATATTTGTGAACAATGTTTGAGAGAAATGGCATTTTGCTGTGAGACAAAACTGCACATTTCAGGGTGGCCTTTTATTGTGGACAGTCTAAGGCACACCTGTGCACTAATCATGATGTCAGATCAGCATCTTGATGTGGCACACCTGTGAGGTGGGATGGATTATCTCAGCAAAGCAGAAGTGCTCACTATCACACATTTAGACATATTTGTGAACAATGTTTGAGAGAAATGGTAATATTGTGTATCTGGAATTAATTTTAGATCTTTAAGTCCATCTCATGAAAAATGGGAGCAAAAACAAAAGTGTTGCGTTTATATTTTTGTTGAGTGTATTTAGTGAAATCAAAAGCTATTTCAATCAAAAACATCTTAACAGGCCAAGTTACATGTTAACATAGGACCCCTTATTTGATATCACCTTCGCAATTCTTGCATCCATTGAACTTGAGAGTTTTTGGAGAGTTTCTGCTTGAATATCTTTGCAGGATGCCAGAATAGCCTCCCATAGCTGCTGTTTTGATGTGAACTGCCTCCCAACCTCATAGATCTTTTGCTTGGGGATCCTCCAAAGGTTCTCAATAAGGTTGAGGTCAGGGGAAGATGGGGGTCACACCATGATTTCTCTCCTTTTATGCCCAAAGCAGCCAATGACACAGAGGTATTATTTGCAGCATGAGATGGTGCATTGTCATGCATGAAGATTTTACTACGGAAGGCACTGTTCTTCTTTTTGTACCACGGAAGAAAGTGGTGAGTCAGAAACTCAACATACTTTGCCGAGGTCATTTTCACACCGTCAGGGACCCTAAAGGGGCCTACCAGCTCTCTCCCCATGATTCCGGCCCAAAACATGACTCCACCACCTACTGTCTGACATCGCAGCCTTGTTGGGACATTGTGGCCATTCACCAACCATCCACTACTCCATCCATCCGACCATCCAGGGTTGCACGGCACTCATCAGTAAACAAGACTGTTTGAAGATGAGTCTTCATGTATTCTTGAGCCCACTGCAACTCTTTCAGCTTGTGATCATTGATTAGGGGTGGCCGAATAATAGGTGTATGCACAACTGCAAACTTCTGGATCCTACACCTTGAGGTACCAGAAGCTTCAAATACCTGTCTGCTGCTTTGTGATGGCATTTTAGCAGCTGCTCTCCTATTCTGATGAATTTGTCTGGCAGAAACCTTCCTCATACTACCTTTATCCGAACGAACCCGTCTGTGCTATGAATCAGCCACAAATCTCTTCACAGTACGATGATCACACTTAAGTTTTCGTGAAATATTTAATGTTTTCATACCTTGTCCAAGGTATTGCACTATTTGACGCTTTTAGGCAGCAGAGAGATCCTTTTTCTTTCCCATATTGCTTGAAACCTGTGGCCTGCTTAATAATGTGGAACGTCCTTGTTAGTAGATTTCGTTTGATTGGGCTTACTTAGCAAACTGATTATCACAGGTGTCTGAGATTGATTTCAATGATCCAAAGCGCCCTGAGACACAATACCATCCATGAGTATCCATTAAATACAAAAAATTAAATGTTTATGACACTTAATTCCAATTTGCATAATAATTTGGAACACAGTGTATGTGTGGAGAGTCTGACCTGGAACCAGATGGCGTTGACTATCTTGCTGAGGACAAAGAGAGGGAGGACCCAGAGAGCACTGAAGACGGAGGTGAGGATGAACTCTAGCCAGGCCCACACACTGCCATGGAGGGAGGGGTCACCTGCAGGGAACACAGTTGGGTGACTGACAGCCTAACAGAGCTGAGAACATCATTCACTAGCAGCCATACTTGCATACAGCAATACATACCGATGATTTTAGCTGTGAGAGTCTGCAGCAGGGGGATAAACACCCGGTAGAAGAGGAAGAGACTGAGCTGCACAGAGACAATGCAGTGAAGAAGGTTAATGTTCAACTCGTGCCTCTCTACAACCTTATACAATCTACAATACAAAAAAAAGGAAATAGAATTTTTTTTAAAGCTTTTTGAGATTGTGTATTTATATAAATTACATTCAAGACATTGTAATACTTCTTTTAGGAAGTGCAGACAGCATTAAAAGTATTATAAGACCAGTTTGTATTAACAGGTGGATAAGCACAGCCATACAGAAGCCTTATTACCACGGAAACCCCAATACCATAGTGTGTGAGTGATGAGGCTTCACATCTTACCCAGAACACTCCTCCATTCCAGGCACAGCACTGGACAATCCTGCTGGCTACTTTGGGATCACTGAAAGAGAAGATAAAGAACGACAATGTCCATCAGTGTTGAATGTTAAGGGTCAGTTGTGTAGGGGGTCAAACCTATGGACAGCTCTGTGCCGCCACCGTGCGGCCAAAACACTGCAGTACACCTTTACCTCTTCAGGTGGGCATATCCAAACGCTAGCCGGAAACTCCACCCCGGTGGAAAACCGGGACCTTTAAAAAGGATGCCCCGCGGCTTCCTCTTTCTTTCTCGTGCTCGGTGTTAGCTGACCCACATATAGAAACAACAAGTCTGTACAGACCTACAGGGCCTCCTTCGATCCCTGAACCAACCACCACGTGTTTTACTAAAGTTATCGCCTGCGGCCGCGGCGATATCCAAAACGACGAAGTGAGTTGAAGCTGTTCCGTTGGAACGACCAGAAGGACTAGGAAACAGGCGGTTTACCTAGAAACTTAGCCTCTTGGACCGCGGACCGGAAGCCGGTCGATTTGTTCCCGACCGCCATCTTCCGCACAGAATCAGCAGTGCCCTTTTTGCCTCTCTCCTGCGATCGGAAGACCGCAGAGACCAGCTCCCCGACCGCCAAAGGCTCGGAGCCTGGATTGGATCGCCGTCTTGCGAGCCCCGTCAGTCCGGAAAGGATTGGCTGCCCGCCACAACGACGAGCAGCGGAAACTAGGTTTCCCCCAAGTGAGATTTTGGCATATAATTACCTGGGCAGATGTTTAGTTATTATTACTTTTTAAAGTGTGAACAATACTGTTTATTTTCAAATTTGTGTTTGCCATTTTGAACAAGCTGTGTGATCTATCTCCGTTTGTCCTCCCCCACGGAGAGCCAGAGCGGGAAAGTTTGATCATTTTCATTCAACGCTGCAGTGTGGTTTTAAGTCTGCTGTATGTTTCAAAAACCTCACACCTTTCTTTTTCCCCCTCCCCGCGCTCAAGCGTGGTCTTTCCTCCTCTTCCTCTCCTGCACGCACGTACACACACGTTAGATAACCCTTATGGTAGTCTTTATCAGATAGAATTGGTGTTAAGATCTTTGGTAGAATCCCTTTTAAAGAGCTAGTGGCTTTTCGAAATTCCCCGCCTCAAATCCCTTCTAAAAGGTAGACGCCCTTTTGAGTACCCGTGGTAGTCACTTCCCCCATCGGGTGGAAGTAGAATAGCCTTGACTAGCCTAGCCATCCAGGGACGCCATTTTGTGGTCTTAATAACCTAGCCTATTTCGGTCGCCATTTTGTGCCTCTCGAGTCCTAAGTCACGTGAGAACTCCCCCGTTCCTTTTCTTACTTCGTTTCACCCACACACCACACCCACACACACACACTCACTCAGACGTACCCACACACTCCCTCACTCACTCACTCCCACACACACACCCATATTGGTACATGGCTGTATAAACAACAATGTTCTAGACGTTTTTCTTTGATTAAGTGTATTTGCTTTATGCGTGTATAAAACGGATGTTACCTTAAGTTTCATTGTGGTTAAAATAAATGTTCTTATATTGTAACCAGAAGTGTTTGTGATTTATTTGTGTGGATATTATTGGAGTGTCAACAATCAACAAGTGAAAGATTCTGTAGCCTTCAGTGTTAAGATCATATTACCAAATTTATAATAGTAATTACTTGATTACATTATTTTATGGAAATGATCATTGAGACTAGGATTTGCTAATGTTGATTTGTTTAACTGAACATTAAGCTAATCAACATTTGAGAATAAATCCTTTGATTAAACGAGACAATTTGCTATTACTTTTCCATTCTTGAATGAATGCTGGTGACCCTTTTGAACTTTAATAAATTATTAAAGTATTATTAATCATCAGATTAATTTCTAATAGCTGAATTAATCTGAACCACCTGTACCTGCTACAGTTGGATTGAACTTGTTCTTGCTTAAACAGAGTCAAACAAACAGCTGTGTTAACCCATTGATGACTATGGCAATCTAGCATGTCCTTAATGCCTGAGGGTTTTCTGAAAAAATAGTACGAATTGTCAAGTCTTTTATTTTTTAAGATATTTTTTGGGCATTTTTATGCTTTATTGATAGTGCAGAGAGACAGAGGTGAAATGGGGCAGAGAGGGGAGTGACATGCAGAGAAGGACCGCGGGTGGGAATCGAACCCGGGTCTGCTGCTGGGCCCGGCCCGGGAGAGGGACGCCTTACCAACTGAGCTAAAGGCGCCCCCACACAGGGCCTGCGGTAGCCAGGGGCCAGGGTGGGCCGTGCCCACCCAAATTTGGGCTGTGCCCACCCAATCAAAAAAAATTTTTTTTTTTTTTTTTAGGTGGAAGTCCAGACCCACTATCGGACGGACCTGTTCATTCGCTGTCCAAGAAAATGTCAAATAAAATTCAGACAATTAATTAATACTAAAGAATATACCATTACCATGCATTGCTTCTAATTGTATATTGGGTGGGCAAGACAGCCTGCCTCCAAGTTACCCACCCGCTTAAAGTGGTCACTGGTCAGCAGAGCCGGCCCGAGGCATAAGCGAAATGAGCGGTTGCTTAGGGTCCCGACTGCCAGGGGGGCCCCCCCAATTTATTTTTTTAGTTTGTGTGTTTGATATCAACATCATATTATGTAAATGTAAATTATTAATTTAATTTAAAAAAGTGTTCTTCTGCTTCGTTCCTCTCACTGCATTTAAATGAATTCATTAAATTACAGAAAAATATGTCCCGTAAAAGAAAAAGAGCACCAAGCCCATCCCAGAGGACCCTGCATAATATTTTTATATTATTTCAAATTTATATTTCTATGGAAAATCCATGTGTCTTTCTTCAATAGCTTCTAATTCATCCGACCCAGTGTCTCCAAATTATTTGTTCACACAAAATTCCTCAGATTTAGCCTCTTAATTTTCCTCTCAAAGTGCACCAGATTCATGCATTTCACTTTAAAAAGGTAAAAAAAAATCTCCCGGGGGGGCATACCCCCGGATCCCCCTAGCAGAGTTGTGACCTCGGCTGGCTACTATTTTCACCCAGCTGGACATTGGAGCCAATAGTGGAAATACTATATATCTATGTGTATAGTATATAGCTCTGGACTACCACCATCCAGGTTGCCCAGTCCCAAAGCTTTCTCTTCAATCAGCTCAGGCTGCCTACAGTTAATACTGCGATTAAAAAAAAATTATATTGTATATAATGTATATTACATGTTATTCATAAACATTTTGGAGAAAAAAAACATGCAAGAATCAAATCTCCCACACAGCAACACTCAGTTTATTTGCATATTGTGTTCTACACAAAAATCAGATGCAGAGATCTTACAAGGGCAAAAAATGTATGCGCGCGCTCGCATCTTCGGTCTCTCTGCCCAGTGTGCCCACCTAAAATTTCTACAGGCCCACCCTAATCTGACTGTCTAGAACCGGGCCTGATTTGTCAAGTATACCAAAACCTTACCATCTAAGCATGTGTAGCACATAGAAACATGAAATAAAATTTATTTTCGCTCCCTTAGCGATTACAAACCAACACATTTTTCTAAAAATCGTCAAAATTAGATGGGGGGGGGGTAAAAAAATAATATAACATATTTAAAAATAATGTGCTAAATGAGGTTCTAATCCTGCTTCCTTTTAGCATGGATAGTAGTGACTGAGTGTGCAGTGGAGGGATAAAGATAGACGGATATAGGAAGGAGGAGATAGCTTTATTTTATAATTTAGTTTAATTATCACTGGCACCATAAATCCAACTTCCCAGTACAACTGGAACGCAGACTTAAGGCCGAATTCCACCGGCTGCCTCTCCGGTCCTTCTCCGCTCCAGCACGATAGCGGAGCTGTCATTTTTTACTTTAGTCAGTGGGTGAGTTTCCACCAAGTCCGCTGCACCGTCTCTCTGCTCCGCTGCTGCTCCAGCTGTCCGGTGAAATACACACTGCTTCTATTTCTGCCGGATGCCTGAGCTCACCGCATCAATTTAGCACAGAACACATCGAGATAGACAGGAACACAGGCGCCGACAAAACAATAAAACCTCCGCTTAATTTTCAAAATAAGACACTTGGTGTGTTCACTGCAGGTAACAATCTCAAAACAGAGACACATACAAGCATGTCCACTGTTCTTTTACTCGTTCAGATGGGAACAATAACCTTCCTTGCGTTTGTTGTTGTGTAAATACCATATAGGAGAATCATATTATCTAGAACGATCGCCCGTCACTTTTATTACCGCGGGAACTCCTCGGTCTCACGACTCCAGCTGTTCAGCGGTGCTGGCCGTGCCTGCTTTGAAAACGGAGCCAGTGGGTATTGACGGACGTGGGCGCACGGAGCAAAACCGTTGGACACCGCACGCGCAGCCAGTGGAATCAGAAATCACATACCCCAGCTTTAAGTCCCAAAGTGACATACTCAACATCCTGGTGTGGTGGTTATGTGACAGGTACACAACAAGTGAAGGAATAAGCTCATTTTAAAAAGCTTGTTTTTTGTTACTAAAGGGGAGTTTAAACCCATTCAACAATTCAAATGCTTTAATAGTGTGTCCTGTATTACATGTAACCTAGTCTGACCATATTTTATGAACAAATGTATATAGAACAAGTTAGGAAAATATTGCTGTGACATATACGTCACATCAGGCCTTTAGCCTTAAAATAGTCATGGAAATCCTGATGTCCTATATTTGTCACACTAACAAAAATGGTAATAAGCTGATCAATTAATTTAGCTGTTTCAATTATTTTGAATTAATATATTTTCTTTTGTTCAATTCAAAGTACGTTTGAACAAATATAAACAAAAATGAATGACAACACATTCTTCTAGTAGGGTTAAAAAATTAAAAAAGGAAGGATTAAATTTAGGATTAAAAAAACAAACATCAGCAATGTGTTCTATGTGGTCCACTTGGTTTGTGTTATAATTTATAACCCCCATAATTTTCGTTTAAGGAGAAATGGATCTGGGTACTTATGGGTTGACTCAGAACTCTGATCTAATATCACCTCTGCAATTCAGAAAAAAACAGGCCAAACATTTTTTCTCAAGATAATTATTACACTTCCGAATCAGAAGCAATATTTAAGAAAAAAGTAGCTGTAGGCATATATAACTACAACTACTTTTTTCTATATATTTCTATATATATAAAATATTTAGGCAGGCGGTTCTTAAACCATGTGCAGCAAACAGACTGTCACTACTTTTAAATTGGGAGTGTAAGACACATTAGGGGACAGTATCGAAGAGACTGTTCCTCAGCAAGTGATCACAGTTACTACATCATTTCTATATTCATATTAAGCTATTTAACAAGGCTTTCCTGTTACTTTGGGAACATCACACAGCCTGACATAAATCTGCTCTACGTCACAGATGTTAGAAAACTAAGTGCAACAGAAATAATTAATTGTGAATGTAGAGCATGGTCACCGTGTGTAAGGTGGCTGCCTATATGAACGACAGAAGGGCTAAGAATACTGATCAGATGAATGATCGATCAAACGTAAAACCATCAGGAAATGATAAAAACACCCCGATGGAGTGATTTTGCTTCAGGGACGTGATGTGCCACACTTTCTTCAGCTGCAGCGTAAAGTGACAACAAACAAACTGAGCGAACATACCCGCACAACTCACTTCCTGAAACAGGCCACAGACATAGAAACATTCCATTGTATAAGTATTGTTTGCCTGTTCAAAGAACCAGGGGATCTTGTTGACAGCACCTAGTCCCAGGCTGTGTAAACTCCTCTTTTGATAGGATTTTTAGGATAAACTCTTTCTAAAGATAAATGTAGTCATTTAGTTGGTGGAGAATGTGTGAAATGGTGCACAGCATGGGAGGTGCCCAGGAAGCTCTACCTGGGAGGATCATGTCAAGAGGAGCTGCTAAAAAAAACGGGAACATATAAGCATGATGCAGGAGCACATCTGACTGCACTCTGGCTTAAAGTAAGATGAATAGTTGATAGTGTGTGTGTGTGGCCTACTTGTCCGGTTTGCGCTCCTCACTCTGTGCCCGTCTCTGAGCCAAGGCTCCGCTGGCTCTTCTCCTCCGCTGCTCCTCCCTTTTCTGCTGGATGCGGGCATCCAGCTTGGAGATTGTTCCAATCCCCAATATGGAGTCCTTGATCCCCTAGAGTACCAAGACAAAGAGAGACCACTCATAATCTTTCTGTTTAGCAATGACTTGTCAGGGCTGTACGCTTATTTTTTTAGGTGGTAGCACTGGTGCTAGCAAGCAAAAAAATTCAGTAGCACAAAAATAAATTTGGTAGCACACAAAGTAGGCTATGATTGAAAACTTGCATAACCTTAACCCTTGCATTTTGCTCTAATTACCTTTGAGCATGTCATCCTGGTCTCATTTGAGATTCACAATTAATATGATATCCTAGTGTGTGCAGTAATAATTGTAGAAAAATGAATAGGGGTGCACTGATTGCAATTTAGAAAAAAGAATCTGACCTGCCAATTGCAATTTTTTGCTGATTCAGAATTATTATTATAATGTCCTTCTGTTAATTAAAACCAAACTTTAAAACATTAAACATAGCCTATTAAATAAATAAGTATACATATTGGTACAATTTAGGATAAATTAAATAGGTTGTTGTGAATGTGTTGGGAGTAGCTTTTCAGTGGCTTATTTAAAACTTTGGTTGCGTTCCGAATCGCATACTCGATTTTTACTTTCTTTTTTCTATTCTACATACTACATCCGACGATAAAAATAATCTAGTTAGGATGCAGTAGGCATACTATTGGGACTCAGGTTGTGTTCCGAATCACATACTTTCTACTATATAGTATGTAGAAAGAAGATTAGGATGTCCCGATTCTTGTGGCCAGATTTAGGATGGTTAGAAGTACCCGGATGACATACTTCATGCGGCCAAGATTGTTAGTGTTGAAAAGTGCATCCTATTTGGGCGATTCTGACCCACAATCCAGTGCGCACGAGAAGTGACGTCACATCGACGAAGCCTCCATATGAAAACAAACGGGGATGCGACGGATATAAAAGCAAGAGGCAAGATCAAGGCGCAATGTTATGATGAAATAAGAGAACGTTGGTTTCTAGTTTTTTTGATGTGGTTTTTACTGAGAGGGTTTTTATCATGGGAGCTGCTTACAAAAAAGAAAAAAAAGAAAAATGTCAGCTCCTTAACTTCCTCTCAGGTGAGGCGAAGATGGCCATATATATAAGCAGAAAGAACAGAGTGGAGAACAGAGAAGGGCAGGAGGCAAAGGCAGTGTGGCTGGTCAACATTAGAGCAAGACTCTGGCTAGATTTTAGATTCTATAAACACATTGGAGACTTAGACGCTTTTAAACAGCGCTGGTGTTTTAATGATGTTGTCTGTTCAGTTGTTGATGAAGAGTTGGTTTTTGCACAAGTTTTTACTAGATGAATATTTTTTAATCATACTGGGATTTTAATACATTAGCACTTTGTTTGAACTGTTGAATTGTAAAAACTAAATTTGTGTAAATAAAGTGTTTTGGAAATCTCTCTCTCTCTCTCTCTCTCTCTCTCTCTCTCTCTCTAATTGGCATGACAGTTTTTTAAAAAGCAATATTGCCAAAGCAAACATCAAATAATTCAAACAAATATTCAGACAATACACAATGTGTCAAAATAAAACAATATACAATATGAACGATATATACATCTGTATGAATATTATATTGTGTGTGTGCCTCAATCATTTACTCTCTCTCTCTCTCTCTCTCTCTCTCTCTCTCTCTACTCGCTGCTAGAATCAATCGCCTCGTTTGAGAAGGAGCCGTCTTGCTAAGACCTGCGCAATTATCGGTGCTGCGCCGCTGCTGAATGAACGTGGGGGAAACACTGCTGAGTGATAAAGCATATTACTGAAAAACAAAGCTAGGGATTTGGAGTTGACATAGGCCTATGTACGTTATTTTGCCATTATTTTACTGGTCCGGCCCTCTTGAGATCAGAGAGGCTGTATGTGGCCCTCGAACCAAAATGAGTTTGACACCCCTGGGTTACAGGCTTGATGCAGGCATTGCAAGAGAAGGATTTGCAACAAAATATTAAGTCTGATTAACTTTAATTCATTTTTAGTCTATCTGTTCCAATACTTTTGCTCACCTAAAAATGTGGTGTTCCTTTACAAATAATGCTATCTTCACAGTTGTGTATCAGATCCAAATGTAAATACATGGAAATGAAAGCTGAAATGTTGATCTATTGTTTCATATTCAGATTTTGGTGTCAAACCCAAATGTTCCCAGTCTACAGCAAAAATAAAGGAATTGGCCTCACTGTTCCAATACTTTTGGAGGGCACTGTATATCGCCGACCAGAAAATGTTGTGAAGATGGGCATGAAGATGTTTTGCTTGAGCAATCAATCAATAATATACAATAAAACCATGTTGTTGCAAAGAGAATAATGGTTAATTGGCTTAGGCTACTTACTGTCTGGGATTTATGTTGGCAGTGAACTCGGAGCAGAAATACATTAACACTGTATACTTAAGTATTTGTTTATTTAGTATCGTCATCACTATATTTAACAATGTAACTGCATATCGTGTGTGTGTGCTGACCGTGGCAACATTGCGGACGAAGGCCCTGACGCTGTCTGTCATCTCTGGAGCGGCTGCAGATCCATCAACTGCGGAAGGTGGGGGGGCTGGTGAGCCGGGGGTCAGCTCTCATGGCAGGGAGGGGCTCACCGACTAACCTAGGACAGCCCAACACCACACGCGCACACACACACTGGTTACCAACAGAACAAGACATGCCGGGAGAAACAGCTGCTCCTCTATTCTGGAGTCAATCAGTTTTATAAGATCGAATTTGTCTACTTCATTTCACCACCCATGATAAATGTATCCAATACTAGTGTCAGTACAATTAAACTTAAAGGCCTACTTCACCGGTTTGAATATGAAGGTGTATTGAATTCTGAGATCCTATGTAGTATAAATGTGCAAACAAAATTGAAATCGGTTCATCCTAGCCTGAGAAAAGGCAGAAAGAGTGTTTTTTAACCCTATATTTCTCTTTCTCGTGGCATCACAGAAAGAGAAATATAGGGTTAAAAAAGAACGTACTTTGTAAATATTACTGTGATGTCACAGTAAAGGACATCAGTAATATTTACAAAGTAAGTTTTTTTTAACCTTATATTTCTCTTTCTGTGATGTCACGAGAAAGAGAAGTATAGGGTTAAAAAAACACTCTTTCTGCCTTTTCTCAGGCTAGGATGAACCGATTTAAAATGTTTTCGCACATTTATACTACATAGGATCTCAGAATTCAATACACCTTCATATTCAAGCCGGTGAAGTAGACCTTTAAGATAAACTAATACATCTAGTGCTTTTAAAAATAGTTTTAAGAACAAGCAATACAAAAAACACACCTTCTGGACGGGACACCGCCGCACAGATGAGAACAGTAGGCTAACTAACTTGATGAATAGTGTTAAATAAAGGGAGGGGGTCTGTTATTAGCTAACGTTAATCTCTGCTTAATAAATACTACCATTGTGACTTTGTCTGCATGGTTATGTTACACAACAGAAACGCCACAAGATGAGTGTCAGTTACACTACTCCCGTGACAAAGTGAAATGTTGGCCCTTGTCTCATGGAGACACTTGTTTGTAGAAGTTAACGTTAGCAGGCGGACTCAGTGTGTTCGCTCCAGATAGATAGCGTACGGTCCGTCTCGATATGTAGCCTACATACCCTTACTGTTGAGCTAGCATGCTCAGCAGTATCAAACCGGTCTCATAATCATTGGCATGCGTTGTTTTGTTTAATGATGTGCTAGCTTAACCCTCTGTGCTGCTAGCTAACTGTTAACACTCAACAACTAATTTGACTGTTGTGTTTTCGTCAAGACAACACCGCAACAAGCGTGTAAAGTCGGAGACACAGCAGATGTATAGCTTGCTTACCTCATGCAACAGGCTCGAGGTTATATCAACTTCGTCAATTCTTAATTTTGCTCCCTGAGCGTGACGACAACAACAACACCAAACAGACACTACAGCAGCCCAGCAGCAGCCAGGGCCGTGGAAAACATATTGCGCAAGCTCCGACTTCTAAGTCATATGGGAAGTGTAGTCCGCCTTCTTCTTCTTCTGTATTGTTTTTTGGCAGTTGGCAAAACCTTATAAATCCATTACCGCCATCTACTGGTATGAAGTATGTGATATTCTCTGAAAACTTTTGCCATTTTTTTCTTTTTGCTCCAGGGGATTCGCCCGGAACCCACTCAGGCCTGCCCAGACCATGGCCCAGACAAATGACTGGGCCCACTTTACTCTTACTGAACTCGTATCAATGTGCATGATGCGCTAATTCCAACATAAACACATACCTCTGTACATGTATTTGGAGGGAGACACAGTGAACGGGGCTACACACTCGGACACACAAAGATGAACACACTTAGAGGAGAACTTTTAAATGCATCTTTATTCTTCCAAAAAAATTAAGCATAAAAAAAATAAACAAATGGGGCTAAAAGATACATTTTCATAATCCGTATTTGTGAAAAGGAAAAGAAAATATAGCATTAGCCTTTTTGTAAACAGGCCTTAGAACATGATGAATAAATAATAATAAAACAGAACAGAACTAACATAAAAACTGCATCATCAATGCAAGCTTGACCTTAAGAAAAAAAAACATTGCTGCAATTATAGTATGGGTCAACATGTATTATCCACAAAATATCAGAAGCATGGGCTAAAGACACACTAAAGCAGGGCTGCAGCAACAGACACACATATCAAGGTTGACAAAGCGCTTGATATAATAGTTCTACTTCAAGCTTATTCTTTGCTATTTAAATAGCCATCCTCCTTGTTTTTCTTTGGTGAAAGTCCTTTAGGATGTCTTTGAAGTCTATCAGTTTGGCCAGTTCACATTCTATGGCAAGTATAGCCAGGTTATTGAGCCTCTCCTGGCTCATTGTGGAGCGCAAATAGTTCTTTATTATTTTCAGTTTACTGAAAGATCTCTCTCCTCCTGCCACAGTAACTGGTAAGGTGCAATATATTGTTAGTGCAATGCAAATGTCACCAAAAATGCTCTCAAGCTTCATGTCGTAAATCTGGGTGGTAACGATCAGTGGCGTCACTAGGCTGTTTTATTCGGGGCTAAAGCCCTGGATCTAATTTGATTAGCCCCAAATCTTTTTTGTTAAAAAAAATATATAGTAGAGGAGAACAGGGGAATCTGAGGCATCGGGTAATGTGAGCCACCCCCTGTATCTAGGCAACGGAAAACATTTGTGGTCATGTGAGATATATGTTTTCAAGCCCCTCTCATTTCCCCATGGCCCTGAAAGAGAGCACCTCATGGTGCTGTGGTAAGCATGTTTTTTTCACCAAAATAGGTATTTTGCATGTAAAAGTAAATTTTCTTGCTGTCACCTTAAAGCGGCTACGAGTAACATTTAAATATCTTTTAAACAGCCTCATGTTTCCTCTGATAATAAATTACCTTTAACAGCAAACGAGACCATCAGTGCAAAGAAAGACTTTTTTAAATAGTTTTTATTACTGCTTTTGGTCTGGTCGCACACCCAGTCCGATTTTCGGTTCGCTCGTGCAGGCTCTATGGTCACATATCCGTATTGGTCGCAGATTTCAGTGTGGCGCAGCAACGTGAATTGAGAAGCCTATCCCTCCAGGGGCCTCATTTATAACGGTGTGCGTAGAAACCTTCCCAAAACATTGCGTTCGCACAAAGCCAAGAATGTGCTGCGCCAAAAAAAAGTTGAGATTTATAAAACTGTGCGGCGCACTGTTGCACGCAATCTTCCCTTTATAATTATCCACCTGCGGTGAATTGTGCGCAGACGATCTCCGCCCGTGTCATCCCACTTCACCTCCCAGTTTCATCCCACAATCTACCATACATGGCGAATGCTAAATAGCTCCTGAATATGATGACGCTCTTAATAAGCACGACATTTTGACTGACATGGGGAAAAAAGGGAGGCAACCAGCCGCAAAGAAAGCGACTGGGAAGGAAGAAAGCCCGTGCCATGCGTCGCTGTAACTGCCACTAAAACACAAACACACACGCACGCGCTGATCACATATCATGATTGGTACAGTCGTTATAGTCTTTGGTAAACTGTTTTGCCCAACTTTGTACTGTATGAAATATCACGTATTAGCGAACCTGTTGGACTATATGTAGGCCTATATAAAATGTGTTGTGAGAAGTGAAATAATGCATTAGCCTGTAGTCTATTCCAAAGCATTGTTCCCTTTCCGTGAGATCCACACATTTCCAACAACAACGTCAGATTATAGTTTAAACTTCCAGGGTGAGTTGTTATGGGAAAGAGATGCATAAAATAATTTGCTAAATTCATAACATGATTTTATCTAACGAAATATTTAGTTTTAATTAATATGTTTGGCCTTAACTTTGTACAAAACTACTTTTTACACACAGCCTAAAATATTGACTTTGCTCTCCCGCTGGCCACGGACACACCTCCCGAGGTATATGATATTATTATAGAGTAGAACTATAAGATTACATGTAAAAATATAACCAAAACATGTATAGACCTACTTGATAAGTAAATCAACCTACATCATTACTGCATGCCATAGACAACAGTAGCCTATATTCGCAACAATAGGTACGCACATGTAATTGATTAAATATATTGGGTGCCATGCATTTCACAAGGATATGTGTGTTTTTCCGATGACAGAGCTTTATTTCGTGGTGTTGCCATTGAGTGTCGCTGATTCCCCGAGTCAGGAAAACCTTGCGGTAGCTCTACGCATGGTCAAAAGTTTGCGTGGGAATACGCACACTTCTCCGCAAAGAATTCTTTTATAAATACCACCGTTTTGCCACCGCACATTTGACCGCACATTCTGCCTGTCTACGCAAGGTTTTTGTGCGTAGAAAGCTTTATAAATGAGGCCCCAGGTGAGGGAAGGGGAGCGGGAGCCTTGTTTGAGACAGTTATTTGTCGTCATAATGACTGATAACGGGGCTGAACCATCAAAGAAAAAATGCAATGAAGAAAAGCTAAAAGGGAGAGTGATATAGGCTACGGGCGGGACCAGGGCGTTGCCAAGCAACGTGTATACAATTTCACGAGAGTGAAACTAGACTGCAGTGTTTACTCCTAAATGAATGAGCGGTTGGTACTAACACAAAGTTTGCTTTGCTTCACCATCATCAGATAACCATTATCTGAAATAGTAATTATTTACAACAACATAAACACATTACCTCATCGTGATCCATACTAACTGCCGTCTCTCGTTCATTCGCTTTCTGTGAGGAGTCTGACAGCTCCGTGAGAGAGACAGGCCCAATCTAGATCCACCCCCTACACCCTAACCCTATCCACTATCCCTCCGTTTGCGTGTTCGCGGGGAGGGCCCGCCATATTGAGTGTCGTCCCAAACCATCGAGCCTCGAGTGTAAGTGGGTGATAAAGCCCTCGATCATCGAGTCTGCATCGACGTTGGCTCAGCCCTACGTTTGACACAGGTGTCCGACAATCAATTATGTCCGGAATGGAGGAGCTAACTTACAAATGAGAGTTCCACGGAGTTTGTTTCCCGAATTATAAATGAAACGTAGCTACTCTTACCTCAAACAGACATTTGATTGATTATTTTTATGCATAGCCCTAAATGACGGAACCGGAGGGTAGCCTACAATATCAGAACGAACATGTTGTTTAACACTTGTTGATTTGATTATGCCACTTGTCTACCGTTAGTGTATTTTCAAGGCGTGGAAAAAGATAAAACGAAGCAGATGAAGAAAATGCCCACAAGTTAATAAGGGACAGTGATTATTATTTCCTTAAATTGTTAGTAAGATTTGTGTTTCTGTTACAGCCGATGAGGGGTAGTAATAGCGGCGGTGACGTCAGTCAGCTGGAGCGCATGACTTTTCTTATTTATGACCACCCTTGCAGTGCATTATAATTTATGCACGCTAATTAACTGCCGCGATTCGCCGGTCGTAATGGCAGATCATGACAAGTGGAATACATGCTTTAGCAGACAATTGTTCTTTTCCCTGGTTTTGTATGCTGCTGTGCATGTAAACTAAAAGGATAATTAAACAGCGGATCAAACACCCACCCGTTTTCTCCACTACAGACTGAGCTGGTAAAATTAAGAATATGCAGTTAGAAAATGTTTAACAACAAATAAATTATGCAGCCAAAGAAGCATGGGAGTGAGTTTGTTTTTATTCAATACTACATTTTACTCTTACATGTGTAGCCTATATATGAATGTAAAGAGTGTTTCAGGTCAAATATAAATGTGGTGGAATTCTATTTTAGGGTGAGAAATAAAGACTTAACAAACTAGTGTCTTCTTCCTGTTTCCGTCTGGCAAAGGCGAGGGCTTGCCAAAGCCGCACCATTGTTATACCCTCCCCCTTAATGATCGAGTGGCACTCCACAGCCGCGAGTGTGACTCCACAGCGAGTCACACTCGCTCACGGAGTGGGAGTGCCTAGGGAGTCATTTGGGATTTGGCCAGAGTAGTTAGTTGACACTGCTGTATCAACTCATTGTAATCAGGTGTGTGTGGCAGTGACTGGCATTAGTTGATGCAGTGTCAAAACCACTCTCACGGAGCCGAAAAGAGTCCTCACACTTTCAACACACGGACATGCACTATATTGCTCCCTTCTCAGTTCACCCTCGCGTGCCTGGCACGCGCTAGGAAACAGCTTTGCGACAGCGGGCGTCGTAAAAATACTACCGCTTTTGTCCAAAGGGGACGCCAACGTGCCATGTTACTCGTAGTGGCTTTAATCAACTGTTGTGCCAAAGCAAATGTATTCACGTAGAACAACTTCTATCATACGTGTTGATGACCTACCAACATATGAAACCATGTGATGCTGATAACTGAAGATTAGCCTGAAATGCTAAGAGAGGTAGTTTTTTCTCAAATTGTGGTGGTGGGGGAAAGTGAGCCAAATGCTGTGGGGGAAAGTGAGCCACTGTCTCACTTTCCCCCACAATGAGGCACAAGTTAAGTTTAGTCTTAAACATATTTTAATGTAATATTACACAACATGTTTTATTTTAATGTCATACACATTGTAGAAAAGCCATCATGCCAAGGAAATACAACAGGAAGACGACCTGGGGCAACCACACGGAAAGAGCACCTTCTCATCTTTCCCTGTAACCTTCAGGGCTGGAATGTAGAGTAGGCCTAGTTGTAGAGTATGACAGGCTGATGTTATAATCCAGTTGGGTCTTCTCCTGTGTTCTGAGTCCCAGGCTGCTTTGACCCCCAGACACTAGCTTTCATTTGAATCTTATTAAAACCTTTTGAATTATAATATGTTGTATTTGATTTTGTTCAGAGTTACTTTCAAGGGTTTAGAAAATTTGCTTTGCTTAATTGACCAAACCCCATCATTCTTTTACTAGTCCAACATTAGTTCTGGAATGTGTGGCTAGCTTTCAGGATTCTTACTGTTACAATATGTGTTGTTATGGTAGTTTCAGAGTGGAAAAAGTAAGTGGATCAGTTTACCCCACAGCTGGGGTAAACTGAGCCACATGACAACTTTTTTTAAAACAATCATATTTTCACTGCCCTTTGTCTTGAAAAAATTCTGCTAATGCCCATTTCTAGGAAACATCCTGAATTAATGGGAAATGTGTACATTTGAGTGATAAATCATTTTGGCTCCCAAATGTAAAAAGTGGCTCAGATTACCCCGTTCTCCCCTATATATTATAATTTTTTTAAATTTTATATTTTTTATATTTTGCTGCATGCAGAGCCTGTGCCATATCCGCACATCGCACATGCTCCCATTTGTTAAAGCTCACATATTATGCACTTTGCTGTCAATTTTATATGGTCTAAGTAGTCCCTAATACTTAATTTTTTAGATGTTTGCTGAAAAACCCGTTCAGATCATTTATTTTAGCAAGCCTCTATACCCTGATTGTCCTCTGGTCTCAGGATGACCTATATTTGTGCGATCTGGCTGGCCCCTCCCACCTCTCTGCCGGGCTTTCTTTATATGTCGATGGGGCTCTCCCACCGTCTCTGCCGTGCTCTCGCGATACTAGAGAGACACTGCGTGACTGCGAACACAGTGTTTACCCGGCTGGAGCTAAGCAATACTTTGAGAACAGTTTGACCTGACATGATTAAAACCAGTGAAAACAGTAGCTTCAAAGTTTGATTTCTACAGGAATATCTTCAAATCCTTTGTCATGTTAAAAACTAGTCATTTTCAGACTGCTGTGGGGAATATAAACAGCGTGTTATGAGCAAAACTTGGTGCTACAACCGAAGCTACATGGGCGCTAACGCTAAAAATAAGACTCAGACGATAAAATAAAATAAAAATACCACTAAAATCAGTGAAAAAAAATATCTTCAAAGTTGACTTCCACACTATTAAGTTCCAATCCTCTGTCCTGTTAAAAACGAGGCATTTCCAGACTGGTGTGAGTAATAGAATTATGTTTTTATGAGCAAAAGCTGAATGCTTGTCTCGAAGCTAGCTCGGAAGCTACCGGCTAAAAATACCACACAAATCAGTGAAAAAAATATCTTCAAAGTTGACTTCCACACTAATAAGTTCCAATCCTTTGTCCTGTTAAAAACGAGGCATTTCCAGACTGGTGTGGGTAATAGAATTATGTTTTTATGAGCAAAAGCTGAATGCTTGTCTCAAAGCTAGCTCGGAAGCTACCGGCTAAAAATACCACACAAATCAGTGAAAAAAATATCTTCAAAGTTGACTTCCACTCTATTAAGTTCCAATCCTTTGTCCTGTTAAAAACGAGGCATTTCCAGACTGGTGTGGGCAGGGGCGTAGCACCAAATTCTGGGCCCCTATACAAAAAGTCCTGATGGGCCCCCTGAAAAGCGGTCTTACAATACACATGTCTCTCTGAGCCAGACAACTCCACAATATTTCATCTGATGAATGACCAAATCATTACTTTTACCGGTGTTTCCCCCATAATATGTCTTAGTCAAGGTGGTCACTGGGCAGGGTCACAGGAGGCGCGGCGCGGGGGTATTTTGCTCAAAGATGCCAATGCGCACTATAGAAAGGAACAACTGTTTATTTGAATACAGATGTGCAATTTTGTTTGCCATGTGCAAGTATAATTTTACAGACAGTACAAAACACAATTAAAGAAAACTTCTACTGTTTTTGTGCAATACTATGCAGACACACTAAATACAAATAATAGACCATACACTTGTGTAGGCACATCAAGTGCAAATTAAACTTTTTAAAGTTCCTTTATGGATGGGGGGCTGTGATTATTGTGGACAATAGGCCTACTGTGATGCGATAGCCTCTAATTAATTAATGGTTATTATTAGCCTACTTGCTTGATTCCTTTTTAAATACAGGTTGTTTTGGAACATGTCTTTCCCAATTTAAAACATAAAAATAAAGCAGCATTGAAAATTCAGAAAATCAATCTTGTTGGCCTACACTAGCATGCTGTTCTACAAATAACTCAATAGTTGAAATAATAAATACAATGTGTTTTCCCGTTAAAATGTCGAAATGCATTTCAAAGGCAGTAACAGTGTGGCACTTCTTTAAACTTACTGAAACTTGCAGGGGCCATCACTCTCATGTATTCATCAGACTTTTCTTTGCGCTGTCTGAGCTGATAGATAGGTTGTGTTGCCACAGTGATGTGGAGTCTTAAACTGTCCTAGCTTTGCCAGCACTTATTTCTGTACAGCTAAATATCCCCATAGAAACGTCGCTGCGTTTATTTTCGCCACCAGTTCAATTCAATGTTGGCTTGCTCCTGCTTACTCTCCCGCATACATGGCTTAGTCATGCACAGGCCCCTGATCTCCTTGCAAGGGTCAGGGGCCTATCACGAGCCAGTCAATTATTTCTTTTTTTGGAATGGCATTGTTCAGGGCCTTCAAAGATCGGAGCCACACATTTAGCTTGTTAAAAAAAAAAAAACATAATTTTTTTTTTATGGGCCCCCCTCTGCCTTGGGCCCCCCCACGACTGTATCACTTTTCTACCCAGTCCGTCGGCCCTGGGTGTGGGTAATAGAATTATGTTTTTATGAGCAAAAGCTGAATGCTTGTCCTAAAGCTAAATAGCTATACACCAGTCAGGCAAAAATACCAATAAAAACATTTCTTTCAGTTTCACTGTTTGAAAAAACCCACAAGTAGCTTCCTATCCGTTGTGTTATTAAAAACGAGGCATAGACTGCTGTGGTTAAGATAAATTAGTGGAGTATGAGCAAAAGCATTCTGTGTTGGTGTATGTAACATTCAGGCTGTAGGCTACTATGGGCATCTTGTCGCTTAGCGGGGAAAGCAACATGGCTGTCACTCGGAAAATTTTCCATCGGATCTCGGGGTCGTGGACCAATAAGAAATGGGGGGAGGGGCGTTATCATAGACTACTGCACGGTGGACGTTTCTGGGGGGGAAGCATGGCCATATAAAGAAAATATGGGGATGTGGCTGTGCCGACTATTACGTAATAGTATATTGGGGGGGAGGGGTGGGGGTTTCAGAAAGGGGGAGAGTGAGAAAAGGAGAGATTGTTATTTTTTGATATTTTAGCAGTCTCTAGGCACACCGTGGACCCATGGATATGTTGGAACACATTTAAAAAGTGCATTTAGCATAATATGTGACCTTTAAGACTCTTGCGTAGCTTACTGCTAGGAATTTCTGTTCTACTGCTCAAGATTTTAAACCATGAATTGATGACCTTGCATTGAAGAAAATATATCAGTTTTCTGTGGGCTGTACATAGGCCAATCTATGAGGCTAAATAGCATGCCAATATTGATGACTGATTGTGTCAAGTGTCTAAGGATGAATGCTAACATGATTTGTTTCCATCTTTTGCCTTAAGTTACAATTTAGCTAACTTTAGCTAGCTCCCCACCCTTTTCAATTCCAATGATGGCTGTCATTTCATTGCCAATGTTAAGTGTCATAAATAGTTAACACTGGTGCTGCTGAGTCATGATTCCCAAAAAATAAATACTCAAAACATGTGATATGTTTTGAATGTGCAGAAAGTTATGAAAAATCCAGGATGCCCGAGAGCCTTACTGCATTATATTCCATCTTCTTTAGGAACCTGAATGTTGTCTTTTCCTTCACAGAAAAAAAATATTTCCTCTATAAAATGATGCAGAAAAGTCCTATTCCCTCTTGGGCTAAGCCCCGGATGTTTCAGAAACCTAGAAACGCCCCTGGTAACGATCCTGAGAAGGTGGCACTGTATACCTTCTTCAGATTGAGCATTTGTGTCTCAAAATCTTCAGATAGATACTTGGAATATTTTTGTGAACAAAGTTTTACATGATGACTGGTCCTCCTCACTCAGCTCCCGGAACATAAAGTCCCTTGAAATCGTCACAAATATTCCTGATTGACTGAGATCTGGAAGTCAGCTGTGCGATTATGATGTCCACTGCAACATAAAACACAGAATTCCTAAATGTTACATCTGGAGTCTCATGTGCATCTGAGCCTTCTTCAGTGCGCTGGCGCTTCCTCAGCCTGCTTTGGGTGAACTCAGGTTGGATTCCTACTGCTTGGGCTATATTCTGCGCTTCAATAAGCATTGAATCCCAGTTGTTTCACAGTGAAATGACTTCCTGCTGGAGAGCTTCAATGTTTGCAGCTTCTTGATCAAGAGATAAGCTGCCACTCTGCAAGAGCACATTTCGATCTTCAATGTGTTGTAGTATTTTCACCCAGATTGTGCACGACAACAGCTGGGAATGAGGTGAAATATTCTCTCAGTCCTTGTGCATCTGATAAGGCCTCATTGGTTAATTTGCAGGATGATATTATGCAATCAAGTCCTTCAATCACACTGGGGAGGTGGCGAGCAATAGGTCTTACAGCGTCAATGCGCGCACTCCAACGTGTATCACTCAGGCGGTGAAGGGAGCATCCTGTCTTTTCTTTAAACACAGACCACTGTTCTGGACTGGCGCTAAAGAGGGTGTAGAGGCAGTTGACACATCCCAAATAGGTTGACATTTCTTTGCATGACTGGGCAGCAGGACGTTCTGTTCGACATGGGCTATATCTTGGGTTGCATCACATTTTATGGAGAAATAGATGGACTGCAGTCTCTCGCCGAGAATAGAGTTCAGTACATGACTGCCACAAAGTTCAATGAACTCATTTTGAGATCGCCATGACAAATAATGCGCTGGTAAACCTTCCCCTCTCTGTCTGTACTGTGTGATGGGAGATTTGCCAGCCTGATTATACATCTGAAAAGAAGGCAATGTTCCTGTAGACGACCTCCTGTTGTTCTGGGCCAGTCTACCCCACCCACGATTAAAATATCAATTGTATTTCTCACCCTGTCTGTCTCCATACCTGTCTCCCCCCCCCACCCTCTTGTATTTTCCCCAATTCCCCCCCCCCCTCCCTGGCCTGTCTGTCGTTCTCAGAGCAACCTAACCCCTCCCAAACCCCTCCCATGTTTCTGCCTCTCAACCGGTTCCTCCCCCTAAATGTTCTTTAAATATGTCATGTCTGTATTAGGACGGGGCTCACTCTTGCAACATACTAACATGTGATTGTATTAGTGGCCTCTCCGCGGAGATCCTTGCTTTTGATTGAAATAAAACCTGATGCTACTATTAACGTATCACTGTTGCTTAATTTTTCCCATTACAGTTTGGCGAGCTAGCTGGACGGAGAGACGACCGGAGCAACACGGGGCCGACAACAGTTTTCTTGGTTGATCACCTGATTCTTTGAACTCATCTCGCACAAAAACTTCCCTTTTAAAACTCGGGAAAGAGAGGAATTCTGTTGCTCGTCCCGTGAAAACTCTGCCGTCTCCTCCTAAAAGTACCAGTAAGTGAGGGGTTGATTTTATTTAAAAAGCAAAAACAATTGGGTAAAAGGGAGCTACTTCTGGGCGAAAACTCTGCGAGAGCCGTCGCGGAATGCAGCTTGGCCGGGACTCTTCCGTTGCGGCTTCCCTGCCAAAGTGAAGCGGCTGCTGTTTAGTTTTGGCTTGGGTGCATTTCGTCGACTCTATCGTATTGAATAGTCTTTCCGATGAAGCACGCGCACTAAGTTGACGAATTAGTCTTAAAATCTAAAGGTTGTAGATAGAGCTTATCCTGAAAGTAGGCACAAATGTTTTCTTGTTTACTGGTTAAATCGACGGATTGAAAACAAGATATTTCGGCCAGGGTTTTTGTAGCCAAGTTTAAATTTGCCAGTGGAGGTAGTCAGAAGACTCTCACTTTTACAGACCAAGATAACGTTGTTTTAGCGGGGTTTTTCATTTTAATCATACAGCAAGGACTTTGAAATTTCATAAGTGTTTATTTGTTTTGTCTTTGTTTTATTGTATTGTTTGGTTGCAACTGTTTCTTTTTTTATTCTGTTGTGCTTTGTGTTAACTAGACAAAACGTGCCGACCCGTGTGGAAAGGTAAGTTGGTAGTTTTGTGTGTGCTTTTCTTTGGCCTTCTTTAACATGGGAAAGGCTTCTAGCAGAAAAGCGAGGGAGAATATTCCCATCCCAGATACGACAATTATATTGCATATGAAAGCACACTATGGCTTTCAACTGTGACTCAAATACATGTATGGGTTCGTTTCGGCTTCCCTGTCGGCGGTATCTTCAGCGTCACTCAGCTAATCAACCTTAAAACACAATTGCAGACAGAGGAAACCCGTACGGCGCACATGAAAAGTAAGAATTGTTTTAGCGCCGACTGGCTGGCATTTTACCAATGGTTTGATGAAGCGACAAGACGGAGCAATTGGTGCCAGCCAGCAGGGGACATAGTAACGCCATTTGTGTCTCAGGGCTTATGCTTACAGGTCGCCCGGAGCCCCAGACAACAACGTGCTCCGGAGACAACACACGCTGCCGCAGCCGGCATGACCACGGCACAAACCACATGCGGGCCTCCGCCCTACGTCCCCTATGTGTTATCTCCCAGCACTTAAAGATGTTGGAGAGACACGTTTTTTTTCGGAAGCGTTACTGGTTTTCTGTGCCGAGTTCAGACCAACTACCGCTGAGTTACGACTTATATTGATCGCTATATTGGGTAATGACTGGGCTAGTGTTTCAGCTACTTTCCCTCCAGAGCTCCAGAGCCAACCGGTTCCTGTCACCCCAGAGCATTTCTGTTTTTCAGTGCTCTTTCTTCTAGAAAGACGCAGACGCGAGAGACAACTCTGCGTTGCGCCACCCTCTCCATGTTTACCCTCGAACTAGGTGCTGTTCGCATTATTGGACTCTCTCTGTTTTAAATACGATATCTTTCCCCTTACTCCATGGCTTTGTGGCCGTTTTGTCCATTCAACGTTTATTGCATGTTTTTGGGGACACTGGCAGCGTGTCTGTTCAGTCAGGAAGTTTGGTGGTTTCCTCCTATTTACACCAGGGCTTAGCTCAAAAACCACAAATGCATGGTCACAGGCACACTACAGTCGTTTTGCTCACATTTCAGTTTCACTGTGAATTTCCTGTTAAACTCATCGCATTCTGTAGCCAATACACTTTTGCTTTTGCATGCTGGCTTTAACCTTAGAGGTTAAGGCATCGTCTGTCTTTTAGCTACCATTTAATTCCCAGTTCAGATGGCTTTGCTATCCCCTTGTCTAGATTCAGCAGCCTGTCTGTCTTTGATTCCTTATGAGTTTGGAGTAGTTGTGCCCACTTGCATATTGGTTGGTCACGGGACACACCCATTATTGCTATTGCTAAGCCTCATTTACTACATACAAATCAACCAGATTTACAAGGCAAAATGCCTGATCACCTTTTTGGTCTTAAACAGACTAGCTTATGGATATGCCTTTCAACAACTGCTGCCCATCTTAGTAATGTTTTTGTTTACACATTTGAGAAATGTAGGATTTCATGTTTCCTCCTTTACCTATTTTCTGTGCCAGTTTTGCTTTGCTCTTTTCCATTCTCCTTTTCTACCTTTCCTTTTAAGTTTGGAGTTGTCCTGCAGAGGACAACTTGGGAATTTGTGAAAGCTATACTTTATTTTTATCTTCATTTATTGCCCTCTAGAGTCTTCCTATCTGATTGTTACTCACACCTAATGGTTTTGGTAACTCACTGAGAGGATGAAAAGTACAACCTTCTCATCATTTGCTTCTTATTTTTGACTAATTGTCACTCCTGGCCTAGCCTGTGAACCTGCTTTGACCCATATTCCATAGTTGTCCTTTTAGATTGGGTACATCTTTTTATGCCTTGACTCTAACTTAAATCTTATTTTCAACTGCCACCTTTTTGGATAAAGGGACTCATTAATTTGTTTTAGACCACTACATCTCCTGGTTCAAGTCAGACTCACTCATTTGCTGCTCTTGTTACCACAGATTAACATGCACAGTCACCCCTAGAGAGGCTGATTAGTTATCTTTGTTTGCTCCTTTGCTTTTAGCTTCACATCTTCTAGGACCAGAGTGCCTTGCCATTTTACATCTTAAAAAGAGTAAAGGCCACCTTTGTTTTGTTAATTGAGGTTATGCAGCCACACGCTGGTTAAACATGATTTCACTTGTTCTGCCAAGCTGTGATTCCTTTCAGAACGTTTTACTGTGGGCTCGTGCATCGCCATTTTCGATATTTGGTCCTCATATGGGTAAGTACCTGCATACACACACTAGAGACCCATTTTAGATCTACTTGTTGTATCTGCCATTTACATGACCCCCTGTTGAGCTTGCCTGTTCCCCTTGTCGGCCCTAGGTGAATACTTTGCTTTGTTTGCCCTTGCCGATTTTACATCTCAAAGCTCAGCCATCTTCCTACATTTCTTAGTAACTGCCCACTGCTACAGCAGTTTGTTGGTGTGAATGTCTCTCCCCTTGTGTCACTATCGCTTTGCATCACAATCGCGATACCACACATTTACTGAATGCCCACCCACTGTTTTGATCGGCCATCAAAGCCTTTACAACATACAAGGCTAGGCAGTTTTATTTTATTTGCACATTTCAGAAAATGCTTGAACTAACTTTTCCTTCTACAGGTTAGGCACTTCCTTCATGCTGCTTTTGGCCTGATGACTGTGGCATGTTTTCTGTGTTTCTACACAGTGAAGGCATGTGTTGTTTTGTGCTCTGTGGTTCTGTCCCAGAGAAAGAGAGAGAGAGAAATAGGGAAAGTTAGTGTGTTTGGTTATTTTGTTGTTGTGGTTCTTGTTGTTTGTTGTTATTGAGCTTGAGGTGGTTTTATGTGTCTAAAATACAGAGTTCTGATCTCTGGTTTTGTCACGGTTAGACAGTCGGTTTTTGATTATTTTTATTGGATATGAATGTTTCCCTGGACCTCTTTCTGTTTCCCAAAACGTGCTTTCTTTTATGCTTCCTTTTACTATTTCCTTGATGCTAACACGACTAATTTTAACATAACTAACTTTGGGAGGTTTATGGTTTTGTTTTAATGAACATTATCCCACATTTTTCTGCGCCTTTGTTGATGTTTTCCCCACAAGAGACTTGGTTGGCTTTGCTGGTCCTATGGGTATGTATCTGTGATTTAGTTTTTCCCTTGATGACTACAAACAACCACGATGCGTCACCGTGTATGCAGCAGTGTGTTCCCCCTGTCCTGTTCTGAAAGAGCCTCCACTGTCCCATCCAGACCTGGAGCTTTGGTGGATGACTCTGCTTCACGGCATCCGGCCTCAGAGCAAGGCCAAGTTGGCTTCACGGTGATTTCTGCAGTCTGCAGAAGTTGCAGGGCGCATATGTGATACCTTTACAAACTGTTTCTTTTTGGCTGACATAGCGGCTATGACTGCCGTTAAACAAAATACTTGAGTTTCCCACAAACAACTTTTCTAAGCACGCCTGCTGTCAACTGTCACTGTCAACTGTCACTGTCACTCCCCTGTCCTCTCTTTCTGCTCTCCACTGACAGGTGAAGGAGTCCCTACCTTGCCAGTCACTGCAAGCGATGTCCCTGCCGACTACTGCCCGACGGATCAAGAGAGGCACCAACGACAGGACTATAGCCACCGGCTCGGACCAGATGACATCAGCGGAAAACCAGCCGCGACAAAGAAAAGGACGGCCAAACCACCTCGCCCCATGGAGAGCCAGACGACGCCCTACCTTGCTTTGGGCATTAATCTTGGTGTGTCTGGCCTGCGCCCCCCCATCCGGATGTGAAACACCGCTTTTCTATCGTCTGTCTACCGGACCCTCATCTCCGTCCAGGGTGCACAGTGTGCGCCCTCCATGCTTTCAGACCTGATGGAAATGTCTGCCCCCCCCCCCCCCGCTCCACAACCTCCCACCCCCCCCCCCTCCCTACCAACAACCCCCCCCCCCCCCCCCCCCCCTCCGACTACGCAGCCATCACCCTGATGGCTGGATTTGCCATCAACTCCCCACATCCTCCACAGCTCCCCTATTCCCTACACCCTGGCAGATTGGGCTGCCCGGGATTTGATGACCTTAAGCGAAGGTTTATCCTTATTCGGATGGCGATTAACTTGATTTTTGCCTCCAGTGGTGGCTTTTGCTGCATGTCCGTGCCTGTCTGCTACCCTTGGGGCTCTTTGAACTTTACAGGCATTCTAGGACTATTTTGCCTTTTAGTTTTTTTTGGTTTCAGCTTTCATTGTTTCTTTGGCCTTAAACTTTTGTTTTGTTTCTTTTACACATAAATTTGGTTTAATGTTTTCCTCTATCACGCCTATTGAGGTTTTTTCCCATTGATCAAGTTTCTGTTTGTGTTAATTTTGGCCTGTCCTGGGTTTATTTTTTTCCTTGCGAGGTTTTGTTATTCCCTGTTATCCCTGTTATTCCTTTACAGTTTTGGCTGTTTTGGGGTTTATTTTTTCCCCTCGTGTTTGTTTGCCTTCCTTTTGGTTTGCTATCTTTTATGTTATCATATATGATAAAAAGAGTGAAGTGTGATGGGAGATTTGCCAGCCTGATTATACATCTGAAAAGAAGGCAATGTTCCTGTAGACGACCTCCTGTTGTTCTGGGCCAGTCTACCCCACCCACGATTAAAATATCAATTGTATTTCTCACCCTGTCTGTCTCCATACCTGTCTCTCCCCCCCGCCCCCCCACCCTCTTGTATTTCCCCCAATTCCCCCCCCCCCCCTCCCTGGCCTGTCTGTCGTTCTCAGAGCAACCTAACCCCTCCCATGTTTCTGCCTCTCAACCGGTTCCTCCCCCTAAATGTTCTTTAAATATGTCATGTCTGTATTAGGACGGGGCTCACTCTTGCAACATACTAACATGTGATTGTATTAGTGGCCTCTCCGCGGAGATCCTTGCTTTTGATTGAAATAAAACCTGATGCTACTATTAACGTATCACTGTTGCTTAATTTTCCCATTACAACTGTTTTACTTTTTCATATCTAGCAATAAGCTCAAGCAGACATAAAAAAATCCCAATGTGGACCAAGCTCATTGGTGTCCGCCCTGAAAGCCAGGTTTTGAGAGGCCAAAAATAGTGTGACATCCAACACTCTCTCCAACAAAGACTTGTTCTTTTCAACTTGTGTTTGTAATTCCCTCTGGAACTGGCCATCAACACCTGTGTAGTGTGTGGTAAGAAAAGTCAAGCAAACGGTGATATAGTGTATAGCATCAGGTTTATTTTCAATCAAGATAGCAAGAATTCTCCGCGGAGAGGTCACCGGTTCCAACACACGTAAGTATGTTACAAGAAGTGACAATGTTCACTCAAAATCATGGACTATTTAAGGACATGGTGGGAGGCGGGTAGACAGGTAAGGCTGGGTGGGGGGAAGGAGGGGAAGGCAGGTTGGGAGGCAGACAGGTTTTGAGATATACATTCATATTATAATCGTGGGTGGGGCAGGCTGACCCAGAACAGCAGGAGGCTGTCTGCAGGATCATTGTCACCTTTCAAATGTATAGTCAGGCTGGCTCCACTCGGGAGATTGAGGGGGGTGGTTGAAACTACATTTCAGTTAGTCAGTTTACACTAAAACAGTCAATGTATGTTTTATACAGGCCTGTAGCAAATGTTTCCTATTTCATTAATAAGCATTCTAACATTTGAGTCCAGACATACATCATATGCAAAATCCGCCACCACACTTCTCTCTTTTTATCATATTATGATAACATAAAAGAAAGCAAACCACAGTAAGGCAAAATATACACTAGGGGAGAAAAAAATTAAACCCCAAAACAGTCAAAAGGTAAGGCAAAAGGAATAACAGGGAATAATAAAAACCTCGTAAGGAAAAAATATAAACCCAGGACAGGCCAAGAATCAAAGGATAAGGCCAAAATATCAAGAAGCGAGTTTAATGTGAAAAAACCTCAAATCGAATTCCAAAGAGGAAAAACATTAAACCAAAGAAACAAAAAAAACAAAACAAAAGTTTAAGGCCAAAGAAACAATGAAAAGCTGAAACCAAAAACGATAAGGCAAAATAGTCCTAGAATGCCTGTAAAGTTCAAAGAGCCCCAAGGGTAGCAGAAAGGCAGACATTTTCCATCAGGTCTGAAAGCATGAAGGGCGCACACTGTGCACCCTCGACGGCGATGAGGGTCCTGTAGACAGACAATAGGAAAGCGGTGTTTCACATCTGGGGGGGGGGGGGGGACGCAGGCCAGACACATCAAGACTAAAGCCCAAAGCGCGGTAGGGCGTCGTCTGGCTCTCCATGGAGCGAGGTGGTTTGGCCGTCCTCTTCTTCGTCGTGGCTGGTGCTGGTCCAGCTGATGTCATCTGGTCCATGCTGGTGGGCTGTAGTCCTGTAGGTGCCTCTCGATCCGTTCGCTGTGACTGGCATGGATCCAGGTGGTCCGTTCTGCAACCTTCACGGCCGTCATGGAGGAGAGGAGGAGTTGAAAGGGTCCCGTCCATCGCTTGCCAAGTCAGAACCTTCGTCTGGGAGCCTAGACCACAAACCGATCCTCGGGTGGTGGCTGGTCGTGGTAGTGCATTCTTCACCAGTCTGTGGAGAGCAGAAAGAGAGGACAGGGGAGTGACCGTGACAGTGACAGTTGACAGCAGGAAATAGCATCAAAAGGGTTGTCACTAATGTGTGTGTTGGATGCAGAAATCACCGTGTAGCCAACTTGGCCTTGCTCTGAGGCCGGGTGCCGTGAAGCAGAGTCAACCACCAAAGCTCCAGGTCTGGATGGGACAGTGGAGGCTTTTCCAGACAGGACAGGACAGGGGGAAACACTGCTGCTTTCACTGTGACGCATCTTGCAGAGGAGAGAAGGATATTGTTCAAATATAATCAAAGAGACAGCGACATGAGGTATCAACATTGCAAATTGAGAATTAAAAAGGCCCACTAAATTAGTTTAAAAAGGAAAGAAGATAACACTTATAGCAGAAAGTCAAAACCATAAAGAACAACAATGTTGACTTGTCAAATAAACAAAGTGATCTTACCTTTTGGATGCAGTCATCAAGCAAAACGTAACCATAATAAACTTACCGATCGGACCTGCAAGGCCAACAATGTAAACTGTGGTGAAACATCAACAAGTTTGCAGCAACATGTTGATAATGTGCAGCAAATAAAACAAAACAAATTACAAAGTTAGTTGTGTTAAAATGAGTTGTGTTAGGATTTAGGAAAACCACAGAATGTGAGAAACAGTAAAAAGAAACATAAAAGAAAACAGGTATAGCAATAGAATGAGATAAGCATATTTCCAGGGAAATAATCAGCACCTACAAGAGTCGGGAAGCAAAGATGAAGTTAGTAGCAAAACAAGAAACAAGTTTAAGCAAAGCTTAAACGATCGCTGCGCGCAACAGGAAAACTGAAATACACACCCAAGTGTACAGAGTTAATCCAAACAACAACAAAAACACAAACATACAAAAATCAAGCATTCAAAAATGCCGGCAGCAAGGTGACCAATTTGTCTAATGGTCAGGCAGACGCCAGAGTTGTCACACACAACACCGAGAGAGAAAAAGAAAGAAAAACAAGCCAACCGACTGATTTTTGGCAAAACCAGAGATCAGAACTCTGCAGTTCTGAACAACCAATATTAACAACCACAACAACAGGAAACACTAAATCCCTCTTTCTCTCTCCCCCTCTCTGGGACAGACCATAGAGAACTATACAAAACATTTCTTGCTCGGTGCAAAACACCAAACATCCCACTGTCAACAAAACAACCAAACAAGAGGGCCAACCCTGCCCAAATGCAATTTCCACAAGAAAGGGAAAGTTTCAAAGGAGTTAAAACCTGCTGGAGAAAAAGGACATTAGTATCATATAAAAAAAAACAGATTTCCTTGAACGGGGCAAGGCAGCAATGCAAATGAAAGCGTTGTAGTAAAAGGCATAGAGGGTGTCTATACCGTAAGGGCAATCAGTGGCAAGGGCAGCTAATTGTGTGGTGTGCAAAAGGTGTCGATGCATCTGTGTTACAAAGCTAAAGAGATGCTAAAGCTAAAGAGACGCATGGGGGGGGGGGGGGGGGCATTAACATTCGACTGTGGCTGAAATGGTCAGTAGGCTAAGCAATCAAGAAGACTAATCAGCTACTCTAAAGGTGGCTGCGCATTTTTATCTGTGGTTTAAAGAGATGTAATTGAGGGAGTTTAGCTTGAACCAGGAAAAGTAGTTTTTAAAGCAGAAGAACTAGTCCCCTTTCTAAAAGGAGGCTAGATGTAACCAAAATTAATGCTAGAAACGTGGCAAAAGTGACACATGCATGTATACAGGCTAGGCCAGCTAAGACAGCAAAAATGTGAGTAGCCTTCTTGCTACAGAGGATCCATGTATACACAGGAGGTGTAATCAAGGCATTTGTTAACAGAGTCATCTTAGGTGGCAGTATCCCTGTCTTGTTGAAGGGAGACAACTGGAAAAGTGTTTGACGCTGCTCCTCTGCTGGAGAGAGCAGCGGAAATGAACATGACGCCATATGAGCCCACAGTAAAATCATCTGAAAGAAAACACAAAACTAGCAAAAACAAGTGAAAACACGTCAACCAGCCTCGAAGGCCGGCTCCGTTTGCGTGTGGCTAGTCCAGCCACAGAAAAAGACTTGTGTTTCCAACAACAGGACAATTCCAAACTCAAAAGGAATTAAAAGACAGATAGGCTGCTAGCTTTAGACAAAGAAATGGCAAGGCCATCTGAACTGGGAACAAGTGAAAGCATGTTTAACCAGCGTGTGGCTGCATAACCTTAATTAACAAAACAAAGGTGGCCTTTACTCTTTTTAAGATGTAAAATGGCAAGGCACTCTGGTCCTAGAAGATGTGAAGCTAAAAGCAAAGGAGCAAACAAAGATAACTAATCAGCCTCTCTAAGGGTGACTGCGCATGTTAATCTGTGGTAACAAGAGCAGCAAATGAGTGAGTCCGACTTGAACCAGGAGATGTAGTGGTCTAAAACAAATTAATGAGTCCCTTTATCCAAAAAGGTGGCTGTTGAAAATAAGATTTATGTTAGAGTCAAGGCATAAAAAGATGTACCCATTCTAAAAGGACAACTCTGGAATATGGGTCAAAGCAGGTTCACAGGCTAGTCCCTCTAAGACTGCAAAAGTTTGAGTAGCCATTTGCAATTGAGGTTCCTTGTTTGCACAGGAAGTGTGATCAAAGGAATTGGTTACCAGAGTCAGCTTAGGCAGAAGGAAGACTGAAAAACAAGTAAAAACAAAATTATTTAAGATTTGGACAAAACAAAAGCATTAAATCAGGCAAGTTCAGCAAACGTTTCACAAATTCCCAAGTTGTCCTCTGCAGGACAACTCCAAACTTAAAAAGGAAAGGTTAAAAAAAAAGGAGAATGGAAAAGAGCAAAGCAAAGCTGGCACAGAAAATAGGTAAAGGAGGAAACATGAAATCCTACATTTCTCAAATGTGTAAACAAAAACATTACTAAGATGGGCAGCTGTTGCAGAAAGGCATATCCATGAGCTAGTCTATTTAAGACCAAAAAGGTGATCAGGCCTTTTGCCTTGTAAATCTGGTTGACTTGTAGCCTATAGTAAATGAGGCATAGCAAATAGCAATAATGGGTGTGTGCCGTGACCAACCAATATGCAAGTGGGCACGACTACTCCAAACTCAAAAGGAATTAAAAGACAGATAGGCTGCTGAATCTAGACAAGGGGATAGCAAAGCCATCTGAACTGGGAATTAAATGGTAGCTAAAAGACAGACGAGGCCTTAACCTCCAAGGTTGAAGCCAGCATGCAAAAGCAAACGTGTAATGGCTGCAGAATGCGATGAGTTTAGAGCACTGAAAAACAGAAATGCTCTGGGGTGACAGGAACCGTTTGGCACTGGAGCTCTGGAGGGAAAGTAGCTGAAACACTAGCCCAGTCATTACCCAATATAGCGAACAAAATGAGTCGTAACTCAGCGGTAGTTGGTCTGAACTCGGCACAGAAAACCAGTAACGCTTCCAAAAAACGTCTCTCTCCAACATCTTTAAGTGCTGGGAGATAACACATAGCGGCTAAAAGCACATAAGTATCCCAAGGCCGCTGAACAAAAGCGGGTTCGGCCGGCCTGGCCACTTCCATCAAGGGAAGTGCGTCCTCAGACATTCTGTGAAGTAATGGTGCAATACTCACCGGGTCCAGTAGCTTGGAGGGCAGAACTGGAACGGGAACAGAGGTAGACGCCACCTTGTTTAACGCAACCACACTGAGGTGTCTCAGGTCTGGGTATAATGGGACGTAGGGCGGAGGCCCGCATGTGGTTTGTGCCGTGGGCATGCCGGCTGCGGCAGCGTGTGTTGTCTCCGGAGCACGTTGTTGTCTGGGGCTCCGGGCGACCTGTAAGCATAAGCCCTGAGACACAAATGGCGTTACTATGTCCCCTGCTGGCTGGCACCAATTGCTCCGTCTTGTCGCTTCGTCAAACCATTGGTAAAATGCCCGCCAGTCGGCGCTAAAACAATTTTTACTTTTCATGTGCGCCGTACGGGTTTCCTCTGCCTGCAATTGTGTTCTAAGGTTGATTAGCTGAGTGACGCTGAAGCTACCGCCGACAGGGAAACCGAAACGAACCCATACATGTATTTGAGTCACAGCTGAAAGCCCATAGTATGCTTTCATATGCAAAATAATTGGCGTATCTGGGATGGGAATATTCTCCCTCGCTTTTTTGCTAGAAGCCTTTCCCATGTTAAAGAAAACCAAAGAAAAGCACACACAAAACTACCAACTTACCTTTCCACCCGGGTCGGCACGTTTTTGTCTAGTTAACACAAAGCACAACAGAATGGAAGGACAACAAGACAATACAAAAAAACAAAGACAAACAATAAAACACTTATGAAATTTCAAAATTCTTGCTATTTGATCGAAAACAAGCCCCACCAACACAAATATCTTGGTCTGTAAAAGGGTTAACAATTCTAGTTTAATCTCCCAGAAGGACCTGTTTAATAATTCAGGCTTTCCAAGAAAACTAAAATCTCTCTCTCTCTCTCTTTTTTTTTTTTTTTTTTTTTGTAAAACACAGAACTCTCCACTGTCAACAAAACAACCAAAATAGAGGGCCAACTCTGCCCTTATGCTATGTTCACAAGAAGGGAAAAGTTTTAAAGGAGTTAAAACCTGCTGGAGAAAAGAAAATTAGTACAAATGAAAGCACTGTCCAGCTGCTTGTCCCGGTCCGTCAACCGAACAAGTAACATTACCAATTACTAAACTACCTAAAACCTTCCTCTCAACCTGCTCAGTTCAACTTGAACAAATAAGACTAATTCGTCAATTCCAGTCCGGTGCTTGGCGGAAGGCCATTCAGATGCATTAACAGTCACACAGCACCCGGGCCGAAGCTAACTCGTGGCTGTTCACTTTGGCGTTCTAGCTTTATTACATTAATGGTTAATTAAAGTTCATGCTCACTACCAAGTAAATTTAAACGGGAGAGTTTCGCTCCGACTGTAGTGTAAAAATTCCTACAGAGATGTCCTTAGAAGTAATCCTTTAACCCAATTGTTGTTGCTTTAAAACAAAACATATTCTCACATACCGATTCGGAGGAGATGACAGAGTTTCCCCACGGGACGGCCAACAGAGGTCCTCTCTGTCCCGAAATGGAAGGGCTTGCTGTTGTCCGGTCCCGTGGACCCTCTGCCGGTGTTCTCCTTCCTGGAATTAACTCGCCAATTACTGTGGTAAGAAAAGTCAAGCAAACGGTGATATAGTGTATAGCATCAGGTTTATTTTCAATCAAGATAGCAAGAATTCTCCGCGGAGAGGTCACCGGTTCCAACACACGTAAGTATGTTACAAGAAGTGACAATGTTCACTCAAAATCATGGACTATTTAAGGACATGGTGGGAGGCGGGTAGACAGGTAAGGCTGGGTGGGGGGAAGGAGGGGAAGGCAGGTTGGGAGGCAGACAGGTTTTGAGATATACATTCATATTATAATCGTGGGTGGGGCAGGCTGACCCAGAACAGCAGGAGGCTGTCTGCAGGATCATTGTCACCTTTCAAATGTATAGTCAGGCTGGCTCCACTCGGGAGATTGAGGGGGGTGGTTGAAACTACATTTCAGTTAGTCAGTTTACACTAAAACAGTCAATGTATGTTTTATACAGGCCTGTAGCAAATGTTTCCTATTTCATTAATAAGCATTCTAACATTTGAGTCCAGACATACATCATATGCAAAATCCGCCACCACAAGTGAATCAGGGAATGCTGCAGATTTCGCCACTTCCAATCGCGATGTTTATGGGGGTTGCTTTTTTCATGCTCTGGTAATTTTGTGTAGAGGTTCTGACTATTCAGTGGCAGCGGTGGCATCATTGGGTAAAAAACCAGCTCTATCTGGAGATAAAAATTATGTTGTATATCCATACATAAACGACATAATTAAAAAAAATAAAATTATAAACTAATATGAACATTATCAGCATCACTGCAAAATATAATATCTGGCACTCAACTTACTGCCATGTGTGTGGCAATACATGCTGATGGACTGGTGGTTCACAGTTGACAGTCAAGTGTGCTGCAGATCAGAATTCCCTCGGTAAAGGAATAACACAGCTTCGTTGGCAGTTCATAAAAAATTGTGCTGGCATGGCCTACGAATAAAACAAAACACTGTAGAATATAACATACATACAAACGTTCGGAGTGTCAATTGAAGTTATTTGGCTGAACACCAGTGCCAGTATCTGAGCCTCAGACTTCATAGTGTGCATGTTTGGCGTGACATGTTCTACCATAATTATGCAGACAACACACACATTTACATAACCATATCACCAGGAGACTACAGTCCGATACAGGCACTGAGTAAGTGCATTGAACAAATCAATGATTGGATGTGCCAAAATTTCCTTCAATTAAACAACGACAAAACTGAAGTAATTGTCTTTGGTGCCAAAGATGAACAATTAAATGTCAGCGCACAGCTTACATCCGTTATGTTAGAAACCGCAACCCAAGCCAGAAATCTTGGTGTTGTCGTAGACTCCAACTTGAATTTCAAGAAACACATTAAATCAATTAATAAATCAGCCTACTACCACCTAAAAAACATATCAAGAATTAAAGGGCTTATGTCTTATTTAGAAAAACGTATCCATGCATTTATCTTTAGTAGACTTGACTACTGTAACAGTGTCCTTGCTGGCCTTCCAAAAAAATCTATCAGACAGCTTCAGCTAATTCAGAACGCTGCTGCTCGAGTCCTCACTAGGACCAAAAAAGTGGATCACATTACCCCAGTTCTGAGGTCTTTACACTGGCTTCCTGTCACTCAAAGAATTGATTTCAAAATACTAATGTTGGTTTATAAAGCACTAAATGGTTTAGGGCCAAAATACATTACTGATATGCTGATACGTTATGAACCGTCCAGAGCCCTTAGGTCGTCTGGGACAGGTCTACTTACAGTCCCTAGAGTTAGGACTAAACAAGGAGAAGCAGCTTTTAGTTATTATGCACCAAAAATCTGGAACAAACTCCCTGAAAACTTGAGGTCTGCTGCAACTCTCAGTTCTTTTAAATCGAGTCTGAAGACTTTTTTGTTTCCATTTTAACCTGCAATTTTTTTTTATTTGCTTCTTTTATTCGCTTTTAAATGTTTTATAATGTGTTTTATGTATTCTAATCTTGCCCCTGTAAAGCACTTTGAGTGGCATTGTGTCTGAATTGTGCTATATAAATAAACTTGCCTTGCCTTGTGGCCGCACCTTTAGGGTGTATTTGTAACCAATAAACAGAATTTACTCAGGGTTGATAGCAGTTTACTATCGATCCAGTTTTATTCAACAATTGCTGGACTGAAATGCATCTTGCTTCATCATACTGTATGTCAGGAAAACCATAAAACACAATACCTTAAATCACATAGAAATGTGATAGTAGTTTAGTTAACCTTAATTAGAGTATGTAAAATACAAATACAAATATACAATATATTTCACCTTTAAGGGAGTTAAACCAAATATTAAATTGTCTCAAAACAAACCTGTTGTTCAGTAAAAATAAACCTGACGAGATGTTACTCGTTCTCTTACTTCTACGTTCTCTTACGTTCTCGGTACTATTATACACCATATTATATGGTCTTAGTGGTCCCTAATACGTTTTTCTTTAATTGTTTGCTGAAAAAAACTTTCAGATAATTTATTGTACTATGCTGAAGTTCAGCTAATCTCACAATTGCCTATTTTTTAAAAAGAGCTGCAGCTCCCCTCGTAAATATACAATCTTTGCGCTGCCCCCGCCCCCTGTCCGGAAGCGAAGCCAGATACGCCTCGCCCTCTGTCTGTCAGGGCCGTGGACCAATAAGAAATAGGGGTGTGGGCTGCACAGTGGAAGCTTCTGGCTTTCCAGTTTGTGAGGTCAGAAAAGGGGAAAATTCTGACTGGAGTATATTGGGGGGGGGGGGAGGGGTGGGGGTTTCAGAAAAGGGGAGAGTGAGAACAGGAGAGATTGTTATTTTTTTAAATATTTTGGCAGTCTCTAGGCACACCGTGGACCCATGGATATGTTAGAACACATTTAAAAAGTGCATTTAGCATAATATGTGACCTTTAATTGTCTCTTTCTCTCTCAGTCCATAAACAAAATAAATACCGAACGGTCTTCTATCTCTCACTCCATGGAACAAAACAAAAGAAAAATACCGAGCGGTCTTCTTATCCAAAAATAGAATAAATCTTGAAGTGTCCTTGTATTGTCTTTACCAACAAGAAAAAGTAATCAAATAAAGTAAGGTGCTGGCCAGCAATAATATTATAGAGCTCTATACGTGTGTGGTGGTTGAATTAGTTTTGCCTGCAATCCTCGGGGATATTCAGAAGATGGCGACGGCTCCTCACAAGCTCACGAACCACTGGAAAAGCATTCAGGAAACAGCGGCAGTCTATTGCTTCAATGTTCATTCACTCGTGCTAACGGTCTTCTTGTAGATACACTTTGTACGGTAAATATTACACTTAAAATACTTTTTAACAAGTTAAACTCCGAAGATAAACAGTAGGAGAATCACAGCTTGACCACACATTGCTTGCATGCATTGAAGAGAGATTAACCCGCGAAAAACACGTCTCCAAGGTAACAATAACACACACCATAAACCAGCAGTCGTAAAGCTGCCCCAACATAAAGTGGTCGTGACACTTAAAGAGACACACACCAAAAACAGTGATATTACAGAAAAGCATTAGCTGACTGAAAATATATCTGGGTTACATATTCACACAGGGAAAGTCCGCTAGTTCACTTGCTTTGGTCCAGACCAAATAGAGTTTAGAATTTTTTTGCTTGGTGTGGTCCACTTTCATATTGCCCCTTTTGCAAGTGAACCAGCATTACGAAGCAAAACCACACGTGATCCTTTAATGTGCAATGTCTACGAGTCTTATTGTTTGTGGTGTTTATCATGTTGCTTATTGTGCTAAGGTGGTTTTTCACTGATCACACACTGCGCTCCCATAAGGAACGTAGTTCGTGATTAGCATTTTTTTTTAACCTGTCTTTCCCTGTTGTTCTCCTTTTCCTTCTATGATAAATAGGGGCGCGGCGCTCGCTTGACGACCCTACAGTTACACTCTCTCCTGTCCACCCATGTTATTGTCACTGTCATTATATGTTTCTTGGCGAGGTGTGAACTGGAAGGCAAATTTCATTGTTCTGTAACGGTGCATTGACCAAATAAACCTGATTCTGATTCTGATCTGAGGTCCTTCATTCATTGGACAGACATTCTGGGGTGGAGAGAAGCAGGAAGAACGAAGTAAAAACTGCGAAATATATCATTGATATAATATGGGGTTAAAAATAATAAAAAGGCCTAGCCTACATCTAGCCTATAAATAAAGAAGAAAAAAATCAAATCATTGTTGTTTCATATGTTTATAATATGAAGCCCTATGACAATGCCACGTTATGTGGCTTGTAGCCTACGATGTGAAACATAATTTTTACTGTATTTTTGCTGCTGGACGTGCGGCTCGCGAGAAGAATAGGATCATGCCAACACTCCGCTGATTAAGCTGTGTATCAGCTGGGTGTCAGTTCGGCGCAGTTCAGCTCCAAACTGACACGGGGATAGTATTGACGGTCCCGTACATGGGAAGCAAAATAAAAACACACACTTCTTGCACAGCGTGAACCTGTTGGCACTGTGCGGGAGACGCTCCCCTCTCCTTCATCTGATCGCTGAACACATTCAGCATTTTTACGCGTCATCTCGATCAAATGTCATATATTGTTCTGGGTTCCCGGTCAAACCACAACTTATCGTCCTAACAATGGTGATAACAACACTTTCCCATAATGTGAAGCTGATGGCAATTTATTAAAAAAGAAAAGGCACAGTGCTTCCTGCATTTGGGTCGGATCGAGTCCGGACAAATTCACACCACAAACGAACTGCAGCAGAGTGCGTTTGGAAATGCACAGCCGTATCCCATTCGAGGGGCCGCATCCTTCTAAAGGCCTTTGCACACCGGGCGAATGTTTTGAAATGTGAATTTTGTCGCGTCTCACTGTAGAAGCGACGTCCCAGAAAAATCGAACCCAGTTCGAAAAAAAACGCAAATTCGCGATGCGAAATGACAGCGCTGGTGTGGAAGCTTGTATTGACTCTGTAGGCCTATACGTTCGTTAATTAACGGATTAATCGCACGAATAAAACGCGCCCGGTGTGCAAAGGCCTTAAGGACGCGGTCTACGCGGTCTATGAAGGCCATAGCCTTCGAAGGCCGAACGAGCGTTGTTAATTGAGACGGTCTCCGCAGGCAGGGCCGTTGCTAGGAATTCTGGGCCCCCTGAAAGAATATCGGTGTGGGCCCGTCTACCCCATTCATTGCCACCTTCAATTTTCTTGTTTTTTCAGTGTTCTTGACGGTGCCTGGTACACCCAATTTGTTTCCTTTTTTGCAATTAACGACTTAACAAGTCAGAGTATTATTATGTAAATTATGTATTATTAGCTGTCTTATGTCTAGGAGTGATGGTAAGTGATTTGCAACTGTTTTAAAGAGGACCTATGATGCTTTTTGACTTTTATGACCTATAAACGTTGTTATGATGATTCATAGTCATAGTCATGCTAAATTATCAAATAATGACTTACATGCATTTCGACGTATTCCCTGCTGACCGTCTGGGGTGTCTGTGCAGAGCACTAAACACTATTCTAGCCAGTCGAGAAGTCACGTCTTCAAAGCGGTCTACCCTTTCATAATTCGTGACGTCGCATAAAAATTTGTGACGTGACCACGCAGATGTTTCCATGTATGGCAGTGCTTCTCAAATGGTGGGGCGCGCCCCTGGGGGGGCGCCGTGAGTTGTCAGGGGGGGGGGGGGGGGGGGGGGCGCGGGCTGCCTTGATTTCCAACTGAAAAAAAAAATAAATGTTTTTTTTTTTTTTTTTTTTTAAGTGCTAGCAAGCGCTATGTGTGCTTGTGTATGGTCATATCCGCGCGAAAGGCCGCGATTTGCAGTAAATAAATGTCCACATGTGTCTCCAAGTGTCTCTGTAGGTTATTTAAAAAGACACCAAGCAAGTAGACTAATAATAACGTTAATGAATTATTGGTTATCGCATGACAGAAGGCCTATTGGCCTATAATAATAAAAAAACACCACCTTAACTATGTTTACAGTTTAAAAATGTTTTGAATGAAATGCAAACCTCAGTGAATCATTTGCTCTTGTTTCTCTGTCCTGAGATTCACACAGACTGAGCAGTCTTGTTTAAATGTTACAAATTGAGCTAATAAACTGAACTTTGAATATTTTTGCTGCAGAAGTTATCTCAGCTAATTTTTGTTATCTAATTTGATAATAAGGTGATTGTATGCAGAATGCTTGTGCCAGAAACTCATATAGTGGTTTTGTACAGATAAATAAATAAATATTGACAGGTTCTCAATAGTATTTCAATTTAGGGGGGGCGCGAAAAAATTTCTGTCCCCTAGGGGGGGGCATGACAGAAAATAATTGAGAAGCACTGATGTATGGTAATGCTGTCACTTCCCTGTTCGCATCTGCCTCGCGCCCTTATAGGTCCATGCTCGCGCTTCCCGCCACTGAAAGTGTTCCGGAAGGAAGGTAACCAATCACAACGGAGTGGGGTTTGCAAGAGGGGGGGGGGGGAGGGTAGCGGAGATGGCCGATGCACAGGCGGAGGGAGCGGAGATTGCCGAAGCACACACACTCAAATGTTGACAGGACGTGCTGGATCGCCAAAATAAGAGAAAGAGCTTCCCGAAAATCTACATAGTTTTTTGTGATGTGATTCGTGTCAGGTTGCTCTATAGCAGTGTAAAACAAGAAATGAAGACCAGAAAAGTAGTATAATAGGTCCTCTTTAACACTCCAACGGGTATCAGACATGCGGTGAAGGGAGCAGCAGTGTTTTCCGCTAGTGCCTCCAATGTGCAGCTGGGTAAAAATAGTAGTCAGCAGAGATCGTGACCCTCCTAGGAGGGTCCGGGGTTATGCCCCCCCCCCGGTAGATTTTTTTTTTTTAAAGTGAAATGCATGAATCTGGTAGCCTGGAAATCTAGACCCTGATATCTTAAACGATAGAGGGTCTGGCGACGATCAATTGTAATTTCCAACTCAAGGGGCGGCTCCTACTCGTGCATTTCAAATGCCACTGCACGCAGTTGGATAGCACTACAACCAATCAGAGCGATGCACAAGGCGACGTAAGCCCCTTTCGTTTAGCGAACAGCTGTTAAACTGTTAAATTAAACGTTTGCCGTTGTCGGTCGGCAAAATAGAACATTCCTCTTACTTGCTAATGAAAGATTTGAGTGCCGTCTTCCAAATCGTTAAGGGTCGAGGCCAAAGCAGTCTCAAACTCACACAACATATCCGCAGCCATCTCTGATGTTTACTATCACGGCTTCGACGTCGCATGCACGTCACTGTCGTCATCCGGTTACGTCCTCCCCAGAGTACCATATAAGGGGCTCTGGCGCGCCCGCCAGATTTCTGGCTTTCTTGATAAGCTTCAACGGAGCGTGTCCAGACCAACACGCGCAGCAAATTTAATTTGCCAGCGCCTAGTGGCAGGTCTGGGAATGCCAGGCTATGAATCTGGTGCACTTTGAGAGGAAAATTATTAGGCAAAATCTGAGGAATTTTGTGTGAACAACTTTTTTCTGTGTACTAGGCCTACTTATTTTTGGAATAATTTGGAGACACTGAGTCAGATGAATGAAATGAAGCTATTGAAGGAAGACACATGTATTTACCATAAAAATATTAATATAAAATAGAATATTATGCAAATAAACATCCACAAAGTTGTAATCTTTCTATAGTATTTTCTTTTCTTTAAATAAACCACTTAACTTTACATGAAGAACTCTGTTGTCCAGCTTTCTTTTTGTTCACAGATGAGGGTGAAGTAGGCTATAGAATATACACAGTGCATGGGCAACTGAGGGCACATTTTCCAAATGTTTTTAAATAAACTCAATAATGTCCAAATAGATAAAATCATAGTCTGTTTATGACATTAAAATACTGAGGAAAGTAAAAAAAAAAAAAAAAAACATGGTTCAGTGACAGTAGGCCTATTTCTCCTCTCCTCTCTGTCTGTAGGCTGGGAGGAGGGTCTGCTACACTAGTCTCAGTCAGCAGCGCTATATGCATTATTTTATGATTTGTGGCAAACTAAGCTGAACGATTAGAAGACAGACAGCTTAATTTGTTTAGCTAGTTAACTGCTGAGCTTGCGGTCTCTGGACCGACAGAACATATTAAAGTATCACAATGTTGGGCCGCCCCTTGAGTTGGAATTATGTTTTATTTCACTTACTTGCAGTAACAACCAGCCAGTAATTCATGTCAATTCTAGTCCGAACGTTATTAGCGTATTTTACCGAAACGCTCGTCCCCCGTGAGTGATGCACCGCGAGTGCATGCTTGTGTTTGTGTAATTGTGCACCGGCGCTGAGACACACAGACAGACAGCGCAGCGAGGAGCTGGCAGATTCTTCAGAGACGCGAGGGTCTCTGCGGGTGGACCAAACCATTTTTTAAGAAGGGGCTAGGGGGGTTATTGAAATTATTGAAATTAGAATATTGTATGACTTGTGGCTTTGTTTTGATTCGGTTTCATTCGTATGAATATATAATAGTTCAGTATGCATAATAATTTTGTCATAGAGGCTACTGGGGGGTTTGTGTGGGCCCTTGCGGGCTGTAGGCCCTTATAATCGTCATAACTTACCCCCCTATACGACGGCGCCAGTGTTTCCCACTGAATTTTTTGAAAGTGTGGGGGGGACGGACCCCGACCCCCCTAGGGGGGTCCGGGGGTATGCTCCCCCGGAAGCAAATTTTGTACCTTTTAAATGTTAAATGCATCAATCTGGTGTACTTTGAGGAACACTATTCCTATATAAATGGTGATTAAGATGGAGTTTAACACACTTATCAATGGTTAATGAATAAATAATTTTCTATGATACACATTTGAGCCATCAAAAAAATTAAGCAAAGGTGGTGGTTACCTGTGGTTCAAAAGAGTGAACACAAGCGCCCTTTTGTTTTATTAGATTGTTGAATTACTAGTACTCAAATAACTGTGACTACAATCACAAAGGATAGCTCACAATATTCTTTCCAGCAGAGGGTGCTCTGCTGGAAAGGCAGCAGGCGCGCAAATTACCCACTCCCGACTCGGGGAGGTAGTGACGAAAAATAACAATACAGGACTCTTTCGAGGCCCTGTAATTGGAATGAGTACACGTTAAATCCTTTAACGAGGATCCATTGGAGGGCAAGTCTGGTGCCAGCAGCCGCGGTAATTCCAGCTCCAATAGCGTATCTTAAAGTTGCTGCAGTTTAAAAGCTCGTAGTTGGATCTCGGGATCGAGCTGACGGTCCGCCGCGAGGCGAGCTACCGTCTGTCCCAGCCCCTGCCTCTCGGCGCCCCCTCGATGCTCTTAACTGAGTGTCCCGCGGGGTCCGAAGCGTTTACTTTGAAAAAATGAGAGTGTTCAAAGGCAATACAGTCACAGCGCGTGTTGACACCGCAGGGGGAGGGGCTGATTGACTCGGGGAGATTGAAGCCTCGATCCCTCAAGCGGCGCTTTCATAATACAGTACGTCCATGATTGAAGGAAATATTGTTTCTTGAGATCACAGCGCGAATCACACGTTAAAGATTTTTATGCGCAAATGCTATTGTTTCCAAGTGAAACTCGCGCATTGCAAATGAAATGTATACATGTAGCCTATATTTTTTAAATAGTAAAATAAACATATATAAAAAAAAATTAAAAATGAAAGTGTGGCGGGGCAAAATGAAAGTGTGGCGGCCCGCCACGGAATGATACATTAGTGGGAAACACTGGGCGCTGTCCGCAGGTTTCGGTTTACGAGCATTTCCGGTTTGCGTCAGTGTTGCCAACTCTTCAGTAAGGAAAGTCGCTATTGGCTGTCCAAAAAGTCGCTAGAAGTCGCCAGATGACGTCATCACCTAATTTGCATATTTGTAGATGACGTCATCGCCTAATTTGCATATTTGTAGACAGGGGTTTATACAGTAATATTTGAATAGATGAGGTTCTAGTGTTATGAACGTGACAATCGCATAAACAACCAACGTGGTAATGTTAAGTCTAGCAGTAATCATACATGCTCATGGTTTAAAAAAGCACTGCATAACATTTTGAATTGCACTACTCGTAGACTGTAGAAGAGGTGGGAAAAGCTGCTAACTGCTAATAGTGATGCTAACGGAACACGAGCTGAGAGGTGTATCTCCTGCTCTGACCGCAGCTGGGAGGGGCTGCTGCGCAAGGACCGGGCCGTCTGTCAATGCTCTGTGACGGGGGACGGGCCGGGAGGCTCCCGCTGCTCGTTGAGAAGCGTTAAAAGTGATATTTGCTTCGGCGAAAAAGTCACCAATAACTCCAGAAAAGAAGCTAGATTTGTCGCTTGTCGCTTTTTTGAAAAAAAGTCGCCAAAGGGGTCTGAAAAGTCGCTAAATCTAGCGACAAAATCGCTAAGTTGGCAACACTGGTTTGCGTAACAAGCCGTTACCTTGCGTGACGACTCGCCGCTCCTGTGCTGCCTAGCAACCCTGATTGCTGCCAACGGAAACAGCCTTGTCAATGGAGGAAAAAAGAAAAAGAAGTTGCCTACCAGACGAAAGGAAAGAAAAGTACAAGAAAAAAGAAAGGAAGACAAAAGTTAAGAAGATGGAGCAACACGTTGCTGTTTTGTTATTTTTTATTTAATTTTATGCCATCTCTGAAAAAAACGCAATGAATCTTGGGATATGTTGGGCCGCGAAGGATACACCTGTTGGACCCTTCAAAAACGGGACAAGCCTTTGCACACCGCTATAACGCAATCAATCTTCAAATGCAGCCTTCGTAGGCTGCGGCCCCTCGAATGGGATTCGGCTTACCTCTTCAGCTGGGTCTCAGAGCGCCTTGTTTGGTCCGCCCCCGAGTGCGATTGCTGTATTCACACCTGCCTGAAAGATGCGCACCGAAGGCGGAAGTGAACCTGAGTTTGTTTCAACCGAACTAAACATGGCATGTGTGAATACACCCTAACACAGATCTGACTAACCCAGTGTATAGCCTTTACCCCTGTCCTATCTGCCCCCCAAGTAGTCCGCCTTGTAGGAGCATGACATTAAATAAAGGGAACGTCTCATTGCTTTGAACAGGAAAATAGCTAATTAATTAATTGTATGCTACTTAATTATACAATATGCATTTAGGCTATTGCTATTTAGTAATTTCTGATATTTGATCATCTTGGGTTGTTAAAAAGCTTTTATAGGCCCACAGTCTATGTTTAAAAAAACTCTGTCCAATTGAATAATTAATATTTACAGTAGTAGTAGTAGGCTATATATGTATTATTCAAGTGGACATTTAAGTAGGCCTATTACAAAATATAAATTGCTTCAAAATATTTACTATTTAAATTGGCTCCGTTTATAATAGGCTATATGATGGCTCAAAATATCAGACAGTATTTGTTAAAGAAAATATAGTTTTCGTAATTAATAAACCATTATATAGCCCAGTAAAATTTCAGGAAGGAAAAATATTGGATGTAGGCCTAGTCTTTCCTCACACACACCGATCCAATTGTTTCTGTACAACCGTAGGCCTATGACAACTCTCAGGTATGTTCACTCCATGGTTTAGCAGTGGGCCACTCCCACAAGGCGGTGCATTACCCATGCCAGCATCATGCATCCATCTGTGCTCAGATGCTGCTGAAAACTTAACTCGACTACTGCTTATGTCACTGGAAGATAAATCACATCCTACCGATGGTTGTCCTGAGGATAAGAAATGCCCACAAAAGGAAGTATGCACTCATCTGCCTGTTCATTGTTGGTTTCATCATGTACAGATATCTCTGGTAAGTTAGCCTATATATGTTCTCACTATTATTCAATATGTTTGAGTTAGAGCTACTGTAAGGCTGCTTGCTTATGCATTACTTTATTACAGTCAGTTATTAGCTATATAGTAATGCTTCAAGCCTCTGAGACAAAGTATGATAACACAAGTTGTCAGTACCTTAAAGGAAAAATGTAAAACACTCTAAATGTAAATATGGAGTGTTTACCTCTTCTTGCCTAAGTCTTGCTTGCCTCGCCTCAATTCAGATATGTTCCTGCACACTTGTGGCTGTGCTTGACAACACAAGACATCTACAAATTCCTATCGAGCACATGTCATGTGGTCTATCCAAGCACAATAGCCTATGTGAGTGTGACACAGATACGATACAACTCTTCTTCCAGTATGCCAGCAAGGGAAAGAAGAAGCAGGAAGGTTGGCCTGAGCGCCAACTCCTCTCAGCTCCGCCTGGAGGGAGAGCCCTGCCTCATCCTGGGGGGATCCATCCACTACTACCGCGTGCCCCGGGCCTACTGGAGGGACCGCCTGATCAAGATGAAGGCCTGTGGCATCAGCACCCTCACTACGTAGGAACACTACCATGGATGTGTGTTTTGGCTTGTACATTTCACCTCCAAAATGTTAATAGGGGAAATTCTGGATCATTGCAGGTCTGTGCCGTGGAGTCTGCACCAGCCAGAGAGAGGGGTTTTCAACTTCCAGATACAGCTGGATTTAGAGTAAGGGGCACCGTGACTCTTCCTCTAGCTAAATGCAAAACATACTCATACAGTTCGTAATGGGAGTGAAGGCCCCTACCAAATATGCAGCTTAAAAATGTCCATAATGAAAAGGAAAACACCTTGCACCACCTCTATCTCACTGTTCTAACAATATGACCTGCTCTCAGGCGTGTTGGGAATCATAAAACCCCCAGTCCTCAGAGGGGGAGCTGGAGGCAGAGGTCCCACCTGACAACAGCAACATCTCCCCAACAACAGCAACTTAGCAAGCAATTAACCACACAGTAGTGATACATGCTGCTGTTGTTGCCAAGCAAGTTTCACACTCCTCAAACAACAACATATGAGGTCTCTCGCTCTTTGTGTTCGTGCAGATCGAACATGCTGATTAATTGCTCTCCTTCTCTGTTTCAGAGCATATATCAATCTTGCTGCTGAATTGGGATTGTGGGTAATTTTACGACCAGGGCCCTACATTTCCTCAGAGCTGGACCTAGGAGGTCTACCAAGGTAGTGATAGTGTTCTCTGTTATGTAGATTTTAAGCCAATGCTTTGTTCAAATAGGTCTGACTAGAACCACTTTTTTCTGTTAGTGTGATCAGGGGGGAAATGTCAAGTGCTATAAGGGAAGACTTGTCCAGGGTGTGAAGCTGTGTCCTCTATGTAAGGGTCACTGTGCCTCCGTTTTTCTGTAGTCCTAACCAGGCATGTTGTTTTCTGCCTCTTTGCAGCTGGCTCCTCAGTGATGGCAACATGAGACTACGCACCACTTACCCAGGCTTCACCCAGGCTGTCAATACCTTTTTTGACAAACTCATACCAAAAGTGGTTCCACTGCAGGTTTGCTTTCTGTCACTAAGGCCCAAAACAAGTTTGTCGTAGCTCCAGTTCATTTACCTTGACGTCCTTCCAACTCAAATGCCTTTGTGTTTTAGTTCAAGAAAGGAGGTCCCATTATTGCAGTGCAGGTGGAACATGAATACGGATCCTTTGCAAAGGATGAAGGTTACATGCTTTTCATTAAAGAGGTAATGTGATGTGCCTAAATGAAATGCAACCTCAATGTAGGTTTATTAAAACACACATGTACACATTGATATTGATGTTCATATCCTCTGTTTTATTTTTGAAAGGCTCTTCAGTCTAGAGGGATCAGTGAACTCTTGTTCACATCAGACAATCACAACACATTAAAGTCTGGAGGTGTGGATGGAGGTAAGGTATATTTATCACACACACACACACACACACACACACACACACACACACACACACACACACTCATGCACTGCTTACCTTGTGATATCCTATCTTGAAGCCATCAGATCAGTGAAGCTGCAGAAGTTAAATCAGAGAGATATCCGGGATCTCAGTGCTATCCAGGTGTGTATCTTACCTTTGTTTCCGCAGCATTACCCTGTCTGTCAGTGGGCATGTGTGTGATTGTGTTGGTCTTTTGTGTTGTGTTTGTCAGCCCAACAGCCCCACCATGGTGATGGATTACTGGACCGGCTGGTTTGACGTGTGGGGTGACCTCCACCATGTGCTGCCCCCAGAGGGTTAGGAAGCTTCTCCTTGTTTTCGGCGGCCTTATAGATAAAACAGACACTTTTCTATCTCTATTTATTTTATTAATAATAGTAATAGTAATAATAATAATAATAATAATAATAATATCATAATTTTATATAGCGCCTTTCAAGAAACCTTAAGATGCTTAGTCATACATGGGCCACTGACATCTCTTCATAAAGTATTTCTTTTTTACCATCCACCAGCAATTTACTCTCAGCTCACTCTTAACTGCTGTAAACAAATAATGCTTTCTTTTCACTCAGTACTTTGTATGATATTTATTTTCCTAGTGCGTTGCTTTTTTGCATGAGGAACACCAGCTACATGCCAACAATGTAAATGCAAATGTAAATGTGAACGTCAGGGCCCATTTAATGCAGAACCTGACAAAAAGGGGGTCAGCAAGGTTACACTGACTGGACTTTAAAGGTGCATTATGAGTTTCCCTTTGTTTACAGTATTTGTTTAAACATCTTTTCAGATATGGTGTCCACCGTGAGAGAGATTCTGAGGCGGGGCATGTCTATCAACCTCTACATGTTCCATGGAGGCTCCAGCTTTGGCTTCATGAGCGGAGCACTCGCTCATCCTTCCTACAGAGCATTGGTCCCCAGCTACGGTCTGTCATAAACAAACGAGCTGTGGCTTTTAATGCAAATATACTCAAGGATTTTATGATAATGATGAAGCTGGAGAATGTGTTCCTTGCCTTCTATAGAGCAAGCAGTAAACTTAACAGCCAGCAGATGGCAGCACATGATAGTCACTGTATGACACCGGGATGTTTTTTCAGATTATGATGCACCCTTGTCTGAAGCTGGGGAGTACACTCCAAAGTACCATCTCCTTAGGGATTTACTCTCTCGATACAACGGTAGGTTGAACGCTAAGTTTATATGAGAATGAGGAATGTAAACACATACAATGACAGACCTCTCTGCCCCACCCATTCTGTGACCTGTGTGTGCAGGAGGAGACAGTTTCCCCAACCTGCCAGCCCTGTACTACAGGGAGACGTATGAACCGGCGATCATGTACCAGCACCTGTCTTTATGGGATGCTCTGAGCTTCACTGAGGGAGTATGTTTTATGTAAGATCAACTGTGTCCTTTGCGTGAAATGAAAACAATTTTTCTTTTTAATAGAGGATGTTTATTTGTTTTTCCTGCAGCCATTTCATTCAGCAGAGCCAGTGAACATGGAGAATCTACCCGTGAACAACAGGAACGGCCAGTCGTACGGATACACGCTGTATGAGAGCACCATCAGCAGTGGAGGACTATTGAAGTCTGGAGACAATGTCAGAGACCGTGCCCTAGTGAGTCTTCATTGTAGTAATGGCATGATCTCAGTCGCTCTCCCCAGTATGCTAGAGTTAAGCTCCTATCTCACTGGGCTGCGACTGTTTGCGACAAGTTGGAGACTGCATTCGCAGTCTTTAAACTGTCTCCAAACGTTCGCGGAGGTCTCAATTTCCTCGCATGAGTCGCAGAGCCGCGCAGTCTTGTCACATGAATTTTGAACATGTTCAAAAAAAGTGTGCGACAAATCAGTCTCAAAATAGTCTCAGAGTCGTCGCAGGTGTGTCGCACGCGTCGCAAACCCTTCTCCATTTAGTCTCCGCGAGTCAGAAAGTGCGAGAAGTGTGAGACAACTTTGCGAGGGTTTGGCGACATATGAAACTAAATTGCGACTGCTTTGAGACAAAAATTAGACTGACATTCCGTTCGTGCGACACTCGCCAGACGTTCGTGAGACATAAATGCGACCTCCCGGCAAGGACATTCGCAAACGTGTCGTAAGTAGCAACTCAGTGAGACTGCAAGTGAAAATTGTCGCAAATTGGCACATTCGGTCGCAATTTTGTGTCTCCAACTGGTCGCAAACAGTCGCAGCCCAGTGAGATAGGGGCTTTAGCCTTCCATCAAAACTAAACTTAAAAGAGAAAGTTTGACATTTTAAGAAATATTCAACTCATATTTGTGCACAAAACACAAAGCTATAGCCAGCCGCGTTGCTGGATGTGTCCAAAGGTAGACAATGGGCCTACCAGAACCTTATAAGCTGACTAGTCATCTTGAATTTCAATGGTGTAATCAGTACAAGAAACAAAGTGACAAGTTGTGGTGTTATGTGCTGAACACAGTTTGTTGGCCACGTGCAGGGAATCTAGATATAAGATAATAGAGATATGATGTGATTCTAAGCGTGCAGATAAAGGTGATGGTAGTCCAGTTGTGTTACCTTTGGACGGATTCAGGCTAGGTGTTACCTCTGTTTCCATTTTTCTTAATGCTAACTAGGCTTTAGCTTTATATTTAATGAACATATGAATATCAATCACTTCAGTAAGAGCAAATTGTTTTTTCTTTTCCGTGTTTCCAATTGGTAAGCCCACAGTTAACGTTCCAGGACATACTCCACATGAAGGTTGTGTAAAGGTTCTGATTGAATGATAGTCGGAAAACTCTACTTTGAGATAGTTAATTCAAGTGAAACAGAGTTCATTCGTTATGTAGGCTAATATTATTAAAATGATTTGACAATGTATTTTTACCCCTAGGTGTTTGTAGACAGAAGCTACATTGGGCTTTTCAAACGCCAAAGTCTTGAGCTGGCAGTTCCTGATGGTAAGGTATGGCATCAAGAGGGAAAATAAAGGCAAATATCCAATAATTAAAATATTTTTTGGCTTTTAAAACTTGCAAAAGACATAAAAACAACCAACCCCTACAGGGACGGCGTACCTTAAGTTTATTGGTGGAAAACTGTGGACGAGTTCACCGTGGAAGGGAGCTTGACACACAGCGTAAAGGTGACCGACAGATAATACTGTATGCAGTTCATTGCTATGCCTGCTATTTAATAACTCAAGCTCTGAGCGGTTAGTGTACAAGCCAATTTTGATTTGATTTCTTGCAGGCCTTGTGGGAGACATTTTATTAAATAATATACCCTTGCGGGATTTTACAATATACAGCCTGGAAATGAAACCCAGCTTTATTGATAGGTTGGTACTCTTTATTGAATCGCTGCATATCCCTTTCATTTTGAAGTCATATAGTGTGATTTAAATGGATGTCTTATTTCAGTCTTTATCAGGCACCGTGGAAAATGCTCCCTGAAGCTCCCAGCTTCCCTGGATTCTTCATGGGAAGGCTGTTTGCATACGGGTATCCCAGTGACACATTTGTAAAGCTGCCAGTAAGTTAAACCAAACGTGTTAGTTTTTATGCCATGCACAACACAGTATTCATGTATGCATTGTGGAACCATTCAACTGTCTCTTGGTCCACAGGGATGGGAGAAAGGTGTTGTGTTTATCAATGGGCTGAATCTGGGCCGTTACTGGTCCATCGGCCCTCAGCAGGCGCTCTACCTCCCCGGCCCCTTTCTCAACAGTGGAATCAACCAGGTAGGTTTGTGCACACACCAGCATTTATGAGAGGAATAGTTCAACATTTTTGGAATCATGCTGAGAAGATTGATACCACCCTCATGTGTGCTGCTAAGCTACTGTTAGCTTACATCGTACCTCTAGTCTACACGGAAAACATCAGAGTCAATGCTGCCTGAATCACAATGTGGCTTCAGAAAAAGCAGGGGTGCGGTCGACATGATCTTTATAGCACGGCAACTTCAGGAGAAGTGCAGGGAACAACATCAGGATATTTTTATAGCTTTGGTTGACCTCTCCAAAGCATTTGACTCTGTTCAGAGATAACTTTTGTGGGACATCCTCCTAAAGTTTGGATGTCCCAACAAATTTGTTATCATCCCCTGTCAGTTCCATGATGATATGACTGCTAGGGTGACTATGGGAGGAAAAGAGTCCTCTCCTTTCCCTGTTCGTATACAGTCCCCTCCATAAGTATCGGAACAGTGAGGCCAATTCCTTTATTTTTGTTGTAGACTGGAAACATTTGGGTTTGACACCAAAATATGAATATGAGACAATAGATCAGCATTTCAGCTTTCATTTCCAGGTATTCACATCTGGATCTGATACACAACCGAGAAGATAGCATTATTTGTAAAGGAACACCACATTTTTCTCCAAACTTTAGCCTTTCCATCACTTTGGTAAAGGTTCATCTTGACAATAACATGATGGCAGCAGCAAAATGAACTTAGAAGTCTACAGAAACATTCTGTCTGCCAATTTAAAGAAAGATGCAACCAAACTGATTGGAAGATCCTTCATCATGCAGCAAGGTAATGACCCTAAAAAACTGCAAAAACAACAAAGGAGTTCATCAGGGGCAAGAAATGGAAAGTTTTAGACTGGCCAAGTTAATCTCCAGACTTAAACCCTATAGAGCATGCATTGTACCTGCTAAAGAGGAGACCGAAGGGTGTAACCCCCTAACACAAACAGCAACTGAATGAGTCTGCGGTGAAGGCCTGGAAAAGCATCACAAAAGAAGAATGCAAAAGTTTTGTTATGTCAATGGGTCACATGCTTGATGCAGTTATTGCAAGTGAAGGATTTGCAACAAAATATTAAGTCTTATTCACTTTAATGTATTTTAAGTTCCAATACTTTTGCTCACCTAAAAATGTGGTGTTCCTTTACAAAAAATGATATCTTCTCAGTTGTGTATCAGATCCAGATGTAAATACCTGGAAATGAAAGCTGAAATGTTGATCTATTGTCTCATATTCATATTTTGGTGTCAAACCCAAATGTTTCCAGTCTACAGCAAAAATAAAGGAATTGGCCTCACTGTTCCGATACTCATGGAGGGGACTGTATGCATCAACCAGGGCTGTGTGCTGGCACCTGTGCTCTTTAACATCTTCCTTCTCTGTGTTACTCATGTAGTAGGATATAACTGGTAGAATCGGCATTGACACTACCTGGAACTTGCATGTATGAAGCCTGGGTCTGTTGAAGGTGGCTGTGCTGTTTGGGCTGTGATAGCCATATGATAGGATAGGGAACAAGTAAGTTTGAAAGTATGCTTTTGTTTTGTTTATTTACATTTTTAAATAAGGTTAAAAGTGGACGTCATCATCAAAATCGATGGACAACCAAGAGAGAGTGTGTGTGAGACAATGGAACGCTATACTAGGATTTAAGATGGGGAACTACAAAGATGGTGGACAAACTTTTGTGGTCCGGACGTCACACAAGAGTTTGAGGTGGCTATGTGGCCACGTGGTAGATAAGTTGCTAAGAGCAACGTGGTGGAAGACCCCAGACACTAGCTGGCTCTAAGGGTCCTGTGTTCTGAACCCCAGACTGTGTTTTAATCTAACTGGTTCTATCTGTCATTTGAATGTTAATTATTGAATATCAATTATATGGTGTATTTGATCAGAGTTACTTTCAAGTGTTTTGAAAATGTTTTTCTTAATTGACCAAACCCCATGACTCTGTTACTAGTCCGACATTAGTTTTGGAATGTTTGGTTTTCAAGCTAGCTGTCAGGATTTGTTGTTATGATAGTTTCAGAGTGGAAAAAGTAAGTGGATCAGTTTACCCCCTTGATTTCTCTGGTCTGTCTCAGTTTACCCCACAGCTGGGGTAAACTGAGACACAAGATAACTTTTTTTAAAACAATCATATTTTCACTGCCCTTTGTCATGAATAAATTCTGCTGATGCCCTTTTCTAGGAAACATCCTGAATTAATGGGAAATGTGTAAATTTGACTGATAAATCATTTTAGCTCCCTTAGAGCACATGTGTCAAACTCATCACGTTTTGATGTGGCCCGCGAATCAATTCGGACGATTTGAATCAATTCTGAAAAAAATAAAAAAATAAATAATCTTTTTTTTTTTTTTTTTTAATTCTTCATGGAGCCTGTGCCATATCCGCACATCACATACGCTCCCAACTTCTAGGAAATGTACTTAGCTTACAGCTAGGAATGTCTGCTGAAAGTTCCACAGCTCAGGATTTTAAGCCATGAATTGATGAACTTGCATCTAAGAAGAGCTGTCAGTTTTCTGAGGGCTGTAAATAGGCCAATATATGTGGCTAAATAGAATGCAATATTGATGATTGATTGTGTCAAGTGTCTAAGGATTAATGCCAAAATTATCTGGTTTCTAATTTTTGCTTTAAGTTACAATTTAGCCAACTAGCTAACGTTAGCTAGCTGCTGATAGCCCAACCCTTTCGTTTCCAATGGTGGCTTGGCATTTCATTACCAATGTAAAGTTTCATAGCTAACACTGGTGCTGCGTCATGATTCCTAAAAAAACAAAACATGTGATATGTTTTGAATGTGCAGAAAGTTTTGAAAAATCCAGGAGAATAAATATTGTGGCTCAATCCAGAATGCATGAGAGCCTTACTGCACTTGTCCTTTATAATTGTTTCACCAGGAACCTGAATGTTGTCTCTGCCTTTACAAAAATTAAGACATTTCCAACATAAATTGATGCCGAAAAGGCACAGATCGGTGGATAAAAATCCACCAGAATGCAGGAAATTAAGTGTGTGACATTAAAAAATGTTGGGGGGAGCACCCCCATACACCCCACCTATAATTTGTCCCCCGAAAATGTTGAAGCGAAAACTAGCCATTGTACGCGTTTATATACTTACTTAGATATGTTCTTTTTATTTTACGATTAAAAAGAAGGTATGTCAGTCTGGCCCTTAGTGTGATTATCATATCGTAGAGTGGCCCTTTGTGAAAATGAGTTTGACACCCCTGCCTTAGAGGGAAGCAAATGTGAAAAGTCTCACATTACCCCGTTCTCCCCTACATGCCATAAGTTGTACTTTCAAATGTGGAGGGAAGTCAGATTTTACCTTTGCGGACAGTGAGAGGCCAAATCCAAGATGGCCGCCAGTCCGCTGGGTATAATGTTCAAACTCTCAAAATTTAAGAACCATGCAATATAATTAGACATTTAAGGTGTCATTTTCAACTAAAGTAGATATGCAATATAATTGGATATAATTTGGTCAATTCTTACCTTGACGTTCCTGCTGCTGCTCTTCTCACTCCAGCCCCTCCCCTTTTATCTCCAGCTCCTCTCATTTCATCTGAACACCTCCCCTATCCTTTCCAGCCCTCTCCTTCCCGTTGCATCCCCTCCCCTTTCCTCTCCAACTCCTCCCCTTTCCCACCAACTCCTCCTCGTTTCTCTCCAGGGTAAAGGTTTCCTCTCCAGTCTTTCCCCTTTCCGCTACAGCCCTCCTCTTTATTCTCAAGCCCTTCCCATTTCCCCTTCAGCTCCTCCCATTTCCTCAGAGGTCCCTCCCCTTTCACATATAGCCCCTCCCATGTCACCTCCATCCCCTCCCCTTTCCTCTCCAGCTCCTCCCATTCTCTCTGAAGTCCCTCCCCTTTCCTCTCCAACTCCTCCTCTTCCCCTCCAGCTCCTCCTCTTTCTTCTCCAGTCCCTCCCCTTCCCCTTTCCTCTCCAGCCCCTCCTCTTTTTCCTCCATCTCCTCCCCTTTCATATCTAGCCCCTCCCATTTCTTCACAGACTTTGGATGCTGTCCCCGCACTAGCTGCAAGCATGCATGCATACCAATTATGGTATTGCATATCCTGGGAATCCATTACCAGGGCTGTACAGTGCGACAGTTTTGATCGCATTTGCTACTGAAATTGATCACGTGCGATGATGAATACAACTCCAATCGCACTCGTGCTAGTGTTGCCACCCGTCCCGTTTTTCCCAGAATTGTTCTCTTTTTTTCACCAGCTGTGACCCGTTTTTTGGGGAAAATGCCAAAACCTCATTTGATTTCCTTCCTTCGTTCAGTAGTTAAGGCCGTCTCACACGGGCCGAGGAGTTTGTTGCGCCCGCTATTGCATCGGAGAGGCGGGCGGGCAGGGGCGGTCTTAACGATCTCGGGGCCCGTTTCAAGACCCTGTGTGGGGCCCCACACTTTTTTTTTTTTTTTTTTTTTTTTAATAAATAATGCTTGTGCATGCTGCCCGCGAAAATAAAAAAGATTGTGGAAACCAGTTGGTTCATAGACGGATTATGAGATAATGGGCCCAGACTCTTTGTACCGTTTTAAAGTTAAATGCATCAGAGCAGAGGAACATTTTAATCAAATCTTGAGCTGCAGAAGGAACATTATTTTTCTTAAACAGGCACTCTTTACTCTGCAACTGTGAAAACAGTACAGTAGATTGGTCTGCAGACTCATGTTATATGATGGAGGGGCCCATTGCAACATATACAGGGTGGAAAGCTACTTTTCATGAACAGTATAGAATTTACACATAGCAAGCTTATTCCTGTTTGTGTGTGGGGGGCTTAGCTGTCCCTCATGAAGCCCCTTAGACAGAGCTAATAATGCTTTTGTTTTGCACTTGCTTTTCTATTTGTCACCTAGTTGGGGCCATGATGATTTATTTCCTTATATTTAGGCTATTCCTTGTTGGACCCTGTTATTGACATGAGTGACTGAGCTCTTTGACAATGCAACATTTAAAGTTACTATCAGTATTTCTGGCTTAGGCCCCCCCCCCCCCGAGCCCTTGGGCCCCTGGGCATGGTTGCATGCAATATTATTCTCAAAGTGCACCAGATTGATGGATTTTACTTTAAAAGGTTGCATTTTTTTCTTCCGGGGCCCCCCTACAAGGTCCAGGGTCCCCACCCACCTCAGTCTCCCTATTTAGCCTATACTGTAAAAAGCACTGTAGGTGTGTATGGTTATTATAGGTCATTACACTGGTCAGTCTGAACTGGTAGCCTAATAATGGCCGAGCCCTCCGCCCCAAACATTCAAGTGTCCCTTTTTTTCCTAAATCCAAGGTGGCAACCCTAACTAGTGCGACAGCCTGCCAAATTGCAATTGGCAGGTTAGATTATTTTGTCTAAATTGCAATCAGTGCACCCCTATTAATTTTTCTACAATTATTACTGCACACACTAGGAAATAATATTAATTGAGAATCTCAAATGAGACCAAGATGACATGCTCAAAGGTAATTAGAGCGAAATGCAAGGGTTAAGGTTATGCAAGTTTTCGATCATACTTTGTGTGCTACCAAATTTATTTTTGTGCTACTGATTTTTTTTGCTTGCTAGCACCAGTGCTACCACTTTAAAAAATAAGCGTACAGCCCTGATTACGTTACATTTTATTTAGCTGACGCTTTTACAAACTCAGAACAGCAAGAATCACACAAATGGTAAATGGACTCCTCTTATACAGCGCTTTTCCCTGTTTTTTCACAGCTCAAAGCGCTTTACATTGTTTCGTACAAATTCACCCAATCACACACACATTCATACACCGATAGCAGCAGCAGCTACCACACAGGGTGCAAGCTAACTATCAGGAGAAATTCGGGGTTCAATGTCTTGCCCAAGGACACTTCGACATGTGGCAGGTAGGCGGGGGATCGAACCTACGACCCTGCACTCCAGAGGCGACCTCCCTGCCCACTTCGCCACTGCCGCCCCCAGTACTATAGTACAATCTAAAGAGTGCAGTTTAAAGAGATGTGTTTAAAGCCTGCAGCGGAAGTGTAGGCTTTCAGCTGTTCTGAAGTCAATGGAGGTTTGCTGTAGCACCACCACCAGGCAAGACTTTGCATTTACATACATAATTGTCTAGATTTTGGTAAATTCTTACCTTGTCGTAGACCTAAATGCATGTGCCTGAACATTGGTGATCTCAAAGGTGTCACTAAATGATTGGGCATATCCACTTTAGTGGAAAATGACACCTTAAATGTTTAATTACATTGCATGGTTCTTAAGTTATGAGAGTTTGAACATTATACCCGGCGGAAAGGCGGCCATTTTGGATTTGGCCTCTCACTGTCCGCAAATGTAAAATCTGACTTCCCTCCACATCTGAAAATAAAGCTTATGGCATGAACTAACCATGGTAGAAATGTCATGCTTTTCTTAAAAAGTTCACAATTGTTGTGCTTATCCGCTGTAAGGGAGAACGGGGTAATTTGTCACACGGGTAGGTTGTCACAGTCGTTATATCTCGGAACCAGAAGGCGCTGTCTGTTACATTTTGGTATGTAAATATCCACTACTGAGATCAGAGGTAACCTACATAGTCTTCCTTGGAGTTAGACTGCTGCATTTGAGGTGAGAGGACTGTTAGTGTTTTTCATGTCAAATTGAAAATATTTAGCTCCTCAGTATTTTTCTTCTAGGCTTTTACACAATGGGTTTATAACAAAACACTTGTTACCCTAAAAAAGTGTGAAGCTATAGTTTAGATTGCTTTTAGCAAGCTAATTAGTTGTCAGATGGTTGTTGGCCTTGATGCTAGCAATAAATTCCAGTTGGGGTTGGTCGTCACATTTTTTGTGGGGTTGGTTGTCACATGTTATCCAAAGGGTGCAGCCAGGAAAGGAACCCAATAACAAAATAAAATGTCAAGCTGTATCCTCACTGACACCCCAGAGAAGGAGAGAATTGAGCAGGAAAGGCAGCTAGCATGCAAAAGAGTAAAAAAGGGCAACAAAATCAAAACGACCCAGTGCATCCCAAACTAGATCAGTTGCCAAGGCTACTGCACCCCAGTGCACTCCACCCCAGCTGGGGAAGAAGAAACAGAAGAGAAAGAGACAGGAGGAGGAATCTTCATCAGATGAAGAGGATAGTTTGTGTTTGGTTTGTATGCAAACGTTCTCCAGCACCCGTTCAGGGGAGGTAAGGGAGAAGTGTTGTATGTGCAACCAGCGGGCACACAATCTCTGCTTAGTTAGAGTGAGCAGACCCTACATTTGCCATCAATGTAACTCAGATAGTGAATGTGTGTATCCTAGTTGAGTAGGCTATTATTGTTAGACCTATTTGTTTTGTTCTTTATGATTTCCTTTTTGTTAATTCCTTGCTCATTTTGTGTTAAGATGCTTAAAGTTATGTAAGCCTATTTTTCAACTTGACAATGAAATTAAACTTTCAAATGTAGTTCTGCTTTCTTGCCTTCTTTTTAAGATTTTTCCCATAAAGATAACATTGTGACAAACAACCCCATAGTGTGTGACAACCGACCCCTTGAAGAGGTTGGTTGTCACAATGTGTTAGAGTGTCTTTGATGGTACATTTCTTCTTTATTACAATAAGTTAGAAAAAGTGAGGGGTTCACATTTCAAGCCAACACCTTAAGCTTCAATTTAATGTAGGAATGACTATTGAAAGATGTTTAGGTGATGAGCAATTCTGACTAGAGTAAAAAGTGTGCCAACTTACCCCGGTCTCCCCTACTACAATGACACTTCACCCCCAAACTGCTCCAGGGGCGCTGTACTATGGCTGACCCTGCACTTTGATCCAATGATCCCCCTTTGGTCTTTGTCAAAAATTACTTTCTTACCTCAAAATCCGAGAAGCCCCTGACTAAGCCCACATTGAGGGGGCCGGCGCTCCACCCACATTGACGGGGGGGAGCCTAAGCTCAATGCCTGTCTGTCACGCTATCACACATTCACCCGAGTAGTGAGTGTCGCTCGAGCCTTAAGGAGGCTAATGCTAGCGCTTAAGCTAGCGGGAGTCCACGTTGAAGGCAAGTTGTTGTAGAAGGCAGGGGGGACTCTGCCTGGAGGAAGAGTGGCCCAAACAGGGAGAGTGAGAGCGGGCCTGGGGTCAGGGGTAGAGCCCCGTGGTAAAAAAAAAAAGACATGTTGTTAGTGTAATGTACACTGTAGGCCTACATAAACATGAAGAAAATATATCATGGGAGCATGCTCAACGGGGTTGAAAATGATAACGGGGTTGAAGGGGACATATACAGATAAGAGTTTATTTTAGACTCAAATTACTTTCAACATGCATGAGATAAGAAATCATATATTTATTTAAAATAACAAATATATTTTCACAAGTTATTGTTTTCTATCTTTATTTCATGTAACGGGGTTGCGTTGTTGAACTTGACTACAATATCAACATTTAAATGACTGAAATAGCTGTTAAAGGTGGTGGCAACTTGCCTCTTTCTGCTGCTGTTGTTCAAAAGGCCTCTAACATGTCTTCTAATGTTAGGCTACATTTAACATATGGAACAGTCCATTATTTTTTTATGGGTGGGAGAATGATTTGTGTAACGGGGTTGAGGGTTACCGAGGGTCGGAAGTAAATATTGCGATTTGAATGAATAATCATGAATTTGAATTCATAAAATCACTTCCACTGATAAAATAGGCTCATCCATAATGAATTATGTGAGGTGACTATGGCAAGAGAGAGTATAAGGTCATAGTAAGGAAGGACAATATTTGTTCTTTGCTTGTTCTACACTTTATTGATTGGTTATCTTTTCTTTTAATAGTTTACTATCTATTTTTTGTTATTTTTTAATTGTTCTGTTGATTAAAAAGACTGTTGTGAGGGCTGCTGTGATTGGTGTAACTTAATGTGCGTCAAACCTGTGGCTTTTAATTGTGTCTAATTGAGGTATATTTTTTGGCCTTAAATGTGGTCACATTACATCTGTTAAGTGGACCCTTCATAGTTCCCCAAATCTTATTTTGACTCTTACTTAGTTCATTGGCAGCTGGGCCTGCAACCCTCACAAACAGATGGGTACAGGAGTTCTCTTAAGCACACGTCACATTGTTTAGAGTACACACTTAATGGTTTTACAGACATAGTTACGGGCTTTAATTTGTCTGTGTAGATGTCAGTGCGGACCCTTGGGAGACAGCCTTGCTGGTATATTTTAACATTCACAGGACTATCATATATGACCTCATAAGGAAACTGTTACAAGATAGCATTAGCAATCAACATAGTAGGTAGGGATGTCCGTGGTTAATTGTTAACTGTTAAGAAGAGCTTTAACCGGTTATTACTAAAGGTTAACAATTAAATCATCTCTTACTCCCTGTATGCTATTGCTCCATGCAGGACTCTTATTTTGATATTGCTAAACCGGATGTAACAATGCAAACTGCCAGCAAAGAATTAAACGAGTTGTCTAGGCTACGTTTAACTTTATAAAAGGTACGCTGCAAGAAAGATAGCCAGTCACAACACTCCCGTGCCATGTGTTTGTATAATTTAATTAACAGCATGGGCTCCCGCTAGCTTAACATAGCGCTAGCATTAGCCTGCTTGAGGTGGAAGCCGGGTGGAAGCGGAAATCTGCTAGTGAATGTGTGAGAGAGTGACAGACAGGCAGTGAGCCCTGAGCGCCGGCCCCCTCAATGTGGGCTTAGGCTCCCCCCCCCCCCCCCTCAATGTGGGGCTTAGGCCCCCCCCCCACCCTCAACGTCTGCGAGCCGCAAGCTGGATCCCAATACAGAGAGGACGCGGTCTACGCGGTCTATGAAGGCTATAGCCTGTGAAGGCCGATTCGAAGGCCGATCGAGCGTTGTTAAACGAGACGGTCTCCGCAGGTCTCCGTATACGAGCATTTCCGGTTTGCGTGACGACTCGCCGCTCCTGTGCTGCCTAGCAACCCTGATTGCTGCCAACAGAAACAGCCTTGTCAACGGAGGAAAAAAGAAAAAGAAGTTGCCTACCAGACGAAAAGGAAAAAAAGTACAAGAAAAAAAGAAAGGAAGATAAAAGTTAAGAAGATGGAGCAACACGTTGCTGTTTTGTTATTTTTTATTTTATTTTATGCCATCTCTGAAAAAAACGCAATGAATCTTGGGATATGTTGGGCCACGAAGGATCCATCTGTTGCAGCCTTCAAAACCGTGAAACGAAGGCTACATTTCTCGGCCGCATATGAAGGAGCCTTGCTAATGGAACAAGCCTTTGCGCGCCGCTATGACGCAATCGGTCTTCAAATGCAGCCTTCCTAGGCTGCAACCCCTGGATTGAGATTCAGTGGCAGTCAGGGGTAGCCTACTTGCAAAATCCTTTTTCTTCTCCATACAATCTATCTGCTTCTGTTTCCTGCCTTTCAAACCACACTGGGGTGTCCAGGAGTAAGTGGGTTAATAATGCAATTGTTACGGTGACGACAGGCAGACAGGCAAGCAGGACCCAAATGCAGAAAGTTTCAAGTGAGGGTAATTTATTGTCCAAAAAACACAAAAACTCCAGAAACGCAAAAAAGGCACAAAGGCAAGGCACAAAGGAAAGGCACATGGAACATACAGGGACAGACTCACCAACAGGTACAATGCTCGGACAGGGAACAAAGAAACACCGGGAGTTAAATACACAGACACACACACAAGACCGGGTAGACAACGAGGGACAGGTGAAACACATTAGGGAAGGGAGCAGTAGGGAAACTTGACAGGACATGGGGAGGAACAAGACAGACATACCAAAATAAAACAGGAAACACCAAAACAAGACAAGACAAAGACAGACCATGACAGTACCCCCCCCCCCCCTAAAAGGTCGACTTCCAGGCGACCACACACTGGAAAAAAAAAAAAGTCAAACCCAAACGGGGTGGGTGGAGGGGTGCCAGGAGGAGGGAAACGGGGAAAAAAAAATGGCCTGGGGCAGAGCACGGGGGTGACCGGCTGGTCAGGGAACTGGAGTGGGGCAGTGCACGGGGTGACCGGCTGGCCAGGGAACAGGAGTGGGGCAGAATGGAGGGGTGTCAGGCGGGCGGCCAGAAAAAGGCCCCAGGGCACGGCAGGAAGCTTCAGGCGGACGGCCTGGGGGGCAAGCAGGGGCACGGCAGGGAGCTTCAGGCGGATGGCCTGGGGGGCAAACAGGGGCAAGGTGGAGGTGGAACCCCTCAGGAGGCCGACGGCAAAGACGATGAGGGCTCAGTCCCTCTGGAGGCCTGCAGCGACGAAGACGAAGGTGAGGAACCCTTTCTGGAGGCCAGCCTCGGCCAAGAAGAGGACGATAGAACCCTCCTGGAGGCCGGCAGAGGCGAAGGCGGTAAACCCTTTCTGGAGGCCGGCCTCGGCGAAGACGAGGGCGATAGAACCCTTCTGGAGGCCGGCGAAGGCGATAAACCCCTTCTGGAGGCAGGCGGCGACGACGAAGGCACCCTGCTGGAGGCAGGCAGCGTCGACGACCCACAGGTAGCCGGCATCGGCGAGGACGGACCCGCGCAGGACACCGGCGAAGGCAGAACCACTCAGGCGGCCGGCCACGGCGAAGGCAGGCCCCCGGAGGATGGCAGGGCAGAGGGCGGTCCCCCTCAGGCAGGAGCGAAGGGCGGTCCCCCTCAGGCAGGAGCGACGTCAGATAAATAGTGTTTCTGTAACACTTTTGATTTTGTATGAATTAGAAAACATATAAAACAAGCTGTTTCCCCCTGTTCCGAGTCTTTGTGCTACGCTAAGCTAACAGTCTGCTGGTTAACACTAGTTATGGGCGGTTTTTCAACTGCCCATAACTATACTTTTACGAAATATTGAAGCCCCCAACTCTTTGACTTTTCCTAAAATTGTGTTGTGATGCTCTCCCTATGGTTAAATAAAGTCACAATTAAACTGGATTAAAAAAACAGGCATTTATACCTAGAACCGCCGCACTGGGTCAATTTGACCTGCACAGGAAAATGAAATATTTTCGAGCAGGTTGCTAGGCAACGGCATTGTTTGGGGTCCGCGATCTGACAACTGTAGCCTACGTGCAGTCATTCATAAACACTTACAATAAATTAGAGATGAAGATAAATACCTAACAACATTAGAGTTACTAAGTGAAATGAGTGATACGAGTCTGATAGCGAGACATCAGAACTGAGCACTGTCTTCCACACACCGCGGCTCGCAGCTCAACTGACAGACAGCTGAGTGCTGTCTGTGAGCCGGACAGAGAGCGTCGGAGGGATCCATCCTACGCCTCAAAACATGTCAACGTGGGGAAAAATTAATGAATAATCAATTAGAGCTTACCTAAAAATAAGTTTGCCATGTTACTGTTTATTGTATTTAGGATTTTAGCTCATTTGGGCGCTGTTTTGACCTTCTGTTTTCATTACTATACTTGCGATATTATATCTACTTTCAGTTTCATTACTGAGTCGCCACGAAACGTGATTAGTGTTCTTAAAGATACTTAGATTATAAAACAAGAGGTCCAAAACACAGATGATTATTAAACAAACTAATTTATGACTTTATACCACACTAGAAATGCACGGGTCAATTTGACCCGCCTGGCGGTTCTAGGTATAAATAGAATGCTGGAGGTTCTAGTGTTAATAGCTTCAAAGTAAGTGGTATCAATCTTCTCAACTACCCAAAAGCATTCCCTTAAAATAAAAAATGCTTGCATTATAATGGACTATAATATTCATGTTACATTGACCGTGTTTGAAAACACAGAAGCCAGAATCAAGTCTCAAAGCTGTAACTCTCTCCGTCCTTTGTCTCAAGGTGATTGTGTTTGAGGAGCAGGAAGGTGACTACAAGATCCACTTTGAGGACACGCCTGATCTGGGGATGGCAGCAGACATCCAGTGAATGCCATCGGTGCCTGTATTGATATTTTTTGTTTGTTAAATGTGTCTTTTAACAAATTGTTGCTTGTTACATCAGATGGAGCTTTTATATTCAGGGATATTAATGTTCTTATCATGGTCATTTTCTAATGCAATACAAAACATATATAAAAAAACAGAGAAAGGCATGTTTGTATAGGGGCAGTTTAAAGCCACAGTCCCCTCCAATAGTATTGGAACAGTGAGGCCAATTCCTTTATTTTTGCTGTAGACTGGAAACATTTGGGTTTGACACCAAAATATGAATATGAGACAATAGATCAACATTTCAGCTTTCATTTCCAGGTATTTACATCTGGATCTGATACACAACTGAGAAGATACACTTTTTTGTAAAGGAACACCACATTTTAGGTGAGCAAAAGTATTGAAACAGATGGACTTAAAATAAATTTAAGTGAATAAAATTTAATATTTTGTTGCAAATCCTTCCCTTGCAATAACTGCATTAAGCCTGTAGGCCATAAGGTGAACCAGGAAAAAGTGTCTAGAAAGTGATTTTCGTTCCCACGTCTGGGCACTACTCTTTTTTTTTGCATTTTTGCATAGACAATGCCATTGTGGGCATTGGGTTAAAAGTTCTCCTCAAAATATCCTGCAGTTTTTTTTAAGAGCCATAAATGTATAAAAATGGGAATTAAACTAAAATCTTATGTAGCTGTTTTTTCTTGTAAATGTATTTACATTCATTCTGGAAACAGAATTGTTCTCACAAATTGACATTAATACATATACCTAACATTTGAGACAAGTATTTTAGCATCTGTATACTTTCATGTGAATTTAAACCATGAAATATACAAACAAAATAAAAAAAACCTTCAAAATAAGTGAATAGCAACATGTACAATTAAACATACACATGGTACATTTAGCTAAACAATGATGTTTTATACATTAAAAATGTCAGTAGATACTGTGTTATAAGAGGAAGGTAAAAAATAAAATAAAATAAAGAACACTTTGGCCCAAAATGGCTGACATCAATCAAAATATCGAATAATGCCGAAAAATGGATAATACAACAAAAACGGCATTACGGTTCAGAATCTGTACACAATATGGTATACAACAATATTTACCTGAACAAAACAATGTGTTGATGTCACAGCAGGTCTTTTTTTGTATTTTTTTGTATTATTATTTACTAACTTTGCATATTGTTAAAGCCATATCTCAAGAATGCGTTGATACATTTTCCTCAAATTTGGCACAAACTCATACTTTGATGAACTGAGTATACAGTATTTTTAAGGTCAAGTACATTGTAACCTCATGTTTTGTTTATAATTTTAGTATTTAACTCACACTCTAAGGCGGTATTTCGGTACATTGAGAAATGATGTGTAAATAAAAATAACATGAATTTATTATTCCCCCAATTTTTTTTTCTAACTTTCTTTCTCATCTTAATTTAAGATAAAATGCTGTCTGGGTTCTTCATAATAGCATAGAGTAGTGTATATGTGTATTTTGACAAATATGTATGTGTGCCTGTGTCTGTATACAATAACAGACAGTGAAATTCACAGAGAAATACAGCTCAATGTAAATCCGTGAAAACAGCATGTTTTGATCCCATGGTTAATAGATGATAAGTTCATGAATGTGGTAATATTACACATTCAACCTGCTCTTATAACTTATAAATGTCATGTTTTTATGTTTTTTGAAGATGTTTCATTAATTGTGTCCTTGCCTATGGCCTTTGCAACTAATAACAATAGGAGTATCTTTGCTCTTCAGGCCTATAAGGATGAAATTCACGCATCATCTGTAAAAAAGTAAAAATGTATCATTTCAAGGTAGAAGAACAGGATGAAAGTCTAATATTACCACATTCATGTATTTAACATCAATTGACCATGGCAGGGGTTCTCAACCTTCTGCAAGCTGGGCCCCCCCAAAGCTGGGTCATTGCAGTTGGGCCCCCCCACCGACCCTGACAACCCCCCCCCCCCCCCCCACACACACACACACACCACCCTACACAGATAGATAGATAGATAGATAGATAGATAGATAGATAGATAGATAGATAGATAGATAATCTATCAATTATTGTTATTATCACAAGGGCTAGGCCAGTGGCGCACCTTTGAGTTGAACATTGGGTTTAGGGTTGGGGTCCGGAAATTTCTTATATTTTAACGTTAAATTCTGGTGCACTTTAAAAGCTAATTATGAGATTGTATCAATGTTTTTTTTTCTTTTAAATCTCCTTAGAAGAGAAGAAAATAGTAGCCTAAATAGAACATACACAGAATAAATTCTACAATAGGTAGACCTGTTATGAAAAAGCTTCACAAGACAAAGTCTATGATCAATGGGAAACACTGCTGTCTGACAACCCAGTTCAGAGAATGTTTCAACTATTGAGTCTTGGATTTGGAAAGTGGCCAGATTTAGCTCAAAATGCTACCTGCGATTAATGTGCTGTGCAGCCTGAACGCGGAGTTGTGTGTGTCTCAGTGGCGATTCCAGGAAATTTTGACTGGGGGTGGCCAAGGTGGGCCACAGAGCTAGAGTGGGGTGGCCATCGCACCCCTGAATGAATAGCATGTGATATGCTGTACAACCAATTCAAAGATGATTTATAATCCCAAATGCCCAAATCATGTTAGTATCCATTGTAATGTTTGTCAGAAAACTAAACCCCTGAAGGGGGGTCTGGGGGCATCCCCCCCAGAAGATTTTTTGTGTTTTTAACATGTAATCTAAGCATTCTGGCGAAGATAATAAAGGAAAAAGTCAATATTTATTTCAGTTCAGATGAATAGTAAAATTAGCAAGACAACATAACTTGCTAGCAGCCAGATGCCTAACAACTGGACAGAGGGACGGACGACAACTAGCTTTTGACAAAATATCTCGCTAAAAAAATAAACCTTTATTTATGAAATTCTGCCCTAAGAACATGTTACACTTGCTAACTACAAACATACATTTTTTTATTCAGATTTCAAAAATCTGCTGGGACACATGCCCATACACGTGCATGGGTGGCACGCATGTCACAAGCACACTTATGCTGTTTTCAAGACCTTTGCTGACCAGAGACCAGTTCTAGTGGCCACAGTCCTACCATTAATTCAGTACTTGAAAATTGCAAACTGATCTCATATCAGTGGATTGGAGTGTTTGTGTGATGAACTTGGCAAATACCTATCAAAAAAAGTTAAGAAAGAAAAAAAAATACATATCATCTCTGAACTAGGCTACATATCAGGAAAAAAATTGAAATTACAAAAAAAAATAAAAAATTAAGATTTTTTTTTTTTATCAAAATGTGCAGTTTTTATGGATTTACATTGAGCAGTTTTACTAATTATCTAATTAATTACAGGCTCTGTGATTAATTAATCTAAATTAATCGCATACCTATATGACACTTTTATGCCTGTTTATAAACAGCTGTATAGAGAGGGGGAAACCGTTTGTTTCCCTTTGTCATGATCCTGCTTGGGCCTCAAGCCCTTGTGTTGTTTTTTCCCCTTTACCCTTGTCTGTGTTCTGGTGTAATTGCAGGGTTGGAGTCAGGTGTGCTGGAGTCAGTTACCAGCATTCACAGCTGCCATCAATCAACAACCAACTGCTCTTCATATACCCGGCCCTACCTTCCAGACACTGCCAGATTGTAAACTCTGTTACCCAGTCAGTAACTCTCCAGCCACCTAGACCTTTTGTAGTTCCGCCTGCATTTAGCTTGTTGCTAAATTCTGTTCTTTTTTGCCACAGTCTCCCAGCCTGACTCCAGCTACCAGCTCCAGCCCTCGTCAGCCAGCTCTCCCTCCCTGGACCCCTCTGCCTGCCTGCTCTTGCCTGCCTCAAAAACAAATCTCCAGGTTCATTATGACATCTTCAAAGAGAAACTTTGCACTTTTAACTCAGAGATGAAAAGTGCAAGGCAGTCTTTCTTTTCTGACATCATTACCAAAAACAACAACAATGCACGTGCCCTGTTTGCTACTGTCGACAGATTAACAAACCCTCCTGTGTCAGTAGCGTCTGAACATCTCTCCACGAAGGCCTGCAATGAATTTGCCTCCTTCTTTACTGAGAAAATTCACAAAATTAGACAAGCTGTCACTGCATCAATACAAAGTTCAACATATGTGTTATCGCTATGCCCACTTAAAATCAATCCAAATGCGATGACACAATTTTATCTGATAAACCACAAAAACCTGGAGGACATTATACAACACCTGAACTCCTCCTCCTGTTGCCTTGACATTCTTCCCACAGGCTTCTTTAAAACTGTTCTTAGCTGTATGGCCTCAGATGTTCTACAAATTGTCAACATGTCCCTTCGGACAGGTGTATTCCCACAGGCCCTGAAAACAGCAGTCATCAAGCCACTCCTAAAAAAGAACAATCTAGATACATCGCTCATGAACAATTATAGGCCCATATCTAACCTACCATTTTTAAGCAAAATCATTGAAAAAGCTGTTTATCAACAGCTAAATAACTACTTAGCAATGAACAACTGCTTTGATGTTTTCCAGTCAGGATTTCGACAACACCACAGCACTGAGACTGCTCTGGTTAAAGGAGTATTCCCCCGGTAGAAACATGAAGGTGTATTGAACTTTATACTCGTATATAGTATAAATGCGCAAAATTTTTAGAAATCGGTACATCCTAGTCTGAGAAAAGGCAAAAAGAGTGTTTTTATGGTCTCTCTGGCTGTCTCTAGCTCTAAAGTCAGAAATCCTCCTACTACCACAATGCACTGCGCTCGCAGTCCTCCTAGGCCCCGCCCACATTTCCCTTGTAGTCTCGTTCATTAGGTCTCGTCTGTCTGACTGATGAGAGTTGGTAAACAACAACTTCCAAATACAGTTGTGCGCGATACCTCGAAAAAAATACAGACACAATTTAGATTCCACAATGAATGATTTTTTCTAAAGTATACATAGTTTCCGGTTTCACTGTAAAATGGAGGGAAGGAAACGCGCACTCGGCTAAGTTTGCTACAGTTTCAAGATAGTTTTTCAAATGCCTGCTGCTAGACCCACATGCTGCGCGCTATCAACAAAACTAGCCTAGCTTCAAACCGGAGGTCTCTGAAACTAAATATGCTGGGCAAGAAGAGGAAACTCTGGACGGGAGGACGTATGCGGACCGGGACACTGTCCTACAGAGATACTAATGCACCACCTCCTGCAGAACGCACTCGCGTACAGGTAAGACTTTCAACCTATTACCTATTAATACATTTCTGTTCACACAGTATGCTTTAACAATTAATTATATAGGACATTTTACTTTTAAGAATTATTTCATTGTGTGTAACCTGGTTTCTATAGCATTGATTTGCCACAAGATTTTGCTTTGTAAACAATAAAATATTTTATGTTGTTGTACCTTACCTTGGGCTCCTGTCTACACCATGGACCTATAAGGTCTACACCCATGTTCACCACTACAGACTTGTTGGTTGGAGGCTGAACAATAGTAACTGATTTTGATGCACAGATTACTGTACAGGTATGTCATATTGTTTTTAATCTACAATCTATGAGGTAAATGTTATAAAATCACAAGGATGCAAGGTAGGTTCATCATACTGACAGGATCACAGGAAAAAACAGATAAACCAGAAAAATAACTAAGCTATCAGTGTTGCTTCCAAAGCTAGCCAGAATATATTAAAATGAAGTACTTCAGGTCATATTTCTATATTGATAGCATAAAAAAATATTTGCTTATTTATTGAATACAGTAGCTCAGCATCTGAAGATTGTCCTCAACCTTTTTCCCCAGTTGAAATTTGTATTTCTCTAATAGTACTCCAGTTGAACAGCACTCTGGTTAGTAGACAAACCACATCAACCAACTTGAGTTCAAAGTTTTAATTGCAAAAATATAAACAACTATTTATAAAAGTACAATGTGTAGTGTGTTGGTTCAGGTCATTCTGGTCACAGCTGCTCGATCTTGTTTCTTGATAGCCACGGTACTGCTCCTCAGGTGCATGGTCAGGTGCTGGGTCTCTCTCTTTGCATGATTCACGCCAGGAAACTGCATGAATCGGCGATATTGTCTATAAAACATTGAGCAAAACATTAGTAAGACAAGCTCATTTTAGCCTGCAGTAGCTCGCATACATGAAAAAGAACTGCAAGGTTACTTCACGTTGGCTTTGCTGCCCATGTTACCAACCACAGGAAAACGTAGTGCCAATAAGACATTTTAGAACATGATTCAAAACTTTAATAATAAGATATAACATGTGTGCCGTGTTTACGCCCGGGTCACATCCTACGTACATGTGCAGTGTATCTAGCTCACATTCCCCTCTCCCCCACACAGTCAGTGTCTCACTGCTGCAGCGCTGCTTTTACCAGCCTGTTACATGAGTTTTTCTTTGATAATTCACATTAATAAAGCGCTGTGTGGCTGCTCTGATCTGCTAACACAAGCGCCAGGTGAAAAAAGAAAGTCAGGCGCAAACGCAAGATGTGTGGCGGAGAATGAGTAAAAATAAAAACTTACTGTGTTGTGGTCGACGTCCGTCTCTCCCCGCGGCCTGTGGCTGGCGCCTCCAGTTCACCGTGTCAATACTGAAATATGTCTCCAGGGTCCCTCTGTCCATAATTGCTGCACGTTAGGCTCCTCCCCTTTACCCAGTTAGACTCCTCCCCTTTACCACATTAGGCCCCTCCCCATTACAGCATTAGACTCCTCCCCTTTACCTGCTTCCACAGCATGGAGCAGCTACTAGTGTAGCTACAGCTAGCTTCTCCTCTTCCTCCTTACGACTAACACCTCTCTTCCTCGCTGTAATCCGGTTTATACAGCTAGACACGAATGTCCGTTCACTGCAGTCAATCTTCTCCCACAAACGGGCTTTCCTCTAACTTTTGGTAATTTTTCGTCATAGAGAGAGCGCTGCTGAGAGTCATAGGCACAAGAAAAAAGTCCCTACAAAACAATGTGCTGCGCGCGCATAAACCAGTTATGTCTTGGCTTTTGTTAAAACAACGTCACTGGCCATAAACTCTGTTTTCCAATACAATTTTTATTATTAATTTTGTAAAACCTACGTTTTGATTGAATTTCTAATGAGAACCTATTGGTAATGCGCATCAGTGCGCATCTCAGCGCTTTACTGAAGGCTCTCGTCTTTCTGTGCATGGGAAGCAGGGGGCATTATAAACGTAAAATCTTGTCCCGGTCACGGGAAGACATGCTGCGTGCCTGGGCCGAGTAGATAGGTTATAGCGCTATATGTAGCCTAATATTTAGGCCTATTTTAACGCTGTCTGTAGCCTAGACCTAATCACACGCCAAGCTGCTTTTTTTCCCCTCACTAGTAGCCTCGTTGGACTGCTTGCAGTCAGTGTGCCTTGTTCTCGCTGTTGGTCTATTTCTATCAGTTTTCTTATTTCTGAATAAGTGAAATTTCTCTTCTCATTTCCTCCATCATTTTGGATGTCCAGTCTCAACAAAATAGCATGTCGTCATGAGGTATCCTAGCAACGCAGTGATATGCGCATTCCATGGAACATTCACATGGCCGCGCATGGCTAAGACCGGGCGTAGTTAAGACCAGGCGTAAGTCCCGTTGGTGCAACCGGCGTTAGGTCCATTCTTAAGCCTGGTCTTAGCTAAGCCCTACTTAGCAGTTACGACCAGGCTTAGTTAAGACCAGTTGGTGCAACCGGCCCCAGGAGACTACAGTCCGATACAAGCACTGAGTAAGTGCATTGAACAAATCAATGATTGGATGTGCCAAAATTTCCTTCAATTAAACAATGACAAAACTGAAGTAATTGTCTTTGGTGCCAAAGATGAACAATTAAAAGTCAGCGCACAGCTTACATCTGTTATGCTAGAAACCACACCCCAAGCCAGAAATCTTGGTGTTGTCATAGACTCCGACTTGAATTTCAAGAAACACATTAAAGCTCCCATATTATACACTTTTCGGTACTATTATACACCATATTATATGGTCTTAGTGGTCCCTAATACGTTTTTCTTTAATTGTTTGCTGAAAAAAACTTTCAGATAATTAAGTACGGGTCCTCTGTTTACAGAGGACCCGTAATTAAGTACGGGCTCTCAATGTATTGAGGGCCCGTAATTATTACTCTCCACCATACTTATTCTTCTTACTTCTGCCGCAAATTTCGAGCTGCTACTCCTCCCACACCGTTTCACTTAGAAACGCAAAAATTTCACAGAACGTCCGTCCCTACCCCGAATGGTGTGCTATTAAACAGTTTTTTGAATTTCCGCTAGGGGGCGCTGTTATTAAGCCCCGACTGAAGAAAGTTTGAGAGGCCACGCCCCTCACACCGTAACTCCGATTGACTTGAAATTTCTCACACAGGTGTATGTTAGGGTGCTCTACAAAAAAGCCTCTGGGAGCATATAAGTCCGCCAGGGAATATTTCCCGCTAATTAGCATAAACTGAAAAACAGAGTGTTATCCCCTTTACCACGTTAGACTCCTCCCCTTTACCACATTAGGCTCCTCCCATTTACCACAATAGGCTCCTACCATTTACCACAATAGGCTCCTCCCCTTTACCACGTTAGGCTCCTCCCCTTTACCACGTTAGGCTCCTCCCCTTCACCACGTTAGACTCCTCCCCTTCACCACGTTAGACTCCTCCCCTTTACATAATTAGGCTCCTCCCATTTACCACAATAGACTCCTCCCTTTTACCACATTATGCTCCTCCCCTTTACCGTGTTAGGCTCCTCCCCTTTACCGTGTTAAGCTCCTCCCCTTTACCCCGTTAGGCTCCTCCCCTTTACCCCGTTAGACTCCTCCCCTTTACCACATTAGGCTCCTCCCCTTTACCACGTTAGGCTCCTCCCCTTTACCACAATAGGCTCCTCCCCTTTACCCCGTTAGGCTCCTCCCCTTTACCCCGTTAGGCTCCTCCCCTTTACCCAGTTAGACTCCTCCCCTTTACCACGTTAGGCTCCTCCCCTTTACCACGTTAGGCTCCTCCCCTTTACCCCATTAGACTCCTCCCCTTTAACACATTAGGCTCCTCCCCTTTACCACGTTAGGCTCCTCCCCTTTACCCCATTAGACTCCTCCCCTTTAACACATTAGGCTCCTCCCCTTTACCACGTTAGGCTCCTCCCCTTTACCCCATTAGACTCCTCCCCTTTACCACATTAGGCTCCTCCCCTTTACCCCGTTAGACTCCTCCCCTTTACCACGTTAGGCTCCTCCCCTTTACCCCGTTAGACTCCTCCCCTTTACCACGTTAGGCTCCTCCCCTTTACCCCGTTAGACTCCTCCCCTTTACCATGTTAGGCTCCTCCCCTTTACCACGTTAGGCTCCTCCCATTTATCCCGTTAGACTCCCCCCTTCACCACGTTAGGCTCCTCCCCTTTACCCTGTTAGGCTCCTCCCCTTTACCATGTTAGGCCCCTCCCATTTACCCCGTTAGACTCCTCCCCTTACCCCGTTAGGCTCCTCCCCTTTACCATGTTAGGCTCCTCCCCTTTACCCTGTTAGACTCCTCCCCTTTACCACATTAGGCCCCTCCCCATTACAGCATTAGACTCCTCCCCTTTACCTGCTTCCACAGCATGGAGCAGCTACTAGTGTAGCTACAGCTAGCTTCTCCTCTTCCTCCTTACGACTAACACCTCTCTTCCTCGCTGTAATCCGGTTTATACAGCTAGACACGAATGTCCGTTCACTGCAGTTAACATTAAAAATCCCCTTCAGGCGTTACAAATGGAAAATGTCCTTGTGCCATCATGGTCGGAGTTTCTCGGGAGTCGGCTTCTCTCTAAGCGGGGGAGAAACATGGCGGACGTTGTGTTTACATCTCGTTCGTGAGCTCCCGCCCCCCTCATTCCTTATTGGTGGGCATACAAATGTGCGGAACTAGAGGCCTGTAGTCCTCGGGCCTTCTGGCACGCAAACCACGTTTCCAATGGATGACGCAAAATGCGTCATCCATTGTAAATGTGGGGTGTGGAATATCAGGACAGCTGGGCCAAGGGAAGACTGAGTCAAGACAAACAACCTCTTTCCTTATTAAGTACGGGCCCTCAATACATTGAGGGCCCGTAATTATTACTCTCCACCATACTTCTTCTGACTTCTGACTTCTTATTCTGCCTCTGCCTCAAATTTCTAGCTGCTTCTCCTCCCACACCGTTACACGCAGACATGCAAAAATTTCACACAACGTGCGTCCCCACCCCCCGGGGTGTGCTATTATACAGTTTTTCCCATTTCCGCTAGGGGGCGCTGTTATGAAGTCCCGACTGAAAGAACTTTGAGAGGCCACGCCCCGCACGCTGTAACTCCGATTGACTTGAAATTTCTCACACAGGTGTGTGTTAGGGTGCTCTACAAAAAAGCCTCTGGGACCATAACATTTCTTCAGGGAATATTTCCCGCTAATTAGCATAAAGTGAAAAACAGCGTGTTATCCACAACTTTCTGCAATTTGACTGTATCAACACCAAATTTCTCGTGAAGCCCCGGGGGACTACAATAAACATACCCGTAAAAGATTAGTAGGACAACTTGAAAAACATGGCCGCCATTGACCAAAAAGTTTACGCAGGGGCGGGGCTCAACAGCTCATGGTGCTCTACAATATAGCCTCTCGGACAATAGGGGTCAGCCATGATTATTTTTTCGCCGCCATTGCCCAAACAGTTTACGAAGGGGCGGGGCCTATACACAAATTGGCCATAACTCCTTAACCATAGGTCCTATCATCATCAAACTTGCTGGGTATGTGCAGAAGTCATGTGGTAGCATGTCCCTCTAAGCTTATCGAGATTAACCCATAGGGGGCGCCACAATTGTCACCCGACTCCGATTCACTTGAAATTGATTACACTTGTACAGCTCATGGTGCTCTACAATATAGCCTCTCAGAATTTTTTTAAAATTTCCGCTAGGGGGCGCTATAATTAAACCCAGACTGAAGAAAGTTTGAGAGGCCGCGCCCCGCACACCGTAAGTCCGATTGACTTGACATTTCTCACACAGCTGTATGATAGGGTGCTCTACAAAAAAGCCTCTTGGACCATAAAAGTTAACCTGGAAATATTTTCGGCTAATTAGCATAAACTGAAAAACAGGGTTTTAACCACAACTTTTTCAAGTTTTACTCTATCGACACCAAATGTCTCACGAAGCCCCGGGGGACTATGACGCACGTCTCCGACAAATATCAGTAGGATAGCTTGGAAAACATGGCCGCCATTGACTAAAATGTTTACGCAGGGGCGGGGCTTAATTACAAATTGGCCATAACTCGTTGACCGTAGGTCCTATCATCATGTGCGGAAGACATGTGCTAGCGTGGCCCTCTAAGCTTGTCGGGGTTAACCCATAGGGGGCGCCACAAATGCGAAAAACGTCATTCAAAAATGCAATGTTTGCCAGGCCACGCCCCTTTCCCCCTGACTCCGATCGACTTATCATTTGTCAGACATGTACGGCTCACGTCGCTCTACGGTAAAGTCTCTCGGATCGCAGGGGTCGGCCGTGATTTTTTTCCTTCCCCGATTTACGCGGGCGGCCCGTACTTTCAAAATCTCCGCGGGATTTCTAGTATTATAATAGCTATTTTATAATGATGGAAAGCAGGTTCTGTATCGGTGAAGTAATCCTTTAAGGTCCTCAATGACATCCACTTAAACACAGACAGTGGCAAAAGTTCTGTCTTAGTTTTACTGGATCTCAGTGCCGCTTTTGACACAGTTGACCACAGCATATTACTAGATCGACTAGCAAACTGGGTTGGACTTTCTGGAACTGTACTAAACTGGTTTGAATCCTACTTAAAGGACAGAGACTACTATGTGTCAATAGGCAATTTCACATCTGAGCGGACACATATTGAATGCGGGGTCCCCCAAGGTTCCATTCTTGGGCCTCTTCTGTTTAACATCTACATGCTCCCACTAGCTCAGATTATGAATAAGAACAAATTATGCTACCATAATTATGCAGACGACACACAAATTTACATAACCATATCACCAGGGCTGGGTTGCACCAACTGGGCGTTAGCCTGGTCTTAACTGCGCCTGTTCGTAACTTGGCGTTCTAAGTCCGACCTAACAGTTACGCCGGTTGCACCAACTGGGTTTAGCGTTCTTTTCACTAAGACTAGGCGTAAATCCTACGCCTGGTCAGGGGCAGGCGTAAAGTCAAAATTCTAAGCTGTTTTTATACCAAAAACATCAAATCCATCCAGTTGTGTGTCAACAAAAGCAAAGGTATGAAAGAATATGAGTAATGCTCGCGGAAAGAAATGGTGTGCCGCACGTATTCTCTCTCTCTCTCTCTCTCTCTCTCTCTCTCCCTCTCTCTCTCTCTCAAGGTAAAACGCCATACAGGTGTCTGCCTACCTGCTCTTCCTTTTTAATTATTGCCATTGCGCATCAAGTTAACTGGTTAATCGGGAGAGGCGATCCCTTCACCTGCAGCTCTGCATGGATCCCTTGTTAAAAGACTCAGCTGTTGGCATAATGCACTGAAGTAGCCTAACTTGATGCGCTGTGGCATTAATTGCATACGGCGATGGCTGTCAGGCAACACGCAGACAGGCACCTGTATAGCCTACTTTACCAACTTTAAGTTGTCTCAATGTGATTTTGTTACTTTTTAATAAAGGGCCCGTGTACACCTAGCTTTTTACGGGCATAAACGGTGGCGGTGCGCTTGGATCAAGTGCGCTGGAAGAGAGAGGGGGAGAATGAAAAATCTGATCGTAATTCTCGACTGTCGCTGTAGACTACAGTATGATCGACACTGCTTTTACTGTTTACTGTTTTCCATTCCCATGCTTTGTCCGCATGACAAAGGGTAGACCTCTATGTTAACAACACGTTTATGTAGCCTTCACAAAAATTACGAGCCTCCTCCATCACAGGAGGAGGCTCGTCGTCACATAGGCTGTGTGCGCAACGATCCGTTATAAAAACAAAAACAATAGAAAACTAGAAATCCCGCGGAGATTTGGAAAGTACGGGCCGCCCCCGCGCGAATCGGGGAAGGGAAAAAATCACGGCCGACCCCCGCGGTCCCAGAGGCTTTACCGTAGAGCGACGCGAGCCGCGCGCGTCCGACAAACGACGAGTCGATCGGAGTCGGGGGGAAAGGGGCGTGGCCCGGCAAACATCGCGTCGGCGAATGACGGTTTTCGCATTCGCGGCGCCCCCCGTGGGTTAACCTCGACGAGCTTAGAGGGACACGCCACCGCACGTCTTCCGCACGTATCCTGCGAGTTTCACGACGATAGGACCTACGGGCAACGAGTTATGGCCAATTTGTAATTAAGCCCCGCCCCTGCGTAAACGTTTTAGTCAATGGCGGCCGTGTTTTCCAAGCTATCCTACTGATATATTTCGGAGACGTGCTTCACAGTCCCCCGGGGCTTCGTGAGACATTTGGTGTCGATAGAGTAAAACGTGAAAGAGTTGTGGTTAAAACCCTGTTTTTCAGTTTATGCTAATTAGCCGAAAATATTTCCAGGTTGACTTTTATGGTCCAAGAGGCTTTTTTGTAGAACACCCTGTCATACAGCCGTGTGAGAAATTTCAAGTCAATCGGACTTACGGTGTGCGGGGCGTGGCCTCTCAAACTTTCTTCAGTCTGGGTTTAATTATAGCGCCCCCTAGCGGAAAATACAAAAAAATTCTGAGAGGCTATATCGTAGAGCACCATGAGCTGTACATGTGTAATCGATTTCAAGTCAATCGGAGTCGGGTGACTTTTGTGGCGCCCCCTATGGGTTAATCGCGATAAGCTTCGAGGGACATGCTACCACATGACTTCTGCACACACCCATTAAGTTTGATGATGATAGGACCTACGGTTAAGGAGTTATGGCCAATTTGTGGATAGGCCCCGCCCCTGTGGCGCCCCCTATGGGTTAATCGCGATAAGCTTCGAGGGACATGCTACCACATGACTTCTGCACACACCCAGCAAGTTTGATGATGATAGGACCTATGGTTAAGGAGTTATGGCCAATTTGTGGATAGGCTCTGCCCCTGTGGCGCCCCCTATGGGTAAATCGCGATAAGCTTTGAAGGACATGCTACCACATGACTTCTGCACATACCCAGCAAGTTTCATGATGATAGGACCTACGGTTAAGGAGTTATGGCCAACGTGTTATTAAGCCCCGCCCATTTGTGGCGCCCCCTATGGGTTGATCTCGATGAGCTTCGATGGACATGCAACCACATGACTTCCGCACATACCCAGCAAGTTTGATGATGATAGGACCTACGGTTAAGGAGTTATGGCCAACGTGTTATTAAGCCCCGCCCCTGCGTAAACTTTTTGGTCAATGGTGGCCATGTTTTTCAAGTTGTCCTACTAATCTTTTACAAGTATGTTTATTGTAGTCCCCCGGGGCTTTACGAGAAATTTGGTGTTGATACAGTCAAATTGCAGAAAGTTGTGGATAACACGCTGTTTTTCACTTTATGCTAATTAGCGGGAAATATTCCCTGAAGAAATGTTATGGTCCCAGAGGCTTTTTTGTAGAGCACCCTAACACACACCTGTGTGAGAAATTTCAAGTCAATCGGAGTTACGGCGTGCGGGGCGTGGCCTCTCAAAGTTCTTTCAGTCGGGACTTCATAACAGCGCCCCCTAGCGGAAATGGGAAAAACTGTATAATAGCACACGATTCGGGGTGGGGACGCACGTTGTGTGAAATTTTGGCATGTCTGCGTGCAACGGTGTGGGAGGAGTAGCAGCTCAAACTTTTGAGGCAGAAGGAGAAGAAGAAGAAGAAGAAGAAGAAGTAAGAATAAGTATGGTGGAGAGTAATAATTACGGGCCCTCAATTCTTTCGGGCCCGTACTTAATAAATACTATGCTACTGTAAAAGCCTATGTAGAAGTGTGCACCCAATCTTCTCCCACAAACGGGCTTTCCTCTAACTTTTGGTAATTTTTCGTCATAGAGAGAGCGCTGCTGAGAGTCATAGGCACAAGAAAAAAGTCCCTACAAAACAATGTGCTGCCCGCGCATAAACCAGTTATGTCTTGGCTTTTGTTAAAACAACGTCACTGGCCATAAACTCTGTTTTCCAATACAATTTTTATTATTAATTTTGTAAAACCTACGTTTTGATTGAATTTCTAATGAGAACCTATTGGTAATGCGCATCAGTGCGCATCTCAGCGCTTTACTGAAGGCTCTCGTCTTTCTGTGCATGGGAAGCAGGGGGCATTATAAACGTAAAATCTTGTCCCGGTCACGGGAAGACATGCTGCGTGCCTGGGCCGAGTAGATAGGTTATAGCGCTATATGTAGCCTAATATTTAGGCCTATTTTAACGCTGTCTGTAGCCTAGACCTAATCACACGCCAAGCTGCTTTTTTTCCCCTCACTAGTAGCCTCGTTGGACTGCTTGCAGTCAGTGTGCCTTGTTCTCGCTGTTGGTCTATTTCTATCAGTTTTCTTATTTCTGAATAAGTGAAATTTCTCTTCTCATTTCCTCCATCATTTTGGATGTCCAGTCTCAACAAAATAGCATGTCGTCATGAGGTATCCTAGCAACGCAGTGATATGCGCATTCCATGGAACATTCACATGGCCGCGCATGGCTAAGACCGGGCGTAGTTAAGACCAGGCGTAAGTCCCGTTGGTGCAACCGGCGTTAGGTCCATTCTTAAGCCTGGTTTTAGCTAAGCCCTACTTAGCAGTTACGACCAGGCTTAGTTAAGACCAGTTGGTGCAACCGGCCCCAGGAGACTACAGTCCGATACAAGCACTGAGTAAGTGCATTGAACAAATCAATGATTGGATGTGCCAAAATTTCCTTCAATTAAACAATGACAAAACTGAAGTAATTGTCTTTGGTGCCAAAGATGAACAATTAAAAGTCAGCGCACAGCTTACATCTGTTATGCTAGAAACCACACCCCAAGCCAGAAATCTTGGTGTTGTCATAGACTCCGACTTGAATTTCAAGAAACACATTAAAGCTCCCATATTATACACTTTTCGGTACTATTATACACCATATTATATGGTCTTAGTGGTCCCTAATACGTTTTTCTTTAATTGTTTGCTGAAAAAAACTTTCAGATAATTAAGTACGGGTCCTCTGTTTACAGAGGACCCGTAATTAAGTACGGGCTCTCAATGTATTGAGGGCCCGTAATTATTACTCTCCACCATACTTATTCTTCTTACTTCTGCCGCAAATTTCGAGCTGCTACTCCTCCCACACCGTTTCACTTAGAAACGCAAAAATTTCACAGAACGTCCGTCCCTACCCCGAATGGTGTGCTATTAAACAGTTTTTTGAATTTCCGCTAGGGGGCGCTGTTATTAAGCCCCGACTGAAGAAAGTTTGAGAGGCCACGCCCCTCACACCGTAACTCCGATTGACTTGAAATTTCTCACACAGGTGTATGTTAGGGTGCTCTACAAAAAAGCCTCTGGGAGCATATAAGTCCGCCAGGGAATATTTCCCGCTAATTAGCATAAACTGAAAAACAGGGTGTTATCCCCTTTACCACGTTAGACTCCTCCCCTTTACCACATTAGGCTCCTCCCATTTACCACAATAGGCTCCTCCCATTTACCACAATAGGCTCCTACCATTTACCACAATAGGCTCCTCCCCTTTACCATGTTAGGCTCCTCCCCTTTACCACGTTAGGCTCCTCCCCTTCACCACGTTAGACTCCTCCCCTTCACCACGTTAGACTCCTCCCCTTTACATAATTAGGCTCCTCCCATTTACCACAATAGACTCCTCCCCTTTACCACATTATGCTCCTCCCCTTTACCGTGTTAGGCTCCTCCCATTTACCGTGTTAGGCCCCTCCCCTTTACCCTGTTAGGCTCCTCCCCTTTACCCCGTTAGACTCCTCCCCTTTACCACATTAGGCTCCTCCCCTTTACCACGTTAGGCTCCTCCCCTTTACCCCATTAGGCTCCTCCCCTTTACCCAGTTAGACTCCTCCCCTTTACCACGTTAGGCTCCTCCCCTTTACCACGTTAGGCTCCTCCCCTTTACCCCATTAGACTCCTCCCCTTTAACACATTAGGCTCCCCCCCTTTACCACGTTAGGCTCCTCCCCTTTACCCCATTAGACTCCTCCCCTTTAACACATTAGGCTCCTCCCCTTTACCACGTTAGGCTCCTCCCCTTTACCCCATTAGACTCCTCCCCTTTACCACATTAGGCTCCTCCCCTTTAACACATTAGGCTCCTCCCCTTTACCACGTTAGGCTCCTCCCCTTTACCCCATTAGACTCCTCCCCTTTACCACATTAGGCTCCTCCCCTTTACCACGTTAGACTCCTCCCCTTTACCACATTAGGCTCCTCCCCTTTACCCCGTTAGACTCATCCCCTTTACCACGTTAGGCTCCTCCCCTTTACCCCGTTAGACTCCTCCCCTTTACCATGTTAGGCTCCTCCCCTTTACCACGTTAGGCTCCTCCCATTTATCCCGTTAGACGCAAAATGCGTCATCCATTGTAAATGTGGGGTGTGGAATATCAGGACAGCTGGGCCAAGGGAAGACTGAGTCAAGACAAACAACCTCTTTCCTTATTAAGTACGGGCCCTCAATACATTGAGGGCCCGTAATTATTACTCTCCACCATACTTCTTCTGACTTCTGACTTCTGACTTCTTATTCTGCCTCTGCCTCAAATTTCTAGCTGCTTCTCCTCCCACACCGTTACACGCAGACATGCAAAAATTTCACACAACGTGCGTCCCCACCCCCCGGGGTGTGCTATTATACAGTTTTTCCCATTTCCGCTAGGGGGCGCTGTTATGAAGTCCCGACTGAAAGAACTTTGAGAGGCCACGCCCCGCACGCTGTAACTCCGATTGACTTGAAATTTCTCACACAGGTGTGTGTTAGGGTGCTCTACAAAAAAGCCTCTGGGACCATAACATTTCTTCAGGGAATATTTCCCGCTAATTAGCATAAAGTGAAAAAACAGCGTGTTATCCACAACTTTCTGCAATTTGACTGTATCAACACCAAATTTCTCGTGAAGCCCCGGGGGACTACAATAAACATACCCGTAAAAGATTAGTAGGACAACTTGAAAAACATGGCCGCCATTGACCAAAAAGTTTACGCAGGGGCGGGGCTCAACAGCTCATGGTGCTCTACAATATAGCCTCTCGGACAATAGGGGTCAGCCATGATTATTTTTTCGCCGCCATTGCCCAAACAGTTTACGAAGGGGCGGGGCCTATACACAAATTGGCCATAACTCCTTAACCATAGGTCCTATCATCATCAAACTTGCTGGGTATGTGCAGAAGTCATGTGGTAGCATGTCCCTCTAAGCTTATCGAGATTAACCCATAGGGGGCGCCACAATTGTCACCCGACTCCGATTCACTTGAAATTGATTACACTTGTACAGCTCATGGTGCTCTACAATATAGCCTCTCAGAATTTTTTAAAAATTTCCGCTAGGGGGCGCTATAATTAAACCCAGACTGAAGAAAGTTTGAGAGGCCGCGCCCCGCACACCGTAAGTCCGATTGACTTGACATTTCTCACACAGCTGTATGATAGGGTGCTCTACAAAAAAGCCTCTTGGACCATAAAAGTTAACCTGGAAATATTTTCGGCTAATTAGCATAAACTGAAAAACAGGGTTTTAACCACAACTTTTTCAAGTTTTACTCTATCGACACCAAATGTCTCACGAAGCCCCGGGGGACTATGACGCACGTCTCCGACAAATATCAGTAGGATAGCTTGGAAAACATGGCCGCCATTGACTAAAATGTTTACGCAGGGGCGGGGCTTAATTACAAATTGGCCATAACTCGTTGACCGTAGGTCCTATCATCATGTGCAGAAGACATGTGCTAGCGTGGCCCTCTAAGCTTGTCGGGGTTAACCCATAGGGGGCGCCACAAATGCGAAAAACGTCATTCAAAAATGCAATGTTTGCCAGGCCACGCCCCTTTCCCCCTGACTCCGATCGACTTATCATTTGTCAGACATGTACGGCTCACGTCGCTCTACGGTAAAGTCTCTCGGATCGCAGGGGTCGGCCGTGATTTTTTTCCTTCCCCGATTTACGCGGGCGGCCCGTACTTTCAAAATCTCCGCGGGATTTCTAGTATTATAATAGCTATTTTATAATGATGGAAAGCAGGTTCTGTATCGGTGAAGTAATCCTTTAAGGTCCTCAATGACATCCACTTAAACACAGACAGTGGCAAAAGTTCTGTCTTAGTTTTACTGGATCTCAGTGCCGCTTTTGACACAGTTGACCACAGCATATTACTAGATCGACTAGCAAACTGGGTTGGACTTTCTGGAACTGTACTAAACTGGTTTGAATCCTACTTAAAGGACAGAGACTACTATGTGTCAATAGGCAATTTCACATCTGAGCGGACACATATTGAATGCGGGGTCCCCCAAGGTTCCATTCTTGGGCCTCTTCTGTTTAACATCTACATGCTCCCACTAGCTCAGATTATGAATAAGAACAAATTATGCTACCATAATTATGCAGACGACACACAAATTTACATAACCATATCACCAGGGCTGGGTTGCACCAACTGGGCGTTAGCCTGGTCTTAACTGCGCCTGTTCGTAACTTGGCGTTCTAAGTCCGACCTAACAGTTACGCCGGTTGCACCAACTGGGTTTAGCGTTCTTTTCACTAAGACTAGGCGTAAATCCTACGCCTGGTCAGGGGCAGGCGTAAAGTCAAAATTCTAAGCTGTTTTTATACCAAAAACATCAAATCCATCCAGTTGTGTGTCAACAAAAGCAAAGGTATGAAAGAATATGAGTAATGCTCGCGGAAAGAAATGGTGTGCCGCACGTATTCTCTCTCTCTCTCTCTCTCTCTCTCTCTCTCCCTCTCTCTCTCTCTCAAGGTAAAACGCCATACAGGTGTCTGCCTACCTGCTCTTCCTTTTTAATTATTGCCATTGCGCATCAAGTTAACTGGTTAATCGGGAGAGGCGATCCCTTCACCTGCAGCTCTGCATGGATCCCTTGTTAAAAGACTCAGCTGTTGGCATAATGCACTGAAGTAGCCTAACTTGATGCGCTGTGGCATTAATTGCATACGGCGATGGCTGTCAGGCAACACGCAGACAGGCACCTGTATAGCCTACTTTACCAACTTTAAGTTGTCTCAATGTGATTTTGTTACTTTTTAATAAAGGGCCCGTGTACACCTAGCTTTTTACGGGCATAAACGGTGGCGGTGCGCTTGGATCAAGTGCGCTGGAAGAGAGAGGGGGAGAATGAAAAATCTGATCGTAATTCTCGACTGTCGCTGTAGACTACAGTATGATCGACACTGCTTTTACTGTTTACTGTTTTCCATTCCCATGCTTTGTCCGCATGACAAAGGGTAGACCTCTATGTTAACAACACGTTTATGTAGCCTTCACAAAAATTACGAGCCTCCTCCATCACAGGAGGAGGCTCGTCGTCACATAGGCTGTGTGCGCAACGATCCGTTATAAAAACAAAAACAATAGAAAATAAATACTATGCTACTGTAAAAGCCTATGTAGAAGTGTGCACCCAATCTTCTCCCACAAACGGGCTTTCCTCTAACTTTTGGTAATTTTTCGTCATAGAGAGAGCGCTGCTGAGAGTCATAGGCACAAGAAAAAAGTCCCTACAAAACAATGTGCTGCGCGCGCATAAACCAGTTATGTCTTGGCTTTTGTTAAAACAACGTCACTGGCCATAAACTCTGTTTTCCAATACAATTTTTATTATTAATTTTGTAAAACCTACGTTTTGATTGAATTTCTAATGAGAACCTATTGGTAATGCGCATCAGTGCGCATCTCAGCGCTTTACTGAAGGCTCTCGTCTTTCTGTGCATGGGAAGCAGGGGGCATTATAAACGTAAAATCTTGTCCCGGTCACGGGAAGACATGCTGCGTGCCTGGGCCGAGTAGATAGGTTATAGCGCTATATGTAGCCTAATATTTAGGCCTATTTTAACGCTGTCTGTAGCCTAGACCTAATCACACGCCAAGCTGCTTTTTTTCCCCTCACTAGTAGCCTCGTTGGACTGCTTGCAGTCAGTGTGCCTTGTTCTCGCTGTTGGTCTATTTCTATCAGTTTTCTTATTTCTGAATAAGTGAAATTTCTCTTCTCATTTCCTCCATCATTTTGGATGTCCAGTCTCAACAAAATAGCATGTCGTCATGAGGTATCCTAGCAACGCAGTGATATGCGCATTCCATGGAACATTCACATGGCCGCGCATGGCTAAGACCGGGCGTAGTTAAGACCAGGCGTAAGTCCCGTTGGTGCAACCGGCGTTAGGTCCATTCTTAAGCCTGGTCTTAGCTAAGCCCTACTTAGCAGTTACGACCAGGCTTAGTTAAGACCAGTTGGTGCAACCGGCCCCAGGAGACTACAGTCCGATACAAGCACTGAGTAAGTGCATTGAACAAATCAATGATTGGATGTGCCAAAATTTCCTTCAATTAAACAATGACAAAACTGAAGTAATTGTCTTTGGTGCCAAAGATGAACAATTAAAAGTCAGCGCACAGCTTACATCTGTTATGCTAGAAACCACACCCCAAGCCAGAAATCTTGGTGTTGTCATAGACTCCGACTTGAATTTCAAGAAACACATTAAAGCTCCCATATTATACACTTTTCGGTACTATTATACACCATATTATATGGTCTTAGTGGTCCCTAATACGTTTTTCTTTAATTGTTTGCTGAAAAAAACTTTCAGATAATTAAGTACGGGTCCTCTGTTTACAGAGGACCCGTAATTAAGTACGGGCTCTCAATGTATTGAGGGCCCGTAATTATTACTCTCCACCATACTTATTCTTCTTACTTCTGCCGCAAATTTCGAGCTGCTACTCCTCCCACACCGTTTCACTTAGAAACGCAAAAATTTCACAGAACGTCCGTCCCTACCCCGAATGGTGTGCTATTAAACAGTTTTTTGAATTTCCGCTAGGGGGCGCTGTTATTAAGCCCCGACTGAAGAAAGTTTGAGAGGCCACGCCCCTCACACCGTAACTCCGATTGACTTGAAATTTCTCACACAGGTGTATGTTAGGGTGCTCTACAAAAAAGCCTCTGGGAGCATATAAGTCCGCCAGGGAATATTTCCCGCTAATTAGCATAAACTGAAAAACAGAGTGTTATCCCCTTTACCACGTTAGACTCCTCCCCTTTACCACATTAGGCTCCTCCCATTTACCACAATAGGCTCCTCCCATTTACCACAATAGGCTCCTACCATTTACCACAATAGGCTCCTCCCCTTTACCCCGTTAGGCTCCTCCCCTTTACCACGTTAGGCTCCTCCCCTTCACCACGTTAGACTCCTCCCCTTCACCACGTTAGACTCCTCCCCTTTACATAATTAGGCTCCTCCCATTTACCACAATAGACTCCTCCCTTTTACCACATTATGCTCCTCCCCTTTACCGTGTTAGGCTCCTCCCCTTTACCGTGTTAAGCTCCTCCCCTTTACCCAGTTAGGCTCCTCCCCTTTACCCCGTTAGACTCCTCCCCTTTACCACATTAGGCTCCTCCCCTTTACCACGTTAGGCTCCTCCCCTTTACCACAATAGGCTCCTCCCCTTTACCCCGTTAGGCTCCTCCCATTTACCCAGTTAGACTCCTCCCCTTTACCACGTTAGGCTCCTCCCCTTTACCGCGTTAGGCTCCTCCCCTTTACCCCATTAGACTCCTCCCCTTTAACACATTAGGCTCCTCCCCTTTACCACATTAGGCTCCTCCCCTTTACCCCATTAGACTCCTCCCCTTTAACACATTAGGCTCCTCCCCTTTACCACGTTAGGCTCCTCCCCTTTACCCCATTAGACTCCTCCCCTTTACCACATTAGGCTCCTCCCCTTTACCACGTTAGACTCCTCCCCTTTACCACATTAGGCTCCTCCCCTTTACCACGTTAGGCTCCTCCCCTTTACCCCGTTAGACTCCTCCCCTTTACCACGTTAGGCTCCTCCCCTTTACCCCGTTAGACTCCTCCCCTTTACCATGTTAGGCTCCTCCCCTTCACCACGTTAGGCTCCTCCCCTTTACCCTGTTAGGCTCCTCCCCTTTACCATGTTAGGCCCCTCCCATTTACCCCGTTAGACTCCTCCCCTTACCCCGTTAGGCTCCTCCCCTTTACCATGTTAGGCTCCTCCCCTTTACCCTGTTAGACTCCTCCCCTTTACCACATTAGGCCCCTCCCCATTACAGCATTAGACTCCTCCCCTTTACCTGCTTCCACAACATGGAGCAGCTACTAGTGTAGCTACAGCTAGCTTCTCCTCTTCCTCCTTACGACTAACACCTCTCTTCCTCGCTGTAATCCGGTTTATACAGCTAGACACGAATGTCCGTTCACTGCAGTTAACATTAAAAATCCCCTTCAGGCGTTACAAATGGAAAATGTCCTTGTGCCATCATGGTCGGAGTTTCTCGGGAGTCGGCTTCTCTCTAAGCGGGGGAGAAACATGGCGGACGTTGTGTTTACATCTTGTTCGTGAGCTCCCGCCCCCCTCATTCCTTATTGGTGGGCATACAAATGTGCGGAACTAGAGGCCTGTAGTCCTCGGGCCTTCTGGCACGCAAACCACGTTTCCAATGGATGACGCAAAATGCGTCATCCATTGTAAATGTGGGGTGTGGAATATCAGGACAGCTGGGCCAAGGGAAGACTGAGTCAAGACAAACAACCTCTTTCCTTATTAAGTACGGGCCCTCAATACATTGAGGGCCCGTAATTATTACTCTCCACCATACTTCTTCTGACTTCTGACTTCTTATTCTGCCTCTGCCTCAAATTTCTAGCTGCTTCTCCTCCCACACCGTTACACGCAGACATGCAAAAATTTCACACAACGTGCGTCCCCACCCCCCGGGGTGTGCTATTATACAGTTTTTCCCATTTCCGCTAGGGGGCGCTGTTATGAAGTCCCGACTGAAAGAACTTTGAGAGGCCACGCCCCGCACGCTGTAACTCCGATTGACTTGAAATTTCTCACACAGGTGTGTGTTAGGGTGCTCTACAAAAAAGCCTCTGGGACCATAACATTTCTTCAGGGAATATTTCCCGCTAATTAGCATAAAGTGAAAAACAGCGTGTTATCCACAACTTTCTGCAATTTGACTGTATCAACACCAAATTTCTCGTGAAGCCCCGGGGGACTACAATAAACATACCCGTAAAAGATTAGTAGGACAACTTGAAAAACATGGCCGCCATTGACCAAAAAGTTTACGCAGGGGCGGGGCTCAACAGCTCATGGTGCTCTACAATATAGCCTCTCGGACAATAGGGGTCAGCCATGATTATTTTTTCGCCGCCATTGCCCAAACAGTTTACGAAGGGGCGGGGCCTATACACAAATTGGCCATAACTCCTTAACCATAGGTCCTATCATCATCAAACTTGCTGGGTATGTGCAGAAGTCATGTGGTAGCATGTCCCTCTAAGCTTATCGAGATTAACCCATAGGGGGCGCCACAATTGTCACCCGACTCCGATTCACTTGAAATTGATTACACTTGTACAGCTCATGGTGCTCTACAATATAGCCTCTCAGAATTTTTTAAAAATTTCCGCTAGGGGGCGCTATAATTAAACCCAGACTGAAGAAAGTTTGAGAGGCCGCGCCCCGCACACCGTAAGTCCGATTGACTTGACATTTCTCACACAGCTGTATGATAGGGTGCTCTACAAAAAAGCCTCTTGGACCATAAAAGTTAACCTGGAAATATTTTCGGCTAATTAGCATAAACTGAAAAACAGGGTTTTAACCACAACTTTTTCAAGTTTTACTCTATCGACACCAAATGTCTCACGAAGCCCCGGGGGACTATGACGCACGTCTCCGACAAATATCAGTAGGATAGCTTGGAAAACATGGCCGCCATTGACTAAAATGTTTACGCAGGGGCGGGGCTTAATTACAAATTGGCCATAACTCGTTGACCGTAGGTCCTATCATCATGTGCAGAAGACATGTGCTAGCGTGGCCCTCTAAGCTTGTCGGGGTTAACCCATAGGGGGCGCCACAAATGCGAAAAACGTCATTCAAAAATGCAATGTTTGCCAGGCCACGCCCCTTTCCCCCTGACTCCGATCGACTTATCATTTGTCAGACATGTACGGCTCACGTCGCTCTACGGTAAAGTCTCTCGGATCGCAGGGGTCGGCCGTGATTTTTTTCCTTCCCCGATTTACGCGGGCGGCCCGTACTTTCAAAATCTCCGCGGGATTTCTAGTATTATAATAGCTATTTTATAATGATGGAAAGCAGGTTCTGTATCGGTGAAGTAATCCTTTAAGGTCCTCAATGACATCCATTTAAACACAGACAGTGGCAAAAGTTCTGTCTTAGTTTTACTGGATCTCAGTGCCGCTTTTGACACAGTTGACCACAGCATATTACTAGATCGACTAGCAAACTGGGTTGGACTTTCTGGAACTGTACTAAACTGGTTTGAATCCTACTTAAAGGACAGAGACTACTATGTGTCAATAGGCAATTTCACATCTGAGCGGACACATATTGAATGCGGGGTCCCCCAAGGTTCCATTCTTGGGCCTCTTCTGTTTAACATCTACATGCTCCCACTAGCTCAGATTATGAATAAGAACAAATTATGCTACCATAATTATGCAGACGACACACAAATTTACATAACCATATCACCAGGGCTGGGTTGCACCAACTGGGCGTTAGCCTGGTCTTAACTGCGCCTGTTCGTAACTTGGCGTTCTAAGTCCGACCTAACAGTTACGCCGGTTGCACCAACTGGGTTTAGCGTTCTTTTCACTAAGACTAGGCGTAAATCCTACGCCTGGTCAGGGGCAGGCGTAAAGTCAAAATTCTAAGCTGTTTTTATACCAAAAACATCAAATCCATCCAGTTGTGTGTCAACAAAAGCAAAGGTATGAAAGAATATGAGTAATGCTCGCGGAAAGAAATGGTGTGCCGCACGTATTCTCTCTCTCTCTCTCTCTCTCTCTCTCTCCCTCTCTCTCTCTCTCAAGGTAAAACGCCATACAGGTGTCTGCCTACCTGCTCTTCCTTTTTAATTATTGCCATTGCGCATCAAGTTAACTGGTTAATCGGGAGAGGCGATCCCTTCACCTGCAGCTCTGCATGGATCCCTTGTTAAAAGACTCAGCTGTTGGCATAATGCACTGAAGTAGCCTAACTTGATGCGCTGTGGCATTAATTGCATACGGCGATGGCTGTCAGGCAACACGCAGACAGGCACCTGTATAGCCTACTTTACCAACTTTAAGTTGTCTCAATGTGATTTTGTTACTTTTTAATAAAGGGCCCGTGTACACCTAGCTTTTTACGGGCATAAACGGTGGCGGTGCGCTTGGATCAAGTGCGCTGGAAGCAGGGGTGGACTGGGACAAAAATTCAGCCCTGGCATTTTTGGCCATGGCAGCCCACCATGATTATTTATACGATATGTGGAGGCAGGGGCGTTGCTCCAAATTCTGGGCCCCTATACAGGAAGTCCTGATGGGCCCTCTGAGAGGCAGTCTTACAATACAAACATGTAAAAGCTATGTTTGTCTATAGTCCAAAACGTATGAGTGACTGGTCACTCTCTGAGCCAGATAACAACACAATGTTTCTATTGATGAATGACCAAATCATTACGCGTACTTGAACACAACCCCTGGTCTAATGACCATGCACACACACAGTGTTTCTCACAGGAATTTGGGAGACTGTGTCGTGGACCCTGGACCTTCTAGAGCAGGGGTTCTCAACCTTCTGCAAGCTGGGCCCCCCCAAAGCTGGGTCATTGCAGTTGGGCCCCCCCACCGACCCTGACACCCCCCCACCCCCCCCCCCCCCCCCCCCACACACACACACCACCCTACACAGATAGATAGATAGATAGATAGATAGATAGATAGATAGATAGATAGATAGATAGATAGATAGATAGATAGATAGATAGATAGATACTCTATTATTGTTATTATCACAAGGGCTAGGCCAGTGGCGCACCTTTGAGTTGAACATTGGGTTTAGGGTTGGGGTCCGGAAATTTCTTATAATTTAACGTTAAATTCTGGTGCACTTTTATGTGACACTGAAGAAATGTTTTTTTTTTTAAATCTCCTTAGAAGAGAAGAAAATAGTAGCCTAAATAGAACATACACAGAATAAATTCTACAATAGGTATACCTGTAATGAAAAAGCTTCACAAAACAAAGTCTATGATCAATGGGAAACACTGCTGTCTGACAACCCAGTTCAGAGAATGTTTCAACTATTGAGTCTTGGATTTGGAAAGTGGCCAGATTTAGCTCAAAATGCTACCTGCGATTAATGTGCTGTGCAGCCTGAACGCGGAGTTGTGTGTGTCTCAGTGGCGATTCCAGGAAATTTTGACTGGGGGTGGCCAAGGTGGGCCACAGAGCTAGAGTGGGGTGGCCATCACACCCCTGAATGAATAGCATGTGATATGCTGTACAACCAATTCAAAGATGATTTATAATCCCAAATGCCCAAATCATGTTAGTATCCATTGTGATGTTTGTCAGAAAACTAAACCCCTGAAGGGGGGTCTGGGGGCATCCCCCCCAGAATATTTTTTTGTGTTTTTAACATGTAATCTAAGCATTCTGGTGCATTCTGGCGAAGATAATAAAGGAAAAAGTCAATATTCATTTCAGTTCAGATGAATAGTAAAATTAGCAAGACAACATAACTGGCTAGCAGCCAGATGCCTAACAACTGGACAGAGGGACGGATGACAACTAGATTTTGACCAAATATCTTGCTAAAAAAATAAACCTTTATTTATGAAATTCTGCCCTAAGAACATGTTACACTTGCTAACTACAAACTTAAATTTTTTTATTCAGATTTCAAAAATCTGCTGGGACACGTGCCTATACACATGCATGTGGCACGCATGTCACAAGCACACTTGTGCTGTTTTCAAGACCTTTGCTGACCAGAGACCAGTTCTAGTGGCCACAGTCCTACCATTAATTCAGTACTTGAAAATTGCAAACTGATCTCATATCAGTGGATTGGAGTGTTTGTGTGATGAATTTGGCAACTACCTATCAAAAAAAGTTAAGAAAGAAAAAAAATACATATCATCTCTGAACTAGGCTACATATCAGGAATAAAATTTAAATTACAAAAAAAAAAAAAAAAAAAATTAAGATTAAGATTAAGATTTTTTTTTTTTTTTTTTTTCATCCCCCTCGCGCCCCCCCGGTAGAGTGGGGGGGGGGGGGGGCGCGCCCCACCGGTTGAGAACCACTGTTCTAGAGGGGTCCGGGGGAATGCTCCCCCAGAAGATTTTTTTTCAAATGTTAAAGTAAAATTCATCAATCTGGTGCACTTTGAAGAGAAAACTAAGGATAAATCAACTGTTTCCTATGTAAGCTATTTAGTAGGCTATTATTTGCTGGAATAATGTATAGACACAGATGACCAAAAAGCAGAAAGAAGAAATGTACATGTTTAAAAAATCCAGTCAGCTTCGGATTTTTTTTCCTTTGTTTGTATTTTTTAATGGCCCAATATAGGCCCCTGATCTTCGTAGCCCCGAACAATGTTATTTAAAAAATAACATAAATGTACTGACGAATGAAAGGCCCATGAAATATTTTTTTTCCCTAAATAACGTTTTTCTGGGCCTTCAAAGATCAGGGGCCTATATTGAGCCAGTAAAAAAAAATATATATATATATTTTTTTTTGGGTGCAGCCCCCCTCTGCCTTGGGCCCCCCAAGCCTGTCCGCAGTCCGACGGCCCTGAACGTAACTGACCATCGTCAGATGCTCATAATTACGGAGTAGAAGTTGAATGCATGATAATACAATTTAATGCAGCCTCTGAATGGGCGGCCCTCTGCTGTGTGTGTGATTGGGCCAGGCCCAGCCTAGAACCAATCATAATGAGTAATGGCCTGGGACAAAGTTTTATTTAACTTTCAGGTGAAGTTGACAGCCTGCACGCACAATTATATGTCCATGGCACTCCCGAGAGGGAAGGGCCCTCGGCTGTGTGACTTGGCCGGGCCGGGCCGAGTCACACAGCCGAGGGTCCATAAAAAAAAAAAAAAAAAAAAAAGATTTTAATTTTTTTTTTTTTTTTATAAATGGACCCGTTCTGGCCCAAAATGCCTGCCGGCCCACCGGGACGATGCCCGGTATGCCAGATGGCCAGTTCACCCCTGGCTGGAAGAGAGAGGGGGAGAATGAAAAATCTGATCGTAATTCTCGACTGTCGCTGTAGACTACAGTATGATCGACACTGCTTTTACTGTTTACTGTTTTCCATTCCCATGCTTTGTCCGCATGACAAAGGGTAGACCTCTATGTTAACAACACGTTTATGTAGCCTTCACAAAAATTACGAGCCTCCTCCATCACAGGAGGAGGCTCGTCGTCACATAGGCTGTGTGCGCAACGATCCGTTATAAAAACAAAAACAATAGAAAATAAATACTATGCTACTGTAAAAGCCTATGTAGAAGTGTGCACCCAATCTTCTCCCACAAACGGGCTTTCCTCTAACTTTTGGTAATTTTTCGTCATAGAGAGAGCGCTGCTGAGAGTCATAGGCACAAGAAAAAAGTCCCTACAAAACAATGTGCTGCGCGCGCATAAACCAGTTATGTCTTGGCTTTTGTTAAAACAACGTCACTGGCCATAAACTCTGTTTTCCAATACAATTTTTATTATTAATTTTGTAAAACCTACGTTTTGATTGAATTTCTAATGAGAACCTATTGGTAATGCGCATCAGTGCGCACCTCAGCGCTTTACTGAAGGCTCTCGTCTTTCTGTGCATGGGAAGCAGGGGGCATTATAAACGTAAAATCTTGTCCCGGTCACGGGAAGACATGCTGCGTGCCTGGGCCGAGTAGATAGGTTATAGCGCTATATGTAGCCTAATATTTAGGCCTATTTTAACGCTGTCTGTAGCCTAGACCTAATCACACGCCAAGCTGCTTTTTTTCCCCTCACTAGTAGCCTCGTTGGACTGCTTGCAGTCAGTGTGCCTTGTTCTCGCTGTTGGTCTATTTCTATCAGTTTTCTTATTTCTGAATAAGTGAAATTTCTCTTCTCATTTCCTCCATCATTTTGGATGTCCAGTCTCAACAAAATAGCATGTCGTCATGAGGTATCCTAGCAACGCAGTGATATGCGCATTCCATGGAACATTCACATGGCCGCGCATGGCTAAGACCGGGCGTAGTTAAGACCAGGCGTAAGTCCCGTTGGTGCAACCGGCGTTAGGTCCATTCTTAAGCCTGGTCTTAGCTAAGCCCTACTTAGCAGTTACGACCAGGCTTAGTTAAGACCAGTTGGTGCAACCGGCCCCAGGAGACTACAGTCCGATACAAGCACTGAGTAAGTGCATTGAACAAATCAATGATTGGATGTGCCAAAATTTCCTTCAATTAAACAATGACAAAACTGAAGTAATTGTCTTTGGTGCCAAAGATGAACAATTAAAAGTCAGCGCACAGCTTACATCTGTTATGCTAGAAACCACACCCCAAGCCAGAAATCTTGGTGTTGTCATAGACTCCGACTTGAATTTCAAGAAACACATTAAAGCTCCCATATTATACACTTTTCGGTACTATTATACACCATATTATATGGTCTTAGTGGTCCCTAATACGTTTTTCTTTAATTGTTTGCTGAAAAAAACTTTCAGATAATTAAGTACGGGTCCTCTGTTTACAGAGGACCCGTAATTAAGTACGGGCTCTCAATGTATTGAGGGCCCGTAATTATTACTCTCCACCATACTTATTCTTCTTACTTCTGCCGCAAATTTCGAGCTGCTACTCCTCCCACACCGTTTCACTTAGAAACGCAAAAATTTCACAGAACGTCCGTCCCTACCCCGAATGGTGTGCTATTAAACAGTTTTTTGAATTTCCGCTAGGGGGCGCTGTTATTAAGCCCCGACTGAAGAAAGTTTGAGAGGCCACGCCCCTCACACCGTAACTCCGATTGACTTGAAATTTCTCACACAGGTGTATGTTAGGGTGCTCTACAAAAAAGCCTCTGGGAGCATATAAGTCCGCCAGGGAATATTTCCCGCTAATTAGCATAAACTGAAAAACAGGGTGTTATCCCCTTTACCACGTTAGACTCCTCCCCTTTACCACATTAGGCTCCTCCCATTTACCACAATAGGCTCCTCCCATTTATCCCGTTAGGGCCCTCAATACATTGAGGGCCCGTAATTATTACTCTCCACCATACTTCTTCTGACTTCTGACTTCTGACTTCTTATTCTGCCTCTGCCTCAAATTTCTAGCTGCTTCTCCTCCCACACCGTTACACGCAGACATGCAAAAATTTCACACAACGTGCGTCCCCACCCCCCGGGGTGTGCTATTATACAGTTTTTCCCATTTCCGCTAGGGGGCGCTGTTATGAAGTCCCGACTGAAAGAACTTTGAGAGGCCACGCCCCGCACGCTGTAACTCCGATTGACTTGAAATTTCTCACACAGGTGTGTGTTAGGGTGCTCTACAAAAAAGCCTCTGGGACCATAACATTTCTTCAGGGAATATTTCCCGCTAATTAGCATAAAGTGAAAAACAGCGTGTTATCCACAACTTTCTGCAATTTGACTGTATCAACACCAAATTTCTCGTGAAGCCCCGGGGGACTACAATAAACATACCCGTAAAAGATTAGTAGGACAACTTGAAAAACATGGCCGCCATTGACCAAAAAGTTTACGCAGGGGCGGGGCTCAACAGCTCATGGTGCTCTACAATATAGCCTCTCGGACAATAGGGGTCAGCCATGATTATTTTTTCGCCGCCATTGCCCAAACAGTTTACGAAGGGGCGGGGCCTATACACAAATTGGCCATAACTCCTTAACCATAGGTCCTATCATCATCAAACTTGCTGGGTATGTGCAGAAGTCATGTGGTAGCATGTCCCTCTAAGCTTATCGAGATTAACCCATAGGGGGCGCCACAATTGTCACCCGACTCCGATTCACTTGAAATTGATTACACTTGTACAGCTCATGGTGCTCTACAATATAGCCTCTCAGAATTTTTTTAAAATTTCCGCTAGGGGGCGCTATAATTAAACCCAGACTGAAGAAAGTTTGAGAGGCCGCGCCCCGCACACCGTAAGTCCGATTGACTTGACATTTCTCACACAGCTGTATGATAGGGTGCTCTACAAAAAAGCCTCTTGGACCATAAAAGTTAACCTGGAAATATTTTCGGCTAATTAGCATACACTGAAAAACAGGGTTTTAACCACAACTTTTTCAAGTTTTACTCTATCGACACCAAATGTCTCACGAAGCCCCGGGGGACTATGACGCACGTCTCCGACAAATATCAGTAGGATAGCTTGGAAAACATGGCCGCCATTGACTAAAATGTTTACGCAGGGGCGGGGCTTAATTACAAATTGGCCATAACTCGTTGACCGTAGGTCCTATCATCATGTGCAGAAGACATGTGCTAGCGTGGCCCTCTAAGCTTGTCGGGGTTAACCCATAGGGGGCGCCACAAATGCGAAAAACGTCATTCAAAAATGCAATGTTTGCCAGGCCACGCCCCTTTCCCCCTGACTCCGATCGACTTATCATTTGTCAGACATGTACGGCTCACGTCGCTCTACGGTAAAGTCTCTCGGATCGCAGGGGTCGGCCGTGATTTTTTTCCTTCCCCGATTTACGCGGGCGGCCCGTACTTTCAAAATCTCCGCGGGATTTCTAGTATTATAATAGCTATTTTATAATGATGGAAAGCAGGTTCTGTATCGGTGAAGTAATCCTTTAAGGTCCTCAATGACATCCACTTAAACACAGACAGTGGCAAAAGTTCTGTCTTAGTTTTACTGGATCTCAGTGCCGCTTTTGACACAGTTGACCACAGCATATTACTAGATCGACTAGCAAACTGGGTTGGACTTTCTGGAACTGTACTAAACTGGTTTGAATCCTACTTAAAGGACAGAGACTACTATGTGTCAATAGGCAATTTCACATCTGAGCGGACACATATTGAATGCGGGGTCCCCCAAGGTTCCATTCTTGGGCCTCTTCTGTTTAACATCTACATGCTCCCACTAGCTCAGATTATGAATAAGAACAAATTATGCTACCATAATTATGCAGACGACACACAAATTTACATAACCATATCACCAGGGCTGGGTTGCACCAACTGGGCGTTAGCCTGGTCTTAACTGCGCCTGTTCGTAACTTGGCGTTCTAAGTCCGACCTAACAGTTACGCTGGTTGCACCAACTGGGTTTAGCGTTCTTTTCACTAAGACTAGGCGTAAATCCTACGCCTGGTCAGGGGCAGGCGTAAAGTCAAAATTCTAAGCTGTTTTTATACCAAAAACATCAAATCCATCCAGTTGTGTGTCAACAAAAGCAAAGGTATGAAAGAATATGAGTAATGCTCGCGGAAAGAAATGGTGTGCCGCACGTATTCTCTCTCTCTCTCTCTCTCTCTCTCTCCCTCTCTCTCTCTCTCAAGGTAAAACGCCATACAGGTGTCTGCCTACCTGCTCTTCCTTTTTAATTATTGCCATTGCGCATCAAGTTAACTGGTTAATCGGGAGAGGCGATCCCTTCACCTGCAGCTCTGCATGGATCCCTTGTTAAAAGACTCAGCTGTTGGCATAATGCACTGAAGTAGCCTAACTTGATGCGCTGTGGCATTAATTGCATACGGCGATGGCTGTCAGGCAACACGCAGACAGGCACCTGTATAGCCTACTTTACCAACTTTAAGTTGTCTCAATGTGATTTTGTTACTTTTTAATAAAGGGCCCGTGTACACCTAGCTTTTTACGGGCATAAACGGTGGCGGTGCGCTTGGATCAAGTGCGCTGGAAGAGAGAGGGGGAGAATGAAAAATCTGATCGTAATTCTCGACTGTCGCTGTAGACTACAGTATGATCGACACTGCTTTTACTGTTTACTGTTTTCCATTCCCATGCTTTGTCCGCATGACAAAGGGTAGACCTCTATGTTAACAACACGTTTATGTAGCCTTCACAAAAATTACGAGCCTCCTCCATCACAGGAGGAGGCTCGTCGTCACATAGGCTGTGTGCGCAACGATCCGTTATAAAAACAAAAACAATAGAAAATAAATACTATGCTACTGTAAAAGCCTATGTAGAAGTGTGCACCCAATCTTCTCCCACAAACGGGCTTTCCTCTAACTTTTGGTAATTTTTCGTCATAGAGAGAGCGCTGCTGAGAGTCATAGGCACAAGAAAAAAGTCCCTACAAAACAATGTGCTGCGCGCGCATAAACCAGTTATGTCTTGGCTTTTGTTAAAACAACGTCACTGGCCATAAACTCTGTTTTCCAATACAATTTTTATTATTAATTTTGTAAAACCTACGTTTTGATTGAATTTCTAATGAGAACCTATTGGTAATGCGCATCAGTGCGCACCTCAGCGCTTTACTGAAGGCTCTCGTCTTTCTGTGCATGGGAAGCAGGGGGCATTATAAACGTAAAATCTTGTCCCGGTCACGGGAAGACATGCTGCGTGCCTGGGCCGAGTAGATAGGTTATAGCGCTATATGTAGCCTAATATTTAGGCCTATTTTAACGCTGTCTGTAGCCTAGACCTAATCACACGCCAAGCTGCTTTTTTTCCCCTCACTAGTAGCCTCGTTGGACTGCTTGCAGTCAGTGTGCCTTGTTCTCGCTGTTGGTCTATTTCTATCAGTTTTCTTATTTCTGAATAAGTGAAATTTCTCTTCTCATTTCCTCCATCATTTTGGATGTCCAGTCTCAACAAAATAGCATGTCGTCATGAGGTATCCTAGCAACGCAGTGATATGCGCATTCCATGGAACATTCACATGGCCGCGCATGGCTAAGACCGGGCGTAGTTAAGACCAGGCGTAAGTCCCGTTGGTGCAACCGGCGTTAGGTCCATTCTTAAGCCTGGTCTTAGCTAAGCCCTACTTAGCAGTTACGACCAGGCTTAGTTAAGACCAGTTGGTGCAACCGGCCCCAGGAGACTACAGTCCGATACAAGCACTGAGTAAGTGCATTGAACAAATCAATGATTGGATGTGCCAAAATTTCCTTCAATTAAACAATGACAAAACTGAAGTAATTGTCTTTGGTGCCAAAGATGAACAATTAAAAGTCAGCGCACAGCTTACATCTGTTATGCTAGAAACCACACCCCAAGCCAGAAATCTTGGTGTTGTCATAGACTCCGACTTGAATTTCAAGAAACACATTAAAGCTCCCATATTATACACTTTTCGGTACTATTATACACCATATTATATGGTCTTAGTGGTCCCTAATACGTTTTTCTTTAATTGTTTGCTGAAAAAAACTTTCAGATAATTAAGTACGGGTCCTCTGTTTACAGAGGACCCGTAATTAAGTACGGGCTCTCAATGTATTGAGGGCCCGTAATTATTACTCTCCACCATACTTATTCTTCTTACTTCTGCCGCAAATTTCGAGCTGCTACTCCTCCCACACCGTTTCACTTAGAAACGCAAAAATTTCACAGAACGTCCGTCCCTACCCCGAATGGTGTGCTATTAAACAGTTTTTTGAATTTCCGCTAGGGGGCGCTGTTATTAAGCCCCGACTGAAGAAAGTTTGAGAGGCCACGCCCTTCACACCGTAACTCCGATTGACTTGAAATTTCTCACACAGGTGTATGTTAGGGTGCTCTACAAAAAAGCCTCTGGGAGCATATAAGTCCGCCAGGGAATATTTCCCGCTAATTAGCATAAACTGAAAAACAGGGTGTTATCCCCTTTACCACGTTAGACTCCTCCCCTTTACCACATTAGGCTCCTCCCATTTACCACAATAGGCTCCTCCCATTTACCACAATAGGCTCCTACCATTTACCACAATAGGCTCCTCCCCTTTACCATGTTAGGCTCCTCCCCTTTACCACGTTAGGCTCCTCCCCTTCACCACGTTAGACTCCTCCCCTTCACCACGTTAGACTCCTCCCCTTTACATAATTAGGCTCCTCCCATTTACCACAATAGACTCCTCCCCTTTACCACATTATGCTCCTCCCCTTTACCGTGTTAGGCTCCTCCCCTTTACCGTGTTAGGCCCCTCCCCTTTACCCGTTAGGCTCCTCCCCTTTACCCCGTTAGACTCCTCCCCTTTACCACATTAGGCTCCTCCCCTTTACCCCGTTAGGCTCCTCCCCTTTACCCCATTAGACTCCTCCCCTTTACCCTGTTAGGCTCCTCCCCTTTACCCCGTTAGGCTCCTCCCCTTTACCCAGTTAGACTCCTCCCCTTTACCACGTTAGGCTCCTCCCCTTTACCCCATTAGACTCCTCCCCTTTAACACATTAGGCTCCTCCCCTTTACCCAGTTAGACTCCTCCCCTTTACCACGTTAGGCTCCTCCCCTTTACCACGTTAGGCTCCTCCCCTTTACCCCATTAGACTCCTCCCCTTTAACACATTAGGCTCCCCCCCTTTACCACGTTAGGCTCCTCCCCTTTACCCCATTAGACTCCTCCCCTTTAACACATTAGGCTCCTCCCCTTTACCACGTTAGGCTCCTCCCCTTTACCCCATTAGACTCCTCCCCTTTACCACATTAGGCTCCTCCCCTTTACCACGTTAGACTCCTCCCCTTTACCACATTAGGCTCCTCCCCTTTACCCCGTTAGACTCCTCCCCTTTACCACGTTAGGCTCCTCCCCTTTACCCCGTTAGACTCCTCCCCTTTACCATGTTAGGCTCCTCCCCTTTACCACGTTAGGCTCCTCCCATTTATCCCGTTAGACTCCCCCCTTCACCATGTTAGGCTCCTCCCCTTTACCCTGTTAGGCTCCTCCCCTTTACCATGTTAGGCCCCTCCCATTTACCCCATTAGACTCCTCCCCTTACCCCGTTAGGCTCCTCCCCTTTACCATGTTAGGCTCCTCCCCTTTACCCTGTTAGACTCCTCCCCTTTACCACATTAGGCCCCTCCCCATTACAGCATTAGACTCCTCCCCTTTACCTGCTTCCACAGCATGGAGCAGCTACTAGTGTAGCTACAGCTAGCTTCTCCTCTTCCTCCTTACGACTAACACCTCTCTTCCTCGCTGTAATCCGGTTTATACAGCTAGACACGAATGTCCGTTCACTGCAGTTAACATTAAAAATCCCCTTCAGGCGTTACAAATGGAAAATGTCCTTGTGCCATCATGGTCGGAGTTTCTCGGGAGTCGGCTTCTCTCTAAGCGGGGGAGAAACATGGCGGACGTTGTGTTTACATCTCGTTCGTGAGCTCCCGCCCCCCTCATTCCTTATTGGTGGGCATACAAATGTGCGGAACTAGAGGCCTGTAGTCCTCGGGCCTTCTGGCACGCAAACCACGTTTCCAATGGATGACGCAAAATGCGTCATCCATTGTAAATGTGGGGTGTGGAATATCAGGACAGCTGGGCCAAGGGAAGACTGAGTCAAGACAAACAACCTCTTTCCTTATTAAGTACGGGCCCTCAATACATTGAGGGCCCGTAATTATTACTCTCCACCATACTTCTTCTGACTTCTGACTTCTGACTTCTTATTCTGCCTCTGCCTCAAATTTGTAGCTGCTTCTCCTCCCACACCGTTACACGCAGACATGCAAAAATTTCACACAACGTGCGTCCCCACCCCCCGGGGTGTGCTATTATACAGTTTTTCCCATTTCCGCTAGGGGGCGCTGTTATGAAGTCCCGACTGAAAGAACTTTGAGAGGCCACGCCCCGCACGCTGTAACTCCGATTGACTTGAAATTTCTCACACAGGTGTGTGTTAGGGTGCTCTACAAAAAAGCCTCTGGGACCATAACATTTCTTCAGGGAATATTTCCCGCTAATTAGCATAAAGTGAAAAACAGCGTGTTATCCACAACTTTCTGCAATTTGACTGTATCAACACCAAATTTCTCGTGAAGCCCCGGGGGACTACAATAAACATACCCGTAAAAGATTAGTAGGACAACTTGAAAAACATGGCCGCCATTGACCAAAAAGTTTACGCAGGGGCGGGGCTCAACAGCTCATGGTGCTCTACAATATAGCCTCTCGGACAATAGGGGTCAGCCATGATTATTTTTTCGCCGCCATTGCCCAAACAGTTTACGAAGGGGCGGGGCCTATACACAAATTGGCCATAACTCCTTAACCATAGGTCCTATCATCATCAAACTTGCTGGGTATGTGCAGAAGTCATGTGGTAGCATGTCCCTCTAAGCTTATCGAGATTAACCCATAGGGGGCGCCACAATTGTCACCCGACTCCGATTCACTTGAAATTGATTACACTTGTACAGCTCATGGTGCTCTACAATATAGCCTCTCAGAATTTTTTTTAAATTTCCGCTAGGGGGCGCTATAATTAAACCCAGACTGAAGAAAGTTTGAGAGGCCGCGCCCCGCACACCGTAAGTCCGATTGACTTGACATTTCTCACACAGCTGTATGATAGGGTGCTCTACAAAAAAGCCTCTTGGACCATAAAAGTTAACCTGGAAATATTTTCGGCTAATTAGCATAAACTGAAAAACAGGGTTTTAACCACAACTTTTTCAAGTTTTACTCTATCGACACCAAATGTCTCACGAAGCCCCGGGGGACTATGACGCACGTCTCCGACAAATATCAGTAGGATAGCTTGGAAAACATGGCCGCCATTGACTAAAATGTTTACGCAGGGGCGGGGCTTAATTACAAATTGGCCATAACTCGTTGACCGTAGGTCCTATCATCATGTGCAGAAGACATGTGCTAGCGTGGCCCTCTAAGCTTGTCGGGGTTAACCCATAGGGGGCGCCACAAATGCGAAAAACGTCATTCAAAAATGCAATGTTTGCCAGGCCACGCCCCTTTCCCCCTGACTCCGATCGACTTATCATTTGTCAGACATGTACGGCTCACGTCGCTCTACGGTAAAGTCTCTCGGATCGCAGGGGTCGGCCGTGATTTTTTTCCTTCCCCGATTTACGCGGGCGGCCCGTACTTTCAAAATCTCCGCGGGATTTCTAGTATTATAATAGCTATTTTATAATGATGGAAAGCAGGTTCTGTATCGGTGAAGTAATCCTTTAAGGTCCTCAATGACATCCACTTAAACACAGACAGTGGCAAAAGTTCTGTCTTAGTTTTACTGGATCTCAGTGCCGCTTTTGACACAGTTGACCACAGCATATTACTAGATCGACTAGCAAACTGGGTTGGACTTTCTGGAACTGTACTAAACTGGTTTGAATCCTACTTAAAGGACAGAGACTACTATGTGTCAATAGGCAATTTCACATCTGAGCGGACACATATTGAATGCGGGGTCCCCCAAGGTTCCATTCTTGGGCCTCTTCTGTTTAACATCTACATGCTCCCACTAGCTCAGATTATGAATAAGAACAAATTATGCTACCATAATTATGCAGACGACACACAAATTTACATAACCATATCACCAGGGCTGGGTTGCACCAACTGGGCGTTAGCCTGGTCTTAACTGCGCCTGTTCGTAACTTGGCGTTCTAAGTCCGACCTAACAGTTACGCCGGTTGCACCAACTGGGTTTAGCGTTCTTTTCACTAAGACTAGGCGTAAATCCTACGCCTGGTCAGGGGCAGGCGTAAAGTCAAAATTCTAAGCTGTTTTTATACCAAAAACATCAAATCCATCCAGTTGTGTGTCAACAAAAGCAAAGGTATGAAAGAATATGAGTAATGCTCGCGGAAAGAAATGGTGTGCCGCACGTATTCTCTCTCTCTCTCTCTCTCTCTCTCTCTCCCTCTCTCTCTCTCTCAAGGTAAAACGCCATACAGGTGTCTGCCTACCTGCTCTTCCTTTTTAATTATTGCCATTGCGCATCAAGTTAACTGGTTAATCGGGAGAGGCGATCCCTTCACCTGCAGCTCTGCATGGATCCCTTGTTAAAAGACTCAGCTGTTGGCATAATGCACTGAAGTAGCCTAACTTGATGCGCTGTGGCATTAATTGCATACGGCGATGGCTGTCAGGCAACACGCAGACAGGCACCTGTATAGCCTACTTTACCAACTTTAAGTTGTCTCAATGTGATTTTGTTACTTTTTAATAAAGGGCCCGTGTACACCTAGCTTTTTACGGGCATAAACGGTGGCGGTGCGCTTGGATCAAGTGCGCTGGAAGAGAGAGGGGGAGAATGAAAAATCTGATCGTAATTCTCGACTGTCGCTGTAGACTACAGTATGATCGACACTGCTTTTACTGTTTACTGTTTTCCATTCCCATGCTTTGTCCGCATGACAAAGGGTAGACCTCTATGTTAACAACACGTTTATGTAGCCTTCACAAAAATTACGAGCCTCCTCCATCACAGGAGGAGGCTCGTCGTCACATAGGCTGTGTGCGCAACGATCCGTTATAAAAACAAAAACAATAGAAAATAAATACTATGCTACTGTAAAAGCCTATGTAGAAGTGTGCACCCAATCTTCTCCCACAAACGGGCTTTCCTCTAACTTTTGGTAATTTTTCGTCATAGAGAGAGCGCTGCTGAGAGTCATAGGCACAAGAAAAAAGTCCCTACAAAACAATGTGCTGCGCGCGCATAAACCAGTTATGTCTTGGCTTTTGTTAAAACAACGTCACTGGCCATAAACTCTGTTTTCCAATACAATTTTTATTATTAATTTTGTAAAACCTACGTTTTGATTGAATTTCTAATGAGAACCTATTGGTAATGCGCATCAGTGCGCATCTCAGCGCTTTACTGAAGGCTCTCGTCTTTCTGTGCATGGGAAGCAGGGGGCATTATAAACGTAAAATCTTGTCCCGGTCACGGGAAGACATGCTGCGTGCCTGGGCCGAGTAGATAGGTTATAGCGCTATATGTAGCCTAATATTTAGGCCTATTTTAACGCTGTCTGTAGCCTAGACCTAATCACACGCCAAGCTGCTTTTTTTCCCCTCACTAGTAGCCTCGTTGGACTGCTTGCAGTCAGTGTGCCTTGTTCTCGCTGTTGGTCTATTTCTATCAGTTTTCTTATTTCTGAATAAGTGAAATTTCTCTTCTCATTTCCTCCATCATTTTGGATGTCCAGTCTCAACAAAATAGCATGTCGTCATGAGGTATCCTAGCAACGCAGTGATATGCGCATTCCATGGAACATTCACATGGCCGCGCATGGCTAAGACCGGGCGTAGTTAAGACCAGGCGTAAGTCCCGTTGGTGCAACCGGCGTTAGGTCCATTCTTAAGCCTGGTTTTAGCTAAGCCCTACTTAGCAGTTACGACCAGGCTTAGTTAAGACCAGTTGGTGCAACCGGCCCCAGGAGACTACAGTCCGATACAAGCACTGAGTAAGTGCATTGAACAAATCAATGATTGGATGTGCCAAAATTTCCTTCAATTAAACAATGACAAAACTGAAGTAATTGTCTTTGGTGCCAAAGATGAACAATTAAAAGTCAGCGCACAGCTTACATCTGTTATGCTAGAAACCACACCCCAAGCCAGAAATCTTGGTGTTGTCATAGACTCCGACTTGAATTTCAAGAAACACATTAAAGCTCCCATATTATACACTTTTCGGTACTATTATACACCATATTATATGGTCTTAGTGGTCCCTAATACGTTTTTCTTTAATTGTTTGCTGAAAAAAACTTTCAGATAATTAAGTACGGGTCCTCTGTTTACAGAGGACCCGTAATTAAGTACGGGCTCTCAATGTATTGAGGGCCCGTAATTATTACTCTCCACCATACTTATTCTTCTTACTTCTGCCGCAAATTTCGAGCTGCTACTCCTCCCACACCGTTTCACTTAGAAACGCAAAAATTTCACAGAACGTCCGTCCCTACCCCGAATGGTGTGCTATTAAACAGTTTTTTGAATTTCCGCTAGGGGGCGCTGTTATTAAGCCCCGACTGAAGAAAGTTTGAGAGGCCACGCCCCTCACACCGTAACTCCGATTGACTTGAAATTTCTCACACAGGTGTATGTTAGGGTGCTCTACAAAAAAGCCTCTGGGAGCATATAAGTCCGCCAGGGAATATTTCCCGCTAATTAGCATAAACTGAAAAACAGGGTGTTATCCCCTTTACCACGTTAGACTCCTCCCCTTTACCACATTAGGCTCCTCCCATTTACCACAATAGGCTCCTCCCATTTACCACAATAGGCTCCTACCATTTACCACAATAGGCTCCTCCCCTTTACCATGTTAGGCTCCTCCCCTTTACCACGTTAGGCTCCTCCCCTTCACCACGTTAGACTCCTCCCCTTCACCACGTTAGACTCCTCCCCTTTACATAATTAGGCTCCTCCCATTTACCACAATAGACTCCTCCCCTTTACCACATTATGCTCCTCCCCTTTACCGTGTTAGGCTCCTCCCCTTTACCGTGTTAGGCTCCCCCCCTTTACCGTGTTAGGCTCCTCCCCTTTACCCCGTTAGACTCCTCCCCTTTACCACATTAGGCTCCTCCCCTTTACCACGTTAGGCTCCTCCCCTTTACCACTTTAGGCTCCTCCCCTTTACCACGTTAGGCTCCTCCCCTTTACCCCGTCAGGCTCCTCCCATTTACCACAATAGGCTCCTCCCCTTTACCACATTATGCTCCTCCCCTTTATCGTGTTAGGCTCCTCCCCTTTACCACGTTAGGCTCCTCCCCTTTACCCCGTTAGACTCCTCCCCTTTACCACTTTACCCCGTTAGACTCCTCCCCTTTACCACATTAGGCTCCTCCCCTTTACCACGTTAGGCTCCTCCCCTTTACATCATTAGGCTCCTCCCATTTATCCCGTTAGACTCCCCCTTCACCACGTTAGGCTCCTCCCCTTTACCCTGTTAGGCTCCTCCCCTTTACCATGTTAGGCCCCTCCCATTTACCCTGTTAGACTCCTCCCCTTACCCCGTTAGGCTCCTCCCCTTTACCACATTAGGCTCCTCCCCTTTACCCCGTTAGACTCCTCCCCTTTGCCACATTAGGCCCCTCCCCATTACAGCATTAGACTCCTCCCCTTTACCTGCTTCCACAGCATGGAGCAGCTACTAGTGTAGCTACAGCTAGCTTCTCCTCTTCCTCCTTACGACTAACACCTCTCTTCCTCGCTGTAATCCGGTTTATACAGCTAGACACGAATGTCCGTTCACTGCAGTTAACATTAAAAATCCCCTTCAGGCGTTACAAATGGAAAATGTCCTTGTGCCATCATGGTCGGAGTTTCTCGGGAGTCGGCTTCTCTCTAAGCGGGGGAGAAACATGGCGGACGTTGTGTTTACATCTCGTTCGTGAGCTCCCGCCCCCCTCATTCCTTATTGGTGGGCATACAAATGTGCGGAACTAGAGGCCTGTAGTCCTCGGGCCTTCTGGCACGCAAACCACGTTTCCAATGGATGACGCATTTTGCGTCATCCATTGTAAATGTGGGGTGTGGAATATCAGGACAGCTGGGCCAAGGGAAGACTGAGTCAAGACAAACAGGGTGACCCGCCACCAACCCCGTGCCAGCAGAGAGGTGGATGAGCGCTTTCACTTTGAGGTAAAGTCAATACTTCATGACAGTATAATAAAGGTTTCATGACAGTCAATGTCAAAATTAGACAGTGTAATAACACTTAATGACATGTTAATGAAATGTACAAATTGTTTCACTTTACCTGAGGCCAAAATAATCATTCATGAGCATGTTATAACGACATTAGACAGTGTAATAACGCTTCATGACATGTTAATGAACTGTCCAAATTGTTTCACTTTACTTTAGGCCAACATAATCATTCATGAGCCTGTTATAAAGGCATTAGACAGGTTAATAACGCTTCATCACATGTTAACGAATTGTCCAAATTGTTTCACTTTACTTCAGGCCAACAGAAACATTCATGACAGTATAATAAAGGTCTCATGACAGTCAATATCAAAACCTTCCACATATGACAGTTTAATGTAATCTTACAACATAAAAATAACGGCGTTAGCGCCGTTCTTTTTTCAGTAACGGCGTAATCTAACTAATTACTTTTTCCGTCGTTACAACGCTGTTATCGTTACTGAATGTTAAATGCGGTGCGTTACTATGAATTGATTGAATAAACTGTGTAATCCGAAAGCACCCCTGGCTCCATACTACACAAACTGCTAGTAAGGAGAACGGTGGGTTAACAACAAGACAAGCGATTGTTATTTCTTATACTGTTTTAAGATGTGTTTTATTCAGTGTGGATGACATTATAACTGACAGTTAGCGCCGTCACATCAGTCAGCCGGAGCGCCTGTTTAGTGAAGTTTCTTTTTCTTTCTCTCTCTGTTGTCTGAGCGTGCGCGTTGCCGCAGTAACCACCTATCAATCCACGGTTGAAACGTGGCTCTCCCTGAGTTTGTTTGCATCGCCCTTGAGATTAAGTGCATGGAGTTTCCCGATCTCTATAAATTATAATTTATGCACGTTATTAAACAGCCGCGATTCGCCGGTTGCAACAGCTGTTTAGCGTGTCATCATGAGCCGAATATTGCTACTGTTATTTTCCTGGGATCTGTATGCTGCTGTGCATGTTAAAGAAGGAAATAAACATAGGATAAATCCTTACTCCTCCTCTCATCGTCTCATGCTTCATAGTCTGACGTTTTTGGCCTTAAAGAGGACCTATGATGCTTTTTGACTTTTATGACCTATACACGTTTTTATGATGATTTATAGTCATGCTTAACCATACTAAATTATCAAATAGAGCTGTTAAGCGGAAGTGGCGGAATTACGGGGCATGGGACCTCTCGGCTGAAAAAAAATGAATGGGAGTCTATGGAAAGTAATCTATTATTTTCTGGTCCCAGTCATTAAATGCCTTGGATTACATATATGTTTTGTATGGGTCTAAATGATCATTTTTCATGTGAAGAGTTTGACGGTATGTTGTATGATTATTCGTCTAACGGCTTTTGAAAAAAATTTACGAGAACAACTACAAGTCTGGTCGCCTCTGTGACGTCACCTCAACACATTCCCTCCACTTCTCGACTGACAGTGCTAATGCTAATGGCTGGCGTGGACAACGCCAACAATCTCCCCACTCGAGAAATTGAAACTCTCCACATGTCCACTTTTGTAGTGGTTTTCGCCACGCTGAAGACTTTTGTCTTGTCATTGAAAGAAGGCGGTAAAGTGCATTGAAGACACAGCCATGTTTCTGAGCTAAGCAGTGCGAGTGGTGGTGACGTATATCATAAGTGTCAAGAGCAGCGAAGAGCTGTAGTCCACAAAAGCGCTCTGCACAAAACCTGACCGTATTCAGCTTCTACTCGCTAAATTGTTCCATTCTTTGCATGAAAAAATACCATCTAAATCCATACAAAACATATGTGTAATCGAAGGCATTTCATGACTGGGACCAGAAAATAATACATTTCTTTCCATTGACTACCGTTGTAATTTTTCGAGCCTAGAGGTCCCATGTCCCGGAAGTAAGCCACTTCCGCTTAAAGAGGACCTATGATGCTTTTTGACTTTTATGACCTATAAACGTTGTTATGATGATTCATAGTCATGCTTAACCATACTAAATTATGAAATAATGACTTACATGCATTTCGACGTATTCCCTGCTGACCGTCTGGGGTGTCTGTGCCGAGCACTAAACACTATTCTAGCCAGTCGAGAAGTCACGTGTTCAAAGCGGTCTACCCTTTGTAACTTTGTGACGTCGCATGTAACTTTGTGAAGTCACCACGCGGATGTTTCCATGTATGGTAATGCTGTCACTTCCCTGTTCGCGTCTGCCTCGCGTCTGCCTCGCGCCCTTATAGGTCCATGCTCGCGCTTCCCGCCACTGAAAGTGTTCCGGAAGGAAGGTAACCAATCACAACGGAGTGGGGTTTGCAGGAGGGGGGAGGGTAGCGGAGATGGCCGATGCACAGGCGGAGGGAGCGGAGATTGCCGAAGCACACACACTCAAGTGTTGACAGGACGTGCTGGATCGCCAAAATAAGAGAAAGAGCTTCCCGAAAATCTACATAGTTTTTTGTGATGTGATTCGTGTCAGGTTGCTCTATAGCAGTGTAAATCAAGAAATTAAGACCAGAAAAGTAGTATAATAGGTCCCCTTTAACAGCTCTATAATGACTTACATGCATTTCGACGTATTCCCTGCTGACTGTCTGGGGTGTCTGTGCAGAGCACTAGACACTATTCTAGCCAGTCGAGAAGTCACGTGTTCAAAGCGGCTTGACGCTTTGTAACTTCGTGACGTCGCATGTAACTTGGTGTCGTCACCACGCGGATGTTTCCATGTATGGTAATGCTGTCACTTCCTTGCTCGCGTCTGCCTCGTGCCCTTATAGGTCCATGCTCGCGCTTCCCGCCACTGAAAGTGTTCCGGAAGGAAGGTAACCAATCACAACGGAGTGGGGTTTGCAGGAGGGGGCGGGGGGAGCGGAGATGGCCGAAGCACAGGCGGAGGGAGCGGAGATGCCCGAAGCACAGGCATGCTGGATCGCCAAAATAAGAGAAAGAGCTTCCCGAAAATCTACATAGTTTTTTGTGATGTGATTCGTGTCAGGTTGCTCTATAGCAGTGTAAAACAAGAAATTAAGACCAGAAAAGTAGTATAATAGGTCCTCTTTAAGTGGTGTGTTTTAGCCGACACCCCTGAAGTGAATCCAGTGATAGCAGATCAGCACGGTACATTCAGCAGTTTCCTCTACTACTTTTGTTGAGAACAAAATAGGCTAGGCCTAGTGCAGGATAAACCTCTTCCTGGACTCTGTTGCCCCTCTCAAACCCAAACGGGTTAAAGCCCAGTTAACACCATGGCTCAATGACGCAACACGTGTCCTCAGACGAGCCTGTAGGCGGGCTGAGCGCAAGTGGCAGAAAGACCACCTCCATGTGTCCCTCCAAATCCTCCAAAGCTGCCTAGTGGACTACCAACGAGCTGTAAAAAGTGCCAAATCACAGTATATTTCTACCCTGGTCTCCAGAAACAGCCACAAACCACAGTTTCTCTTCAACACCCTAAACTCCCTCATAAACCCCCGAAATGAATCCCCTGTTGTGCCCTCACCCGCCCTCTGTGAAAGTTTTCTAAACTTCTTCATAGACAAGATTGTAGCACTCAGGCCCTCTGACTCCTCTGCCCCCCCTGGATCTCACAGCAGCCTTCGACACGGTGGATCACAGGATACTGCTCTCTAGGCTGGAACACCAAGTTGGAATCAAAGGCACAGCCCTGAAGTTCTTTCAGTGCTATCTGGCTGACAGGAGCTTCTCTGTCCTGCTTGGGGATTTCTTTTCCCCTGTTGCCCCCCTCACCTGTGGGGTCCCCCAGGGCTCTATACTAGGTCCCATCCTATTTCTACTATACATTTTACCCCTAGGGGAAATCCTGGTTAAACATAATATTTCCTTTCACTGCTTTGCCGACGACATCCAGCTGTATCTGCCCCTTAAAATCAATGGGCAGTCTACACTCCAGCCACTACTCGATTGTCTGGCTGACATCAGATCATGGTTGGCGGCAAACTTCCTCAATCTCAATGAGAGCAAGACGGAGGTCATGATTTTTGGAAAAATCCCTCCTGCCTTCTCCACCGATGTCCTAGGTCCCCTTGCATCCAACATCAAGCCCTCGGTCAGAAATCTTGGCGTGATATTCGACAGCGCTTTTAAATTTGAGCAACAGGTCAGTGGAGTTGTTAAGAGAAGTTTTTACCACCTGAGAACACTAGCCAAGCTCAAATCATACCTGCCTCGGAGTGACCTGGAGAGAGCTATTCACGCTTTCATCACATCACAGCTGGACTACTGTAACGCTCTCTACACTGGCATGGATCAATTGCAGCTTCGCCGCCTGCAGTTGGTCCAAAACTCTGCCGCCCGACTCCTCACCTGCACCAAAAAACGTGATCACATCACCCCGGTCCTTGCATCACTCCACTGGCTTCCCATCCGTCACCGTATTGACTTCAAACTCCTACTAACCGTTTTCAAATCCCTCCATGGTCTGGCCCCTACTTACCTCTCTGACCTCCTACACCACCTCACCCACACCAGAGCACTACGGTCAGCTGACCAACTGCTGCTTGAGGTGCCCAGATCCAGGCTAAAGACCAGGGGTGACAGAGCCTTTGCGGTCGCAGCCCCCAGGCTCTGGAACAGCCTTCCCCTCCACATCCGTGCAGCACAGTCCCTAAATGTTTTTAAATCACTTTTAAAAACCCACCTCTTCTCTCTTGCCTTCTACTAGACTACTCCTGCAGGCATTGTCGTTTTAACCTCTGTGTTGTTGTTGTTTTTATTTTCTTATTTGTTTCTTTTTAATTGTGTTAAATCCTGTTTTTACTGCACTAATTGTTCTTTATGTGAAGCACTTTGGTGGGGCTTAGCCGTCTGTAAATGTGCTATATAAATAAATTTGACTTGACTTGACTCTTGCTGTCTGTTGATGTGCAATAAATATTGAAGGTTATGTAGCCTACAAGTAGGCCTACCTGTCTGTTCTACTCATGTCAACTGACTTGTGAAAACTGCTCAGAAAAATCCAAATTTGTTGACATAGCATATTTCTTTTTTTTACAGTAGGCTAACGCAAATAGTTACTTTCAATAATAAAATAATTCAGTTACTAACTCAGTTACTTTTTGGAACAAGTAGTGAGTAACTATAACTAATTACTTTTTTAAAGTAACGTTCCCAACACTGCTTACAAGTCAGCCATCCATGGTGGGAATATTTAGATATAACATAATGCAGCTATTTGAAAGGGTGCACATATAACCTTTACAGTGATGGCCTCATTCATACCATCAGGACTGGGCTGGGGCCAGTTCAAAACTGGTTACAGCCAGTACTCGAGTTGAGGGGGGATAAGGGAGGATAGCATCCCCTTGGAAATAAAGATTGCAAAATCATCCCCCTTCTAAATCGGCCATCCCCCCTTCCCATCCCCTGTTATTTTATCAATGAATGTGGAAGTATTACCACTATTTCAACATTTAGTAACACTGGCACTTAGGCTGCCGGTAGCCTACTCCACTATGCCCTCGATATTGGCGCTAGCCAGGGGCAGGGAAAATGTATTTCTATTTTTTCAGCCAATTAAAAAATTTGTATATAATATACTATTACCATTCCTAGCTTCTGATTGGGTGGGCACGGCGAAAGCCCGCCTCCAAAATCACCCATCACCTGCTTTTCTTTGGTCAACCATCAATCACGTCCACAGAGCGCAGTTTCTCCTTTGCAAAGGCAGTTAGTAGGCTCACGGCGACTTTTTTCACACGTTAACTTGTTCTTTCGGTTAGTAAAGAAGGTGCGCAAAAGCTCATTCACTTCCTACTTTATCCAAACCGACTTACACAACTTTTTGTGTAGCGTATCGCTTATTTAAGCCTGTAAACAAGCCTAGTGCTGCTTCCGCCTCCAACGATGCTGCTGCTGGCACATCGGGGGGTCACTGTCTCTCCCCCTCAGCAAGCGCTCCCCCAAAGCCTTCTCTTCTATCGGCTCATGCGTCATCAGCACAAATGATCTGTCCCTAAACGTTAAAGCCAATCCACCATCCCCCCTGATTTTTTTTTACAACTCGAGTACTGGTTACAGGCTAATACCAGTTATGAACCGGTTGGTTTCACACCGACCAGAGCCAGCAATGAGAGCAATAAAAAATGTGTGGCGTGCAAAAGTATTCAGTCCCCCTGACTCAATACTTTGTAGAACCACCTTTCGCTGCAATTACAGCTGCAGTGTTTAACTGTGGGGATGGTGTGTTTTGTTAGTTATCAGCCTGAAGACTAGTCTGAAAATCCAGACCCTGATATCTTGAACGATAGAGGGTCTGGCCACGATCAATAGTAATTTCCAACTCAAGGGGCGGCTCCTACTCGTGCATTTCAAATGCCACTGCACGCAGTTGGATAGCTCTACAACCAATCAGAGCGATGCTCAAGGTGACGTATTAAGCCCCGTTCGTTTAGCGAACAGCTGTTAAACTGTTAAATTAAACTTTTGCCGTGGTCGGTCGGCAAAACAGAACATTCCACTTACTTGCTAATGAAAGATTTGAGTGCCGTCTTCGTAAAGGGTCGAGGCCAAAGCCGTCTCAAACTCACACAACATATCCCCAGCCATCTTTGATGTTTACTATCACGTAGGGCTGGGCGATTAATTGAATTTCGATTTCGGTTACAATTTTGGCTTCCCTCGATCATGAAAACAAGACAATCGTAATAAAACGGTTATTGTGCGGCACGCCGGGTCATGTGTAGTAAATGCATGACCCACCTGCGCTCCGCCCCGCCCCTTCCCGAACACTGTCGCTTTCAGCGATTCCAGTGCAATTGTTTATTCAGCATAAAGTTAAAACGCTTGTCCAGGATGTTACACCGAAACACAAAAGCCTTGCGCGATTGAAGCAGCGTTTCACTCGGTGAAACATGGTGTGAGTGAGACACTGTGATGGCGGTGGGTAACGGTGTCATTCACTGTGAGAACTTGCCGGTGTGAGCCGCCGCGCAGAAAAGCTCTGTGGCTTTACGGGTAAAATGATAGTCGGGGATTCCTGCACGTTAACGTTGTTGAGGGGAAAGGCTTCCGCTTTCTGATTGCATTTCTCGAGCCTGAATATATTGTGCCATGTCGGCAAACTATCTGCGCGAGAAGAGCAAATATACAGTGAGACGCAGCCCCTCCGTTAGTTTCAGTCTACAGACGAAAAGTTACAACCAGCACCTAAGCATGGACTTCGTTTAAATAAAGAGTCTCATTTTTATGATCAGCGCTCTGATGCAAATTCTGAAGTCTGAACATTACGGTGTCAGCTGTGGTGTATTTTTTTTACAGCAACTCAACGTGCACTGCAAAAAAAGAAGAAGGCAATAAGTCGATCTTTTTGTAGATTCATAGTGTAACCCTTATTTTTATGTGGTAGCGTCCTCCGGTCTCCTCGAAATGGTGGGAACACTCGGGTTACAAATAAACAACAGGAACAATTGCTCTCGGCGTTGATTTCTTCTTTAATGATAGCCAAAACGGCAACACAATACTCTCGCATATGCTCGACAATCATAAACTGAATCCCACACGTTAATGTGTCCCCCCCTAAACAATAGGTGGGTAGGAACTAAAGTTACCTGAACGCATAAATGAAATAATAATAAAATAGGCTACTTATTAATTCGCAATGTAATTTAAATGAGAATTAAATAATGAATAACAATGTAAATTATATGATTACAATAGCCTACCTCCTCTTATAAGTCGAAGTACAAATCAATGAATGGTTCACAATCACATCCCTAGTAAAATATTAATTTTACTCTTAGATTCGAAGGTTTTACTGATTATTTATTTTGTGTGGCTTTTTAGTTGTAGGCTATGTTTGAGGAGCACAATTGGGAGTTTTATTTATGTAATGTTGAAAGAATTGGCTGAATTTTCATTTTGGTGCATCCCTACAATGAATAATCGTCTTTAATAACCGTGATTACAATATCAATCAAAATAATCGTGATTATCATTTTTGCCATAATCGAGCAGCCCTACTATCACGGCTTCAACGTCGCATGCACGTCACTGTCGTTGTGCGGTTACGTCTGCCCCAGAGCACCATACAAAGGGCTCTGGCGCGCCCATATTAGATAGAACCAATTGAAACGTGAGCCAGGATTTCTGGACTTTCTGAAAAAGCTTCAATGGAGAGTGTCCAGACCAACAGGTGCAGCAAATTTAATTTGCCAGCGCCTAGTGGCAAGTTTGGGAATGCCAGGCTACCTGAAGACAGCATCCCTACAGTGAAACATGATGGTCGCGGCATCATGCTGTGGGGATGCTTTTATTCAGCAGGGACAGGGAAGCTGGTCAGAGTTGATGGGAAGATGAATGGAGCCAAATACAGGGCAGAAAACCCGTTTGAGTCTGCAAAAGACTGGGGAGGAGGTTCAACTTCCAGCAGGACAACAACCCTAAACATTAGGGATGAGCCAGAATCCGTATATGTATTCGGATAAGCACAGATAATGAGTTAGATACGGATACGGATAATTTCCGAATAGTCCCGTTATTATTCGGGGATTTTACTTTTTTTTATATTATGCGCCTAATTGGCGCAGTGCGTTCCGCCTCAATGACACAACAGGTAGAATGACACTAACAGCTGTTCTGCGATGGACATGAGAGGACCGGGCGCGTCCCGTGACCTCTCTCTTTTTATCCACTGATAAACGCAGCGCGTTCGCCCTTTCCCTTGAATAGAAGGTTCTACCGGTCGCATTCGCTGCCATTTTTATGTGAGTTTCCTCGTAACCCGGCCGCTGCCGTAGCGGAGAAGGGACGAACCGATGGAATATGCTGCACCACGAGTCACCGTCAGGGCCTACTGCTTAAACTCTTTCAAACACCACAACGTTTCCATCAAACTGATGCTAGGACCTGTTCTTTTTCAGCTGTCAATCAATGCGTATATGGCTAGGCCTACTTCAGGACCTATACAATAAAATCGGAAACTGCAAACTTGACACATTAAAATCACATATGGCTTTGTGGAAAGGCTAAGATATTATTTAGGGTTTATGAGATTGACACGTTGATACAGATTGTTCCTAAATCTTAGTTTAGTAAAACAAAAGTAAAAAAGAGGGAGGGGGAGAGATAGAGATAAAAAATAATCATGAAATACAGCTGTATTTCCCCCAGTTAAAGGGAGACCTTAATTAAGTTAAAAGTAAAACACTGGCCCTCATTTACTAATAGTGAGTAGCCTATGCACAGATTTGGGCTGTTATTTATCAATATTTTTGTTCCCTGAATTTCTTCGTATTCTGAGAACAAAGAAGAGAGAGAGAGAGATGAAAAGGTAGAAATATATCTGACTTTTTTAATTATATGTCAACATTACATCAATGTGATGCTTTGAAGGGACAACAATTGCATTTACAATGAATATTAGTTTAGAAAATCAATTTAGGTGTGACTTCCTTTAATGTAGGCTAATGTAAAAGAAACTTCCGGTATACACCACGCCCACTTCTTGTTGTGTATCCGGCATGGTATCTGCCAATTTTTAAAGTTCAAATTTAAAGACATTTAAGACCTTTTTAAGACCTCTAAAATGGAAAAATAATACCAATACCGCGGTAACAGAAATCGACAAACTACACTATACTCCGTAAAGGGTTACATTAAATCTGACTACCAAATATTCAATGCACTTTAGCTAACAACTGCTGTCTAATTACAGAAAATAAAAAACAAAAAGGTCCAACTAGCTGATCTTTTGAGGGAACTATTAGTATCTTTAAAGATGAGCTAGTTGGACCTTTTCGGGTTGAAGATGGCCTCAAAATCAACTCCCAAACCTACTGCCAGTTTCTAGAAGATACTTTCTTCAGTGGTACAGTAAAAGGTCTGCATCTTTCAAGAAGACCATGATTTTTATGCAGGACAATGCTCCATCACATGCATCGAAGTACTCAACTGCATGGCTAGCCAGTAAAGGCCTTAAGGATGAAAAAATAATGACATGACCCCCTTCCTCTCCTGACCTAAACCCTATTGAGAACCTGTGGGCCCTGCTTAAACGGGATATTTACAGTGAAGGAAATCAGTACACCTCTCGGAACAGTGTCTGGGAGGCTGTGGTTGCTGCTGCACAAAAAGTTGATCGTCAACAGATCAAGAAACTGACAGACTCCATGAATGGAAGGCTTGTGACAGTTATTGAAAAGAAGGGTGGCTATATTATATTGGTCACTGATTTTTTTTTTTGACATGTCGGACATTTTTATTTGTAAATGTTGAGTTGTTTTATTATTCTCACTGTAACAGATGAAAATAAACAAGTGAGATGGGAAAATTTTAGTTTTTTTATTTAGTTGCAGAATAATTCTGCACACTAATAGTTACCTAATAATAGCAAAACATATATATATATTCTCGTAAGAAAGACAAAACCTCACCTTTACTTTCGTAAACATTCAGGTTTAGGTTCATTAACATTTTGGATTGACCGAGAGCACTGTAGTTGTTCAATAATAAAATTAATCCTCAAAAATACAACTTGCCTAAAAAATTTGCACACACAGTGTAAGAGATCACTGTAAAGGCAACCTGAAAACCCATCATTACCACCTTTTTAACCAATTACAGAACTGTATCAATTGGTTTACATTTACTGATTAATCGAGTAACAAGAACAGTTTAATAAATTTAGAAAATATGTGTTAGGTGCAGCATATAATATTTTAATTAGGCTAAATTAAAAATGGGATATTTTTGGGAGAAGAATAATCCGAATGTTCTTCATATTTTAATTCCTTATTCAATAAATAACAAACTTAGTCCATTAACTTTATTTTTCAGAACTTATGGCAGAAACTATTTAAAAATTGGTTCCACAGGTCAAGGGAGGTTTTTGCAATTTCAAAATCGTATGTTGGCCCACTGTAGATTTACATCCATGCTCACGAGACCTGCGGTAATTTGCGCAAAGTAATTTTTTCTTCATACAGTATTGTTGCAGGCGTTCAGGTTAATAAACCGAGTTGTACCGATTGGCAAAGGAAACGTAGGCTACTATCTGCGATTGATGGGAGGATCGGCAATAGTTTGTATAGCTGTCAGAAAGGGAGTGCAGAGTGGAGAGAAAGAAAGTGACAGAAAGAGACCCGCGTCTCACTCCATGAGCTCACGCCAAGTCAACGCGACCTGAATGAGCTGAATGAACGTCTGATGAGCAGCTATTTATAAATATATATACATAAACATTGTTCACTAAACACAATCAACGTGTTGTGTGATTTGCGACAGTAGCCTACCTATATCATCAGTGGACGGGTGGTTGCGCACCTACAAGCAGCGGCAGTGTGTGGTCGCGGTCGCGGGGTGAAAAAAGCCAGCCAGTCGTCCTCCCTCCACCTCTCACTGAATTTATAATAGCTGCGCATGCATTTCGCTGGGTCGTTCTCTCCTTTTTTGCTCTACCGCGGCCGACTTCAAATTCGAAAGCAGGGAACACACATTCTTCTTCTACGTTTTAAATGCGGTACTCATCCTCACACGGCCGTACTGCCTCTAGCGTAGGCGTCGGACTTGCCGGATATCTTTGTATATAAAACACCGATAAAATAAAAACATAGAAATCTAACAATTAAACTATAAAACTAGAATGAAACAAATAAGGCAAGCTCATTAATTCTGCCCCCGAGTAAATTTAATGCCGCCCACCCAATAATTCCAGACTTTTTAAGACATTTAAGGCCTTGAATATTGAAATTTAAATTTAATGACTTTTAATGCTTTTCAAGATCCGCGGCAACCCTGATACAGATACAGATAATTTTGTTGGTTGAACAGATACAGATACAGATAATGACGTCTCCGCACACCCCTACTAAACATACAGCCATATCTACAATGGAATGTAGATGGAATGTATGGCAACAAAGTCAGTCTCTAGATGTGCAAAGCTGGTAGAGACATACCCCAATAGACTTGCAGCTATAATTGCAGGGATAGGTGGTTCTACAAAGCATTGACTCAGGGGGCTGAATACTTTTGCACGCCACACTTTTTCAGTTTTTATTTTTTTGAATAAAATAAAAACATGTTACATTTTCGTTCCACTTCACAATTATGCACCACTTTGTGCTGGTCTAGCACATACAATCCCAATACAATACATTTACATGTGTGGTTGTAATGTGACAAAATGTGGAAAAGTTCAAGGGGTATGAATACTTTTGCAAGCCACTGTGAAGGAAATAAGTATTTGATCCCTCACTGATTTTGTAAGTTTGCCCACTTACAATGAAATGAACGGTCTATAATTTTAATGCTAGGTTTATGTTAACAGTGATAGACAGAATATCAAAAAGAAAATCCAGAAAATCACGTAAAAAAAAGATAGAAATTATTTTGCATTTCATTGAGTGAAATAAGTATTTGATCCACTATCAAAACATTGCTTAGTACTTGATGGAGAAACCCTTGTTGGCAAGTACAGAGGTCAGACGTGTCTTGTAGTTGATGACCAGGTTTGCACACATCTCAGGAGGATATTTGGACCACTCTTCTTTGCAGATCCTCTCCTAATCTTTAAGGTTTTGAGGCTGTTGCTTGAGCTCTCTCCACAGATCTATTGGATTAAGGTCCGGAGACTGGCTAGGCCACTCCATGACCTTAATGTGCTTCTTCTTGAGCCACTCCTTTGTTGCCTTTGCTGTATTTTTAGGGTAATTGACGTGCTGGAAGACCCATCCACGACCCAGGCTGAGAGAAAGAGGTTGTCACCCAGTATTTCATGGTACATGGCCTCATCCATAGTTCCCTCGATGCAGTGAAGTCCACCTGTCCACTTAGAAGAGAAACACCCCCAAAGCATAATGCTTCAACCTCCATGCTTGACTGTGGGGATGGTGTTCTTAGGGTCATAGTCAGAATTCCTCTTCCTCCAAGCATGGCGAGTCACTATGATACCAAATAACTTGATTTTGTTCTAATCTAACCACATCACCTTCTCCCAAGCATTCTCTGAGTCGTTCAGGTGTTCATTGGCAAACTTCAGACGGTTCTGTACATGTCCCTTCTTGAGCAGGGGGACCTTACGGGAACTACAGGATTTCAATTCATTACGGCATAGTGTGTTACCAGTGGTTTTCTTGGTGACTGTGGTCCCAGCTGCCTTGGGATCATAAACAAGCTCCTCCTGTGTAGATCTGGGCTGATCCCTCACCTTTCTCATGATCATTGAGGTGAGATCTTGCATGGAGCCCCAGACCGAGGGAGATTGATGGTCATTTTGTGTTTTTTTCATTTTCGAATAATCGCAGTTGTCTCCTTCTCACCCAGCTTCTCGCCAATGGTCTTGTAGTCTATTCCGGCCTTGTGCAGGTCTACAATCTTGTCCCTGATGTCCTTAGACAGCTCTTTGGTCTTGCCCATGATGGAGATGTTGGAGTTTGATTTATTGATCATGTGGACAGGTGTCTTTTATACAGGTAACAAGTTGAGACAGGTGTGTTTTATACAGGAAACTAGTTGAGATTAGGAGTACTTTTTTAAAGCACAAGGACTAATCTGTGGGAGCCAGAATTCATTATGGTTGGTAGGGGATCAAATACTTATTTCACTCAATGAAATGCAAAATAATTTATATCTTTTTTTTTATGTGATTTTCTGGATTTTCTTTTTGATATTCTGTCTATCACTGTTAAAATAAACCTAGTTTTAAAATTATAGACCGCTAATTTTTTTTAAGTGGGCAAACTTACAAAATCGGTGAGGGATCAAATACTTATTTCCTCCACTGTATGTGTGTGCGAGTCGCACACACATAACTCACCACAAGTGAATGGGACTAGTTACTCTGAAACAATAAATACAACCACCTCCAGTTCCCTCAGTGAGATCGCAATGAGCATATGAAGAAGCTTGAGAAGGTAGACCTCAGTAGTGTTACAGCATATCAGAAACAAGAGTACATGACTGAGAAAGGACATTACAATCTAATAAATCATTGCTTCTTTTCTTTGTGTTTGTGTGTGTGTGTGTGTGTGTGTGTGTGTGTGTGTGTGTGTGTGTGTGTGTGTGTGTGTGTGTGTGTGTGTGTGTGTGTGTGAGCTCATCATTTGCAGCTAAGCATGTGTGGATGTGTGTTGAGGAGTAAATGGACTCCTAAATAAGTGCTGGGTTCAGGGTGCTATCTAAATAGCTCAGTGTTGTACAGTACAAGTGGGGAGTGCTCAGATCCCCTCACTGTAGTTTGTCAGTCAGTGCTGACTCACTTCAGACAAGGAGCCCTTTTATTCCTCTGTGCAGCCCTGTGCCTGCCAGCCAGCTAGCTTTAGCACAAAAGGGCCCTCTTTAATGCTAATTAGATGTTTGGCCCGTGTTGTCTGCGCTCAGAGGGCTCTTTATTGCTTTCCGTGCCATCGCTTCCTGCAGCATAAATAACGTAACATCCTTTGTCTCAGCTAGCCCTCCAAGGAGTCGTCAGTGGGCAAGCTCCAACCAGTGTCTCACAGCAGCCCGGGCTCCACCAGAGCAGGCCGCCTTGTTTTTGTACAGTTGTGCTTAGATACTTTGTGGCTAATTCACTCACATGGCTTGTGTCGCCTCCTAGTGGTAGACAGGTGTGCCTCCATTTCTGATCTGTGGTGAAGTACAGCTACTGTGCTGTGATAATGTTTTTGACCTAAGCTATTGCTTTCACAAGCTCTGAGGATGATTAGAATCCATGTAGAATCCCATGAAGAAAAGTCTCCCCTGAAACGACAACAACTCAATAAGTGAAGACAAGATGCATGTTACTAGCATTCATTTAATGAAGGACAGGCTCTGTCAGAAAGCTTACAATGACAATGCTAAAATGTTGATGCTAGTCAGGAATAATTCATTGGTTAATCAGCATGTCAGCATGCAACGTTTTCTAATTAGCTCAAAACAGTACAATTGGGGTTGAAGGAACATCTCATTTGTTTTGCATGTAATTGGTCATTTTTATTCATAATTTTGACCCAATGAAGGCACAAGAGAAAAAAGTAAGAGAATCACCAACGTTATGACATGATCGTGTACTGAATTTCATGGAAATCCATCAAACAGGAGCGTGTACTGTCTATGTTCCCATAGCCTGTTAGTCCCACAGCCTGATGGTCCCACATTTCTAAGTAATCTAACTATGTTATACAGAATAGTATGTCTGTGTATGTGATTGGGTGTGTGTCACTCCTATTCTAACCTTTCCATGTCCCCTTGCCCTAACCCTAACCACCCAGCTGTGATGCCTGAACCTAAAAACTGAAAAATAGAGCTGTGGGACCATCAGCTGTGGGAACATAGGGATGACCCCCATCAAACAGTTGTTAAAACAATTTAGTAAAAGACAAAAATGTCAACCCTCTGGTTGCAAACCATAAACAACCGTGAACATTTTCGAACCATGCAGACAGTACACAACGAGATATGTCTCTTGATAGGTGAACACTTTGACTTGTCTGTACACATGGCCATGGTAATCAAGTACTTAAAATATTTAATTCTATGCCAAACCCATGGACAGACAGACCAACATTGACATAAAGCCACACAGTGCTAGTGCTTTTGAGTGTGGCTAAAAGTAAGCTAAAAGGTCAAAAGGTCAGGTTATGCAAAGGTCAGACAAGCATTTCATTTAAAGTGAATATCTCATTGTGCACATACTGTATGACTGAAGGTGCATCCTATGTGGAACTTTAGTCATTTGCAATTCTAAATCTCTGCTGTTACCTGTGTCAGATGAAGTGTGTCATATCTCCACATTAGAGTCTGTAAATCCTTTCTTGCCCTCATTTACTAGCACAGGCTTCTCTGTCCGTGTGTGCCAAACTAATACCTGCAGGTACCAAGAAAGGCATGCAGACAAGCAGAGATACAGTCAAGAGGATGAAATGCTTTAACAGACATTTTGGCACACAATGCTGTTCAGTAGTAACATACTACACACCATACCTCTAACACAATGGCTAGAGGCACCTTTATAATGTGCCATACGCATTAATAATTGGCTCTAACCTGACAGTTTACTGACTATGAGAATAAATTGTTACGACATCATGAAACATATGTTTATACTAGCAGCATTAACAGGGGCAGCTTGTTTCAATTCAAAGAGGTGGCACAACCTTTTAAACAAGCAGAGGGCTTCATTTTCTTACCTTGGTGCAGTTGGCAGCTTTAGGCTCCAAGTCGCTGAGAGTGACCAGCTCCTTTAATAAACTGCTCTCCTGATAACCTCCCTTCACACCACGTAACTTGAAGTAAGCCTGAGGTTTGGACAGGATAAGGCGCAGGTTCACTGCAAACCCAGCCATGTCTATGGCAAAGGGTCGGTGTGGGTCGAACACTGTCTTCCAGCCGTACACCTTTCCCAAGGTGTTTACTCTTGGGGACTCGTACCGTAGGCCCCCCACGAAGGCTACGGGCCACACTGACACCTTTTTTGTGGAACGCATCTGGTAGTTGAAAACAGAGACAGAGAAACAGATCACTCCTGTGGATTTTTTTTTCATCATTTAGTTCCCTTTACATTTGACATAGCAATGAAAGATTCAAGCACAATTAGAGAACACTTCACTTCAATATGATTTTCCTCCCCAATATATCTCTGTACCTCCTCAAACAGCTCCAGAGTGTATGTGTTGTCGTCATCAGCGAAGTAGACTATCCCAGGCTGGCTGCTGTTTGCGCCAAACGTCTCCCGGAGCCAGCGCAGGCCTAGGTTTCTCTGTATGGTTCCCCGAGGTATCCGTGGGTCCCTGGTGTCCCCACGTACCTTATAGTTCCTGGGCGTCTCCACATTGAGGTGTGTGTAGTTGAGCCCAGTCTCCTGGAGCAGAGCGCTCACCAGTGGGCTGCTCCTGTGGGAGTCCTCCACCAGGATCCAGTGCAGGTTGGGCACATGCAGCAGGGTGTTGGTCAGCCGGGTCAGCTCTGCCTTCTGCACCGGCCGGCTGTAGGTGGGAGTGATGGCGTGGATGGTGGGCAGGAGGTCAGACCACGGAGGGGGCCGGCTGTACACATACTCAGTGCGCACCACCTCTACCAAGTCCCGGCCATGAAGTGAGCACGTCTCCTTTAAAGCAAAAGTATTCCTGGAGTTGGAGCGACCATCACGCCTGTCATCTACAGCCAAGAGGGAAATGATTACAATTCAAGATTCAAGACGTTTATTTGTCATATGCACAATAATTACAGCAGCAGTTATTGGCAAGGACATTTTTTTTTATTTTTTATTTTTTTTATATATTTTTATTGAAAATATGGCACAGTGCATACATAGAAATGTCAACTTGACAGCGAGTCAAAACAAATGCCATATTTCTGACTTTTCTTTTTTTTACAAACATTACAGGAAGAAATAATCAAGCTGTAATAATCATCATAATAAAAATAATAATAATAATAATAGTAATAATATTTAAAATACAATAACATGTACAAATAATACAAATAAAACAATTAGCACACCAAAATAAAATACAAAAAATAAAATAAAAGGGGGGGTGGGGTGGGGCCTATCAGTCAGGAGACATAGAAGAAAGCGAGTTGAAAAACGTTAAGAAGGATTGCCACTTGTTGTAGAACTTGTCTGTTACCTCGCAGTGAATATTTAATCTTCTCTAACTTGAGGAAAGACATGACATCACTGAGCCATTGAGAGCTGGAGGGAGCTTAAGTTGACTTCCAGTTAAGGAGAAGCTGCCGTCTCGCCAGTAAAGAGGTGAAGGCTAAAATGTCTAAGTGTTTGGAAGTATTATAATGATTTACGGACTCTGGGAACCTTTCCACACCATAAGAAGCCTGAAATAATTTGATCAATGGTTTAAAAAAAACTTTTAGGCAAAAATAGGGGGAGACAGTGAAACAAAAACAGAAATTTTGGCAGAATGTTCATTTTCACTGTATTAATTCTTCCAATCAAAGACAAGGGTAAACTTCTCCATCTTTGAAGGTCAGATTTGATTTTGGACAGAAGGGGGGAAAAGTTGGAAGAAAAAAGTAACTTTAATGTTCTTGTTACATTGATCCCTAGATACTTGAAGCCAGATGGGCTAAACTTAAAAGGAATATTAGCCTGATTAAGTTGTAGTGCAGAAGCATTAATAGGATAGCATTCAGTCTATTTCTCTCTGTAAATAAGTCAGACAGCTCATTGGTAAACCAGGGGTTCGATCTATTTTTTACCCTGTGCTTTTTGTGGGGTGCATGATGATTCAAAATTGAGGTGAAGGTATTGGTGAAAAATTCCAAGGCTAATTCAACATCAGATATTTCAGTTGTGAGATGAATGTCACTGTGATGGAGTTCATTCAAAAATGCTTGCTCGTTAAAACCTTTAAAATTACGCTTAATAATGATTTTAGGTTGAGATTTTTTTAGATGAATGCTTCTGATACAGGCCACCGGGCAGTGATCACTGATCCCAAGGTCAAAGACACCAGCAGAAACTATTTTGTTGATTTGGTTAGATAATATTAAATCAATTAAAGTTGATTTAACTGGGTTTTTTAGATTGGGTGGGCTTGTAGGCTCTGTTATTATTTGTGTAAGATTTAGGTTGCTACAGATTTCTTTGAAAGGTTCAGAGGCACCAGAAAGCCAGTCAATGTTAAAATCACCCATCACAATGACTTCTCTATTTACATATGGAGAGATTAAATGTGCAAGCTCAGTCAGGGAGCTATTTTGCGCTGAGGGGGGCCTGTACACACCAATTACAACAAAACAATCATTGGATGATAAAGACAATTCCAGTGCAATAAATTCAAAGCAGCTACGAACAGAGACAGCATGTAATAATGTTACAGAGTAATGGGATTTAACGTAGACAGCCACTCCCCCACCCCGTGTGGTCCTGTCTATTCTGAATAAATTATAGTCATTTATTGCCACCATAGAGTCATGTGTGCTGCTCTTCAGCCATGATTCAGTCAGAACCAAGACATCTGGGTCAGCCTGAGACACTAAAATCTTAACATGGTCTAATTTATTTTGCTGAAGCAAACTTCTGATATTTAAATGAAGAAAACCCAAACCCTTTCTTGATTTGAGGATGTTTGGTGAGTTTAGCTTTAATATGCTCATGTCCGGGTTATCAACAGCGTGGTGGTTCAACACAATTGACTTATTACACATAATAGGTACAGATTTCAAATTGCTTGTAATCCCAAGTGGTCTGTGGCGTGACCTGTATGATCTATGATGGGGGATTAATGATGATCTGACAGACAGATATACAGGGATTGGGTGAGTTTTTATAGTAATGGTTGTTCCAGGCCTGGAGGGGGCGCTAGATGCATGGGGACTAGTGGTCATGGAGGCTGTGTCACGTGAGCTAACTACCTCTTGACTGACCAGGTGTGGAGACAGTTAAACATGCTGGACAGAGTTTGCAAGATGAGTGACGCTAGGAACCGATTTTATTGTTAAGAGCATGTTGCTGGCCAGAAGATGTTTCCCTTCTTTGTTTAAATGCAAACCATCGCTGGCAAAGTAAGTCGGTCTGTTCCAGAAAACGTTAAAATTGTCGACAAAGGGAATGCCCAGGGAGAGACAATATTGTTTGAGCCAAACATGAAGTTGGCGTGCGCGGCTGAATGTGATGTCACCAAATCGAGGGGAAGGCATGGGACCAGAGACGATACATTGTTACCCAGCGGTCAGGACGGAGTCGATTAGGATTTTAAAATCAGTTTTAAGACTTTCTGACTTTTCTGACTTAAGGTCATTTGAGCCGACATGTATCACGACCATAGATGCAGCGGGATTACTATGGATAATGTGTGGAAGCACTGAGTTGATGAGGGATACCTGGGCACCGGGATAGCAGAAGGTCTCCGCCCTCGGCAGGAGAACTTGTCGGACCATGGATGAGCCAACGAGGAGGCACTGGAGCTCCGCTGCTCGGCCTTGCTGCGCCGCAAAGCAACCATGTGAAGGCTGGGCTGGATCATTAGCCTGCAGTGTTGAAGCCCGCGGTCCAGGGCGAAGCTGCGCAGGTTGAGCCAGGCGTCTGGTGGATCCCTCCGAACGTCTGACGACGGCATCCTGCAGCATCCTACGTCGGTTCTCTCCCGTGTTGGAACGATGAGACGTCTGGGAAACACCGGCCACAGGTGGAGCGGAGACAGCGGCGGCGTAGGAAGCGGCGGCAGGCATCGAAGTGACAGCGGAGGAAGAGGAGGCGGCGGGCGTCGGAACAGCGGAGGTGGAGGACGAGGTGGCACGTGCCAGGGCAGTGGTGGTATCCCTGTCCACAGGTGAACCGTGGCCAACTGGACGTGACTGGAACCGGGGAGGAGAGATAGAGCCGTTTTCCATTGATGGAAATTCCTGTAGGCTCATAACTTCAAATCTGTTGCCAAGCTCCAGGTGCTGCGGTGCTGGGGGAGTCAGAAGACGACCACAATGTTTACCCTTTAGGGCTGTTGACCAATTTAACTGTTTAACAGGGGTCGAGCTCAGCGGGAATTGTCCATCCCCTTTGTTGACAGTAGCTGCCAGCTTAGGTTTTGCACCAAGTAGACTCCACTGATCGTTGGGTTTGGCTAACACAGGCCCGGGTTTGGCTAACACAGGCCCGGGCATAGTGACAGGAGAAGAAGATCCCACAATGGCGGAACCGGACCACGGAAGAGTACGATCAACGCCTGACATGCAGAGGGAGCCGCAGACAGAGGATCTTAGGGCGACAAGGTGCTTCAATTGAGTGGAAGCAACAGAGGATAGCTCCATGATGATGTCGTTTTTACCCCTGAGTTCAGCTTGCAGACCAGAGATCCTCTTCTTCAGTGGGCCTAAGGTAAGGTTGCATTCACACGGTTGTATCATGGTGGTAGCTGGTAGCTGGTGCTAGTTAGCTGTATGGAGCTGCTGTTGCGTTTGCTCCATGTCTCACTAGCAGAGCGAGAGCGCCGTGCGACCGTGTGACGCAGTGTCTTTGCTCGAATGAAGCAATCAATAGACGATAGATAGGATGTGAATATAGGCCTACACAGTGCATGGGCAACTGAGGGCAGCCCCATTTTCAAATATTTTTAAATAAACTCAATACACACTGTGCATGCCATGGACTTGAACGTGACGTGATCAGTTAACCTCGGATTACCTCCCAGATGAACTGATTCAATTATTAAGATATTAGCTATCTACCAAAACATTGTATTCCTTTTATTGCATGATAATTTACATTCACATACTATGATGTTGATATCAAACACACAAACTAAAAAAAAATAAAATAAAAATTGGGGGGGCCACCCTGGCAGTCGGGACAATAAGCAACCACTCATTTCGCTTATGCCTCAGGCCGGCTCTGCTGACCAGTGACCACTATAAGCGGGTGGAGGCAGACTGTCCTGCCCACCCAATAATACAATTAGAAGCAATGCATGGTAATGGTATATTCTTTAGTATTAATTAATTGTCTGAATTTTATTTGACATTTTCTTGGACAGCGAATGAACAGGTCCGTCCGATAGTGGGTCTGGACTTCACCCAAAAAAAAAAAAAAATTATTATTATTTTTTTTTGATTGGGTGGGCACAGCCCACATTTGGGTGGGCACGGCCCACCCTGGCCCCTGGGTACCGCCGGCCCTGCACCCTACACAAATTTGGTTTTGGAGAGTCGTTCATCCACTGGATAAAAACACCGCACACATCACCTAGAGCCACAATAGTCACAAATGGGATCACCTCTCCAAGTTTCACACTTCAACAAGGAACCAGACAAGGGTGCCCTCTCTCCCCATCATTATTCGCTATCTTTATTGGCTGCAGCAATACGACAAAACAATAAAATTGATGGCATTATGAATGATAACTCAGAACACAAACTTAGTCTTTATGCAAATTATTTATTACTTACTAACCCCCCCCACCCCCCGCCACGTCACTTACAGTTTTTGCCTAATGCTTAAACACTAAAAGTGGCTGCTATGCCCAAAGCATGCTTTGCACTGTGTTTGAAACTCTCCAACACACTTCTTGCAAAACACTACACACTGTTTTTTACATACACATTGTTCAAAAATTAAATCTCCTGCAATCATTGGGACAACACATCTATTTAAAATACAAAACACAACAAAATTTGGAAAAACACACAGACTCACACATGAAAAATAAAAAAATAAAGCTAATTGAATACCAATCAGTGTGAGCCTTAGCATTACAAATAGACCTCAGGTGAGCTCAGCTTCTTTGTGAGACAGTAAGAGTGAGGGGAAGAGGACAAGAGAGAGAGGCAGGAGGACAAAGACAAAGAAGGCAACAGACAGAGACAGGGTCACTATAGTGGACCATGTTAGATCATGGACTAACAATATAGGAGCCTGGGCAGAGAGTCCAGCCCAACTACACAGTAGCTCCATAATTATGACATTTAGACTGGATATCAGGAATATTTTCGCTGTTGCTTCTCAAAGGATGACATTGCATGTGATGTCGATGAGGCGATGTGGCCAGACGAGAACAGGAGGCGGTATCCATAAAAGGATTCATAATCCACCCCAATTCCTTTTTTACTCTAATTGTTTCAGAGTTCATAGAGACACACTGAATTGCTTGTTGAACTGCGATCCTACCTATTCATTGTGTTTTTCTTTTTTTTGCCAAAACCATGAAATTGCAATATAAAAAAAATTTCAGAAGCTTTTCTATATTTTTTCATGTGTCTAAATGAAAATATAGTGGATCAATCTTTCCAAAAAATTCTTCAAGAGGTTGGATACAAGGTGATATTACCCCCATTGCTTGGCAAGGGAGGACATTGCCTGTGACGTGGATGAGGTGATGTGGCCAGATGCCAACAGGAGACAGGCTTTCATAGCCTAAATGTCTTCCAATCATTCCCCTACAACACTATTGGCGCTTTTCCACCGCACATGTGGACTCGACTGCACTATTAACTGAACCAACCGCCAAAAACACGGATGAAAAATGTTTAAGAAATACCCCCCTTTTATCTGTTTGCTAAAAGAAGTAGAAGAATATTGCTACGGGCCATTAAAAGGGATGGTTGTTGTCCCAATGTGTGACTCTGCCACACAGTCAGCTGTACATCCCTATGTACGTAAACACGGGCATGATAAAGTTGACTGTTTAGTGCTTGTTTCAGGATACGTGTTTTCAAATGCAAGCCGTGTCTCAGCCTGAATATTTTATTGAGGTAATCAGTTCAGTCCGAGGCTTGTAATGTAATCGCTCGCTATCATGTCTGTCCCAGCTGGCTACTATATTCTATTTAGCCTAGCTGCTAGCTGCCCTACGTCTCCTCTCGTATGTTAAAAGTAACTTCCCCAACAACCAACACTGGGTGAGCTTAGCGAATATATGGAAAAAATAATCGGATCTGTGATGCAAATCAAATGAAAGAGAGCCAGAGAAGGCTGCACGTGGCGTAAATACACTCAAAAGTCCCGGAGAGTTGGGGAGAATAAACAACAGAATGAAGCCGGTAGTCTCTGGCCAATCAGAAGCGTCGGCAGACGGCCGGCCACTGATTGGCCAGACAATAGTCTCTGGCCAATCAGTGGCCGGCCGTCTGCCGACGTCACCTTTTAGCATCGGCTCAGCTAACCTAGAGCGAGGCGATACCAAAAAAGCAGCTGCTACCAGGTACCAGGTACCATGAAATTGCGGTGGAAACGCCAAAAATGCGAGTTGAGTCGAGCCATATTGGCGCTTTTCCACCGCATGGTATGTTTTGTAGAACATTCTAGTGGTACTATTTCTTGTGTGTCTTTGTTTGTTTTTTTTTACTTTTGAAAACCGTTTTTTTTTTTTTTTTTTAGTTTGGAAAATTATTATTTTTTCAAGGAGTGGTGGGTGATGTGAGCTACTGTAGGCTACTAAGCAGATAACAAAATACATAATTGTGTTTGGTAACAATATTTAGCCTATTCATTGAACTATTTAACTGCTCCACCTTCAGTTTAACTTTCCTTTTCATCTCCATCTCAAACAGCTGATCCGATCAGCTGGTCGGCTCGTGAGCCCAACGGCCCGACAGCAGGACTCAGTTTAATCACAGATGATCACTAGGCAGTTATGATCACGTCTAAGTCAAAAAGCTAAATTATGAAATAAAGGCCTCTCTGCCTCTGTCTATCTGTCTGCCTGACTTTCTCACTGCACAGTCACTCCAACAGCATCAGCAAAAAAAAAATTACGTCGAACCCCTCCCCCCCCCATATCAAACGGTTAAAGTGTACAGGAAACATTTGCAGCCATGTAACCATTTAGAAATGTTTGTAAACATTCACACCCCTATTACAAGCCCATTGCATTGACTACATGTAATATACTATTATGCTCCTTTACTTGGCCTACATTGTGTCTGACCAGTGCCTCTCTCTCTCTCTCACACACACACACACACACACACACACACACCATCTCTCTTTTTTTATTCAAGTCTACACATTGCTGAAAGTCAGCTTGGAGCTGCTCTTTTTACCTACTGATGCCCTGCCACTAACATGGTAAATATGATTTGAGGTTATTTAATGTTTCTCCTTTCATTAACAATTGTGCAAATCTCCTTCCAATGACACAAACATGTTCAACTGTCATTATCACAAAAGAACACGCTCACAGATCAAAGTAATAATAACCACAACAATGTGTTATGCACAGGAGATGAACCAACCACCTGTTAAATGGTGCAAAAAATGTGGACGGTCCCTGAAGGGACACAAGCTGCTGAGGAACCTCCAGGCTGGCCCTGGATGCAGCCTCAGAAATGGGACCAGACTCACAGTGGTCCAAATGATGGACAGGGCAGTGGAGTGCGAAGTCGCAGTCGGCCCTAACAGGGGATTCCGGGTATTCCTTCCAAGGATACCGCATCATGACAGGGCCCAGGAGTCCCCCTTTACAGTGGTCCGCAGACAGTTCCCCCTTCGCCTGGCATTTGCTGTTACCATCAATAAAGGTGACATAAACTCCATTTTGCATTTCCACGTTTTCACTTTGCAATTTCATTTGATTAGTAATTACCTGAACCCATGTCTTCTGCAGGACAAGGACAGGAAAATGATAAAGTTGGAGTGTTCCTGCCCCAAAGTGTGTTCGCGCATGGCCAGCTCTACACTGCCTTCAGCAGAGGCAAGCGTGCCAGAGGTGTGAGGGTGTTCGTTGGAGACCACGAGGACGGCCTGACAGACAACATTGTGTATACAGAACTACTATAAGTCATGATGACACATCTACTGAACCCACATCCCCCCCAAAGCAACCAGCAGTCACTCTTCACACAGCCTTCCCCCCCAGAAACGTCCACCGTGCACTAGTCTATGATAACCCCACCCCCCCACCCCCATTTCTTATTGGTCCACGGCCCCGAGATCCTCTAGGAAATTTTCTGAGCGACAGCCATGTTGCTTTCCCCGCTAAGCGACAAGATGCCCATAGTAGCCTACAGCCTGAATGTTACATACACCAACACAGAATGCTTTTGCTTATACTCCACTAATTTATCTTAACCACAGCAGTCTATGCCTCGTTTTTAATAACACAACGGATAGGAAGCTACTTGTGGGTTTTTTCAAATAGTGAAACTGAAAGAAATGTTTTTATTGGTATTTTTGCCTGACTGGTGTATAGCTATTTAGCTTTGGGACAAGCATTCAGCTTTTGCTCATAAAAACATAATTCTATTACTCACACCAGTCTGGAAATGCCTCGTTTTTAACAGGACAGAGGATTGGAACTTAATAGTGTGGAAGTCAAATTTGAAGATATTTTTTTCACTGATTTGTGTGGTATTTTTAGCCGGTAGCTTCCGAGCTAGCTTCGAGACAAGCAATCAGCTTTTGCTCATAAAAACATAATTCTATTACCCACACCAGTCTGGAAATGCCTCGTTTTTAACAGGACAGAGGATTGGAACTTAATAGTGTGGAAGTCAAATTTGAAGATATTTTTTTCACAGATTTTAGTGGTATTTTTAGTTTATTTTATCGTCTGAGTCTTATTTTTTGCGTTAGCGCCCATGTAGCTTCGTTTGTAGCACCAAGTTTTGCTCATAACACGCTGTTTATATTCCCCACAGCTGTCTGAAAATTACTCGTTTTTAACATGACAGAGGATGGGAAGATATTCCTGTAGAAATCAAACTTTGAAGCTACTGTTTTCACTGGTTTTAATCATGTCAGGTCATGTCAAACTGTTCAAAGTATTGCTTAGCTCCGGCCGGGTAAACACTGTGTTCGCAGTCACGCAGTGTCTCTCTAGTATCGCGAGAGCACGGCAGAGACGGTGGGAGAGCCCCATGGACATATAAAGAAAGCCCGGCAGAGAGGTGGGAGGGGCCAGCCAGATCGCACAAATATAGGTCATCCTGAGACCAGAGGACAATCAGGGTATAGAGGCTTGCTACAATAAATGATCTGAACGGGTTTTTCAGCAAACATCTAAAAAAATAAGTAGTAGGGACTACTTAGACCATATAAAATTGACAGCAAAGTGCATAATATGTGAGCTTTAACTTTCCTCAGTTTACTGCATATTGCACATATTGTAAATAATGTTCATCATATTGCACATTTTAATTTATTTAATTTGTAATGTGTTATACTGCCTTACATTTTGCACTACTTCAAAATGTATTTATTGTATATTTCATCATCTCTTATTTGAACCTTTTGTACTTATTGCCACCTGGTATGCATGACATGTTACTCCAGACACCTGAACCGTATATATTCATGTGCTATAAAATAACTGCACTTTCACTACAGCATACACAGCTAGGTGATATTACCCTGTGAAAATTGTGCAATACAATGTTACCAGTTCACTTATATGTGGTTGGGTCTACTTTATCTTGTGCTTTTATCTCACACTTCATTGTTTGCGTACACTGAGAGGAGTGGCTATAGATTCCATTGTACATGTGCGATGACAATAAATGGAATCTTAATCAAACTCCTGACACACTAGAGGTAGAGTGCGTGCAACGCGCGCTCGAAAGCTCTAGTAATAATAATATGCTGAAACAAATGCATGAAGTTGCTGAAGAAGATCATGTTTACTATCTGTAAACATCAATGCAGACTATGGAGTCATTTGAGCCGTACCCTTTCTAGTAGCAAGCAGAGGAGTGGTGGAGCTCTGGTGCCACACAGTGATGAGCAGTGTCCATGGCAACACCATCAACACGATGGTGACAACGTCTCGTCTCTTCGGCATCTCCAGGGTCAGGGCTATGTCATGGCACCTGAAGAGCACACAACACATGTCAGTACAACAGTCAGTAGAACCACAGAGAGAGGAAAGAGGTGTGGCAGCTCTCTCAATGACCGTCTTTTAGAACTCACTGAAGAGAACAAGCTCACAAATTAGATTTTTTGAAGTGTGATTTTAAATGCTGGAGTTGCATTACATTTATTATTTTGTCAAATTAGTTTAAAAAAAAAATCTGAATTTGGTAAAAGAAATACAAACCCAATTCCGAAAAAAGTTTCAGAAAAGTTGGGACAGGGGCATGTTCACCCTTTCTTTTAACAACACTGAGTAAGCGTTTGGGAACTGAGGACATTCATTGTTGACATTTTGAAAGTAAAATTATTTCCTATTCTTGCTTGAAATACAACTTCAGATGCTCAACATCCCGGGGTCTCCATTGTGATATTTAGTGCTTCATAATGCACCTAATTTTTTTCAATGGTAAACAGGTATGGACCGTAGACAGGCCAGTCTAGTACCCGCACTCTGTTTCTACGAAGCCAAGCTGTATTAAGACAGGCAGAATGTATATGCTGTGTATATATATATATATATATATATATATATGTATATATATATATATATATATATATATATATATATATATATATATATATACATATATATAGAGAGAGAGAGAGAGATTTTCCCTGCCGAGAGAAAACCCCACGTAGGATTGAAATCTGTTTGACAGCTATAGCAATGCAAATATGGATGAAAGTTTCCTCTTGTAAAATCTGTTAAATGGGTCTCTTGGTCATGTGACATGCCTGGTGATTATCATGTTTAAAGATCTCCTATTATACTACTTTTCCAGTCTTAATTTCTTGTTAAAAACTGCTACCTGACACGAATCACATCACAAAAAACCATGTAGATTTTCGGGACACTCTTCCTCTCACCCTAGCGAGCACAGCCGTCTGCTCCACACACTGCTTTGAGCTTCTCCGCCCCTCCCCCACTCCCCCCCTCCTGCAAACCCCACTCCGTTGTGATTGGTTACCTTCCTTGCGGAACATTTCCAGCAGCGCACGGGGAGATTTCTGAGAGAGGAAGGTGGGGGCATGGCCGGAGCTTGCCTGAGCAGCATTAGCATACATGGAAACATCCGGGAACGTGACGACACGATACCCGGAAATTTGAACAAGTGAATTCTCGACCGGCTGCCCTAGTGTTTAGTGCCCTGCATTGCCACCCCAGACGGTAAGCAGGGAATACGTCTAAATGCATGTACGTAATTATTTGATACGCTAGTATGGTTAAACATGACTATAAATCATTATAACAACGTTTATAGGTCATAAAAGTCGAAAAGTATCATAGGTCCTCTTTAAGGTTTCATTGAGGGGATACTCTTATGTTTGAATACTTTTTATTCCATGATTAGGCCCCTTTAGATATGCAGAATGTGTGGGGCAAATGTTTAATATTCAATGTGGGAGCATAAACAAATGTTTGATCTACATTATTCATGTGATTCCGTATGATTCATGGCCAAAGGTCATTGGTGTTTCAGTGTGTTTCTGTCAGTCTACAGGCAGTATAGGTTCAACCTGCGTCAGCTGATATTTGTGCCGATAAAGTTTGGAAAAAGAAACATTGACACATAGCAGACACTTCTCTCAATATGTGTCATCTATTTCCTGCTGTATTCAATGTTCCCCACTAATATCTGTGATGGTATTCCATGATCCATCCACCCTGTGTGCTTTTGTTCCCCCTCTTCATATGACCCACCCTCTGTTGCTTAATCACCAGCCACAAGACACAATTAATCCTTGATTAAAGAGGTTCAGCCACAGGCTGAGACCAAAGGTTGCAATAGCTTATTAACACATCATAGTAGCTTTAAAGGTGAAGTAAGCGGAATGGTCAGTTTAGCTAACTTCCTGTCACTGACTGCAGTTAGCAGTCCCCTCCCCCGTCCCAACGTCACCACATTAATGCACTGCGGTCTTCAAGCAGCGAGTTATCTAGCATCATCTTCTCAGATCCGTAAATGCGATAAAACATGGCAAAACAGACTGTCACGACAAAAAGCAACCACAGCAAATGATGTACTCACGTCTACATGTAGATAGATTCAGTTAAAACAAATGTTTTATTTTGATGAAAACCTAGTTTTTATTTTCTCCTCATCTGCATCAGATTACACATAGTGATACGTGTTTTAGCGAAAAGCTGCAACCCTAGAATTACAGAGCACAGTACACAAGTGAGATATAAGCAAAATGCTATCAAATTAGGCAACATCACCCACAGTTGATATGGGCAACCAGATAATTAAATAAATGAAACTACTTAATCGACTAATCAACATATATTATGAATCAAAATAGTTGATTATTGGATTAAATTTAAAAGTTGATAAACAGTATACAGGCCCTTCTCATATAATTAGCATATTGTGATAAAGTTGATTATTTTCCATAATGTAATGATAATAATTGAACTTTCATATATTTTAGATTCATTGCACACCAACTGAAATATTTCAGGTCTTTTGTTGTTTTAATACTGATGATTTTGGCATACAGCTCATGAAAACCCCAAATTCCTATCTCAAAAAATTAGCATATCATGAAAAGGTACTCTAAACGAGCTCTTAACCTAATCATCTGAATCAACTAATTAACTCTAAACACCTGCAAAAGATTCCTGAGGCTTTTAAAAACTCCCAGCCTGGTTCATTACTCAAAACCGCAATCATGGGTAAAACTGCCGACCTGACTGCTGTCCAGAAGGCCATCATTGACACCCTCAAGCAAGAGGGTAAGACACAGAAAGAAATTTCTGAGCGAATAGGCTGTTCCCAGAGTGCTGTATCAAGGCACCTCAGTGGGAAGTCTGTGGAAAGGAAAAAGTGTGGCAGAAAACGCTGCACAACCAGAAGAGGTGACCGGACCCTGAGGAGGATTGTGGAGAAGGGCCGATTCCAGACCTTGGGGGACCTGCGGAAGCAGTGGACTGAGTCTGGAGTAGAAATATCCAGAGCCACCGTGCACAGGCGTGTGCAGGAAATGGGCTACAGGTGCCGCATTCCCCAGGTCAAGCCACTTTTGAACCAGAAACAGCGGCAGAAGCGCCTGACCTGGGCTACAGAGAAACAGCACTGGACTGTTGCTCAGTGGTCCAAAGTACTTTGTTCGGATGAAAGCAAATTTTGCATGTCATTCGGAAATCAAGGTGCCAGAGTCTGGAGGAAGACTGGGGAGAAGGAAATGCCAAAATGCCTGAAGTCCAGTGTCAAGTACCCACAGTCAGTGATGGTCTGGGGTGCCATGTCAGCTGCTGGTGTTGGTCCACTGTGTTTTATCAAAGGCAGGGTCAATGCAGCGAGCTATCAGGAGATTTTGGAGCACTTCATGCTTCCATCTGCTGAAAAGCTTTATGGAGATGAAAATTTCATTTTTCAACAAGACCTGGCACCTGCTCACAGTGCCAAAACCACTGGTAAATGGTTTACTGACCATGGTATTACTGTGCTCAATTGGCCTGCCAACTCTCCTGACCTGAACCCCATAGAGAATCTGTGGGATATTGTGAAGAGGAAGTTGAGAGACACCAGACCCAACACTGTGGATGAGCTTAAGGCCGCTATCGAAGCATCCTGGGCCTCCATAACACCTCAGCAGTGCCACAGGCTGATTGCCTCCATGCCACGCCGCATTGAAGCAGTCATTTCTGCGAAAGGATTCCCGACCAAGTATTGAGTGCATAACTGAACATAATTATTTGAAGGTTGACTTTTTTGTATTAAAAACACTTTTCTTTTATTGGTCGGATGAAATATGCTAATTTTTTGAGATAGGGATTTTTGGTTTTTCTTTAATTTTTTGCCAAAATCATCAATATTAAAACAATAAAAGGCTTGAACTACTTCATTGTGTGTAATGAATCTAAAATATATGAAAGTCTAATGTTTATCAATACATTACAGAAAATATTGAACTTTATCACAATATGCTAATTATATGAGAAGGACCTGTATGTGTGTGCTGAAATGGGAATGGCCAATATAAAGAGACAGTGTTGGAAAAAGGAATGTAACAAAATGTGGACATAATTCAAAGTTATGTCTTCCAAACTACATCAGTGAAGAAGTATTATCAACTAGCTAATTAGCTTAGTAGTTTTAATCCTGCTAACTAACTATACTTTATGGATATAATGGGAAGTAATGACGTCAGGGGCGTAGCACCAAATTCTGGGCCCCTATACAAAAAGTGCTGATGGGCCCCCTGAAAGGCGGTCTTACAATACACATGGCTCTCTGAGCCAGACAACTCCACAATATTTCAATTGATGAATGACCAAATCGTTACTTGTACATGAACACAACCCCTGGTCTAATGATGTTTAATAACCATACTCACACATACAGTGTTTCTCACAGGAATTTGGGAGACTGTGTTGGGGACCCTGGACCTTCTAGGGGGGTCCGGGGTAATGCTCCCCCGTAAGAATTTTTTAAACTTTTATTTAGTACTATTTTATGGAATAATTTGGAGACAGAATTACCAAAAAGCAGAGAGAAAAAATTTCCAGGTTTAAAAAATCCAGTCTGCTTTTTGAATGTTTTAATAATCCCAAAGCTACTTCCCTCTTTGAAGTATTTGTTTTCTTTTTTCTTAGTGGCTCAATAATAATAATAATAATAATAATAATAATAATAATAATACATTTTATTTATATAGCGCTTTTCAAAACACAACAATAAACAAAGAAAAATAACATGTAGAGTTGATGGGGCTTGGGTTGGTGGGTGAACTAGGGGTAGGCGGAGGAGAAGAGATGGGTCTTGAGTTTGGACTAGAAGATGGTGAGGGACTCAGAGTCACGGATATGTTGGGGGAGGCTGTTCCAGAGCCTGGGAGCTGCCCTGGAGAAAGCTCTGTCGCCAAGGCTGTTGAGTTTTGATGTGTGGGTGGAGAGGAGACTGGCTGAGGAGGATCTGAGGGCCCTGGTGGGTTGATAGGGGAGAGGAGGTCAGTGAGATATGGGGGGGCCAGATGGTGGAGGGCTTTGTAGGTGAGGACCAGAAGTTTGTAATCGATCCGGTATGAAATGGGGAGCCAGTGGAGCTTTTTGAGGACTGGGGTGATGTGGTTCCACGAGTTGGTGTGAGTGAGGAGACGGGCAGCTGCATTCTGGACCAGTTGGAGTCTGTTAATGGAGGTGGTGCTGATGCCGGAGAGGAGTGAATTGCAATAGTCAAGGCTGGAGGAGATGAAGGCATGGATGAGTCTTTCAGCAGCATGGGGTGTGAGGGAGGATCTAATCTTTGCAATATTACGGAGGTGATAGAAGGAGGTTTTGACAGTGTGGCGGATGTGGGGTTCAAGGGAGAGGGTGGGACAAAAAATTACGCCAAGATTGCGGGCCTGGGGGGCGGGGGAGACCGTGGTGCCGTCGATAGTGAGTGTGGGGGAAGGGAGGGGGGTTGTGAGTTTGCTGAGGGTGGATTTGGAGCCGATGAGGAGGAGTTCAGTTTTGTTGCTGTTAAGTTTGAGGAAGTTATTTTTCATCCAGAGTGTTAGTGAAGACAGGCAGGATTCAATGTGGGAGATGGGGGGGTTGTGGGGGGATTTGGTGCTGAGGTAAATCTGGGTGTCGTCAGCATAACAATGAAAGTCCATGGAGAAATGGCGAAGTAACTGACAAAGGGGGAGGAGCTAAATGATGAAGAGGAGGGGGCCGAGTACAGAACCTTGGGGAACGCCTTGTGTGACAGTGACTGTGGCAGATGTGTGGTTGTGGAGGGAGATGAAGTGAGATCTGTCGGAGAGGTATGAGTGAAGCCAGCTGAGTGCAGTACCTTCGATACCGAGGTTGCTGAGTCTGGTGAGCAGGATGATGTGGTTTACAGTATCGAAGGCTGCACTCAGGTCAAGGAGGATGAGGAAGTTGAGGGAACCAGCGTCGGCAGACTGAGGAGAGCGGTTTCTGTGCTGTGGAGGGGGCGGAAGCCAGATTGGAGGGATTCAAAGAGGTTATTGGCGTGGAGATGGGATTGGAGTTGTTTGGTGACTATGCGTTCAAGGGTTTTGGAGAGGAAGGGGAGGTTGGATATTAGGCGGTAGTTACAGAGGGAGTCGGGGTCGAGACTGGGTTTCTTGAGGGTGGGGGTGACAGCAGAAGATTTGAAAGCAGAGGGGACAATTCCATGGGACAGTGAGGAGTTAAAGAGCTTAGTGAGGTAGGGGCAGAGAACGGGGAGGCAGGACTAGAGCAGGGGAGTGAGGAGGGGGTCAAGGGAGCAGGTAGTAGGTTTGGAGGAGCTTATAATCTTGGAGAGTGCAGGAGAGGTAACCAGGTTGAAGTGGGAGAGACGGCAATGGGGAGGAGGGGTTGGGAGGTCCAGCGAGATGGGTAGGGGAGGAGCCATTGAATGTGCAGGGGGTTCATGTACAGGGAAAAGTGAATGGTTGATGGTGTTGATTTTGTCAGCGAAAAACTGGAGGAATGAGTTGCATAGATCTGGGGTGGAGGTGGAGAGGGTGCTGGTCCGGGGTTTGAGGAGGTTGCTCACTGTGGAGAAGAGGGTTCTGGGGTTTTGGCAGGGGTCAGAGAAGATGGCGGAGAGGTAGGCAGACTTGGCAGCGGTGAGGGTGTCTTTGTAGGCAGTGAGGTGGAGTTTGTAGGCTTGGTGGTGGACTGTGACTGAGGTTTTTTTGGAGAGTCGTTCGAGTTGGCGGTCGGTCTGTTTCAATTTGCGGAGTGCGGGTGTGAACCAGGGTGAGGAGGTATTAAAGGAGACAGCTTTGGTTTTTAGGGGGGCCAGGGTGTTGAGGGAGGAAGACAGGGTAGAATTAAGGTGGTTTGTAAGCTCATCAGGTGAGCTGAGGGTTGAGTCCAGGGGGAGAGTGGAGGAGAGCAAGTCACAGAGATGGTGGGGATCAATGGAATTGAGGTTACGGAAGGTGATTTCTCTAAGGGGACGGGGGTGGGGGGTGGGGGAGAGGATGGTGAACAGTATAGGTTTGTGATTGGAGAGGGGAAAGGGGCATGGGTGGAGGTTGAGTACAGGGAGATTGATGGAGCAGACAAGGTCGAGGATGTGTCCTTTGTTATTGGTTGGGAAGGTGACATGTTGGGTGAGAGTGAAATTGTCTAATAAAGTGGTGAGTTCAGATGAGAGCTTGCAGGTGGGGAAGTCCATGTGGATATTAATGTCACCAGTCACAGCAGGCGTGGAGAGAGGGTTGATGCTAGTGTGATGAGTTCGGTGAAGTCGGAAAGGAAGGAGGGATTAGGTTTGGGTGGCCGGTAGATGAGGATAACTGTCGTGGAGGAGGGGGCTTTAAAAGCAATGAATTCAAAGGATGATACTGAGGGGAGGGTGAGTTCTCTGATCAGATAATTCTGTTTGTGGATGACGGCGAGGCCACCTCCACTGCGGGAGGGGCGGGGTTTGGCGATGTAGTTTTTTTTTTTTTTTTTAACCTTTATTTATACAGGTAAATCCCATTGAGACCGAAGACTCTTTTGCAAGGGAGACCTGTTCCCATTTACACGTTACCATTCACACACACATGCATATACCGATAGCAGGCTAACTATCGACATTCACACGAGGCAAGGTGGGTGAAGCGTCTTGCCCAAGGACACAACAACTATGACACAGGTGGCAGGGTGGGGATCGAACCTCCAACCCTTTGATCATCAGCCGACCCGCTCTACCAACTGAGCCACAGTCTCCCCGGGGGAGATGCTTGGTAGAGGGAGAAAAAGTCAAGGGCTGGCCCGAATGCAATTTTTCAGGCTTCGAATATTCGTTGGTTTTTCCGAGCCAACATTTGGATATTCGTTCCAGAAAAACACACCATCAAACCAACATTAATAATGCCAATGTACTCACTGAAACCGATTGTGTGAGCCGAGACAGCAAGCTGCGTAGTTTGTTGATGCTTTAATAACTTTCGAACGGGAGTAAAGTCGGAGTTCCTTACTTTTTCCCCTTGGAGGCGAACAGCTGTTGTTCCGTTGCAAATCAGCTGTCCTCCGCGCCATCGTAACCCATACAGGAGCTTATCAATTCATCCAGGAATGTGCATCTTTTCGGCGATTTATAAATCCATACAAAGATCCAATATTGATAGTCTTTTGTGTCCATAGTATATCCATTATTGACCGCCTATTCCCATGATGCAAGCAAGTCACGGTTGATGATGGGCAATAGCAGCGCTGAATGTAAACAAACAGCTGAGCTAAGCTAACGTTAGCATTACGCCAAGCATTACCTTTCCTTCCGAAATCGCTCTAATGTTGTGGTAGCCTATAGAGTTATTAGGAACACAATCTATTCTTCCTCCATTTCTCTCTCCCTCCTGCGCTTGGTGCCGCTTTTAGTTTGCCTCCCTCTGGTAACATCACGCAGCCTACTACAGCTGATATCACCGGTTGCGTTTTGAAAGGGCAGCGGCCAACTAGGTCAAAGTTCAAATAATTCGATAATATATTTTAAATTAACGTCTAATTTGTATTTTACAATTGTTTTATAACTTGTGTATCCAAATATTATTTGCTGACAAAATATACTGCAGTTTGAGCTACCTTTGCAAAATTAAAAAAAAAAAAAAAAAAGAATATTCCGAATACTGAATTGAGCTCCGAATACTAATCTAACAAACGAATACTCGGATATTCGAATAATTCGGGCCAGCCCTAAAAAAGTCATTGGGTTGTTGCCAGGTTTCTTTAAGTAGAAGGAGGTCCAGATTATTGTCGAGGATGAGTTCATGTATGGCGGGGGCTTTATTGTTGAGTGAGCGGGTGTTGAGGAGGGCAAAGTTGGCACAGCCAGAGGGTGATGGGATAGGGGCAGGCTGGAGAGGTCTGAGGTTAGCCAGGCTAGCTGTGCAGGGGGGAGGGGTGGTGGCGGTTGAGTATATGGATGATTGGACATTTGGTGGTGCAGATGAGATTTTAAGTGAAGTGATGTGTGGGTGAGGAGAAAGGAAAGCAGTGAAATCCAGTCCGTGTTTTCTGTTCTGCCTGGTGAGCTGCTGCCTGACAGAAGCGCTAAATGGTCCAGTAGCGGGTGAGTTCGGACGAATGTGATGGAGTTTCCGTGCTGGGACAAAACAAACCCGCGGCGGGAGCCTCTGTGGATGTAGCGGCGGCGGGGTAGGAGTCCAAGTTGTTTAATGACTGAGATGGATGATGGGATGAGGTGGTTGAAAAGTCCAAACAGCTGTGCAGGTGAATAGGTGAGCATGATGCTTCCGGGCGGAGGGAATGATAGCGGTTAGACGTGGGCTTGGTGCACAGAGATGGATGACAGGAGTGCAAAGCAAGATGACCCACGGCATAACAGGAGGGAATGAACCAGGGAAAGAGTCTGACTGAGGGGAAACCATGCGGAGTGAGGAGGATGGATGCGACCAGATGTGGCCGACGGAGCAGCGATCGTTAGCCGCCACTCGGTAGCTGAGCGAGGGCAACCCGCACAGTGCGATCGGAGTGACCGGGAGGCAGCTGATGCGGGTGGGACCAACGATGATGGTCAGCAGGCACCCGGAGATTACCCGACCAGCCAGTGTTGGAGGACAGCGGCAGCAGGTGTGGTGGCGTGTGTCAGGCTATATGAACAGTGGCGAGAAGCGGCGAACAATCAAGGCCTAATTCCACCGGCTGCCTGTTCGGTCCTTCTCCGCTCCAGCACGGAAGCGGAGCTGTCATTTTTTACTTTAGTCAGTTCGTGAGAGTCCACCAGCTCCGCTGCACCATCTCTCTGCTCCGCTGCTGCTCCAGCTGTCCGGTGAAATACGCACTGCTTCTATTTTTGTTGGATGCTGGAGCTCACCGCATCAATTTAGCACAGAACACATCAAGAGAGACAGGAACACAGACGCCGACAAAACAATAAAACCTCCGGTTAATTTTCAAAATAAGACACTCGGTGTTCACTGCAGGTAACAATCTCAAAATAGAGACACATACAAGCATGTCCACTGTTCTTTTACTCGTTTGGATGGGAACAATAACCTTCCGTGCGTTCGTTGTTGTGTAAATACCATATAAGTTTAAGTTTAAGTTTATTTAAAGGGACATTGCATATTAATAGACATTTACATGTAAATATACAGGATTGTAGCAAGTGCTAATTTGCATCCTTTGTCCCTTGATTGGTCGACACCAATCACATGAAACAAACATATGCGTGTACTCATAAATAAAAACAGACAATCAGACAACAGAAAAAATAAAATAAAAATATAGGAGAATCATATTATCAAGAGTGATAGGCCGTCACTTTTATTACCGTGGGAACTCCTCGGTCTCGCTACCCCAGCTGTTCAGCGGTGCTGGCCGTGCCTGCTTTGAAAACGGAGCCGGTGGGTGTTGACGGACGTGGGTTCACGGAGCAAAACCGTTGGAGACCGCACGCGCAGCCAGTGGAATTCCGGGGTCAGCAGCAGCGGCCACTTCCTACGGTTGCTACGTCCCTCCGGTTGCCAGCACACGAATGGTGTTATGAGATAAAGTCCCCGTTCATTCTTGAAGTAAGCTAGCATCCAGTGAATCGTTTTTCCCACACAAGTGGTAATGCCAGCGGATTGAAAAAATATTCCAAGTGAAGCCAATCACACTGTCCGATTAGTTCAAAGAGCCGAAAATAAATAAATTGAAGGTATTGAAAGTTAAAAAGTTACCGGCGAGCAGCGGCAGCAAGTTGCCAGCGTTCACTCGTTGATATGTGATCAATATAGGCCCATGGTCTTCCTGGCACTGAATAATGTTATTTAAAAAATAACCAAAAACTGTCTCATGATAGGCCCCTGATCTCCTTGCAAGGGTCAGGGGCCTATCATGAGCCCGTCAATTATTTCTTTTTTTGGAATGGCATTGTTCGGGGCCTTCGAAGATCGGGGGCCTATATTGAGCTTGTTAAAAAAAATATATATTATTATTATTATTATTATTATTATTATTATTATTATTTCATGGGTGCCTTGGGCCCCCCCAAGACTGTCGCACTTGTACCCGCAGTCCGACAGCCCTGAATGACGTGATATACATTGTCACAAGTGGTTTTTTTTAAATATATTTTTTGGGTATTTTCACCTTTATTTGACAGTATTAGAGAGACAGAGTTGAAATGGGAGAGGGAGGGGGATGACATGCAGAGAACGACCCGGGCTGGAGGGAAACCGTAAATTCAACCTGATGATTTACTGCTTATTCAATATATCATTAGCTACAACAGGTGGACTGCGAAGGGGCAATGAGGAGCAAGTGGTTGAGGTAAAGCATTCTAAGCATACAGACATCATGGAGCATGATTGCACCATGACTAGCACTTGCATTGAGACTTTCCTCACAGAAGGAGAAGAGGAGAGGAGGGATAGGGGGATATGATGTGGATATTCAGTTGGTCCAGTAAAGTAACCTGAGCTAACCTGTATATGGTCATTTTAATGTAATAGTAAAATAATGGAATGGAATGAATGGTCATTCTTCTAGCTTAGGGAATGAATTAGAAAGGTAAGCTCTTATTTTTTTTAGCTCAATAAAAAATATCTATGATATTTAACAGACGGCACAGAAGCACAAGGGCCTGCCCGCTTGTTAATGCCGTGTGTACGGGGTAGATTCAGTAGACAACAACAAATCAAGTGTGATGCTAGGATTGATTTTTATTTTATAATGGTTGGAGGAAAAATGGAGGCTGGATACAGAACAGAAAGAGATTTTCTAAAATGTATTTACATTTGGTTATGCATGAATTCATTGGAAAGCATTAACAGTATGAAGCATTGTTTTCTCTCAGCCTCTCTAAATGTGTCAATTCTACTGTGTGCAAGCACTGAACCAAGCTTTGTCTATCTGAACACCAATCAGCCACCGCTACACTCAAAGCAGCCATTTAATATTTCTCTGTGACTACACAGTCAACTTCTGTCTGTGTACAATGCCAGGAGTGTTCTCTCCACACACTGCAGATGGGACCTTTAAAGTGGCATCATGAAAACAGCACAACACAGCAATAAAGAACCAATCATTAGGCCTGTCAGTAAGGCTGTGGTGCTGGACACATCACAGACCTTATGATTTCAACTTCTAAATTAAACCATCTCAGAGACATGTACAGGTCCTTCTCATATAATTAGCATATTATGATAAGGTTGATTATTTTCCATAATGTAATGATAATAATTGAACTTTCATATATTTTAGATTCATTGCACACCAACTGAAATATTTCATGTCTTTTGTTGTTTTAATACTGATGATTTTGGCATACAGCTCATGAAAACCCCAAATTCCTATCTCAAAAAATTAGCATATTTCATCCGACCAATAAAAGAAAAGTGTTTTTAATACAAAAAAGTCAACCTTCAAATAATTATGTTCAGTTATGCACTCAATACTTGGTCGGGAATCCTTTCGCAGAAATGACTGCTTCAATGCGGCGTGTCATGGAGGCAATCAGCCTGTGGCACTGCTGAGGTGTTATGGAGGCCCAGGATGCTTCGATAGCGGCCTTAAGCTCATCCACAGTGTTGGGTCTGGTGTCTCTCAACTTCCTCTTCACAATATCCCACAGATTCTCTATGGGGTTCAGGTCAGGAGAGTTGGCAGGCCAATTGAGCACAGTAATACCATGGTCAGTAAACCATTTAACAGTGGTTTTGGCACTGTGAGCAGGTGCCAGGTCTTGTTGAAAAATGAAATCTTCATCTCCATAAAGCTTTTCAGCAGATGGAAGCATGACGTGCTCCAAAATCTCCTGATAGCTAGCTGCATTGACCCTGCCTTTGATAAAACACAGTGGACCAACACCAGCAGCTGACATGGCACCCCAGACCATCACTGACTGTGGGTACTTGACACTGGACTTCAGGCATTTTGGCATTTCCTTCTCCCCAGTCTTCCTCCAGACTCTGGCACCTTGATTTCCGAATGACATGCAAAATTTGCTTTCATCCGAAAAAAGTACTTTGGACCACTGAGCAACAGTCCAGTGCTGCTTCTCTGTGGCCCAGGTCAGGCGCTTCTGCCGCTGTTTCTGGTTCAAAAGTGGCTTGACCTGGGGAATGCGGCACCTGTAGACCATTTCCTGCACACGCCTGCACACGGTGGCTCTGGATGTTTCTACTCCAGACTCAGTCCACTGCTTCCGCAGGTCCCCCAAGGTCTGGAATCGGCCCTTCTCCACAATCCTCCTCAGGGTCCGGTCACCTCTTCTGGTTGTGCAGCGTTTTCTGCCACACTTTTTCCTTCCCACAGACTTCCCACTGAGGTGCCTTGATACAGCACTCTGGGAACAGCCTATTCGCTCAGAAATTTCTTTCTGTGTCTTACCCTCTTGCTTGAGGGTGTCAATGATGGCCTTCTGGACAGCAGTCAGGTCGGCAGTCTTACCCATGATTGCGGTTTTGAGTAATGAACCAGGCTGGGAGTTTTTAAAAGCCTCAGGAATCTTTTGCAGGTGTTTAGAGTTAATTAGTTGATTCAGATGATTAGGTTAAGAGCTCGTTTAGAGTACCTTTTCATGATATGCTAATTTTTTGAGATAGGAATTTGGGGTTTTCATGAGCTGTATAACAAAATCATCAGTATTAAAACAACGAAAGACCTGAAATATTTCAGTTGGTGTGCAATGAATCTAAAATATATAAAAGTTCAATTATTATCATTACATTATGGAAAATAATCAACTTTATCACAATATGCTAATTATATGAGAAGGACTTGTATCTTAAAGCCTGTCATAGTACATCCGTAGTCATGAGCAGTATGGATGATGGTTAACTTTATTTTATGCATTTGAATATTATCGTTTGCTGTGATTTCCCTTACTGTAATACTTTTGCTTGCTGTGGTTATTCCTTATTGATTGCTATGGTTTTATATTGTTTGATGTTACTGGACTAAAGGCTGTTACATACTCCGCAAGAAGAAAGAACAAAGTTCTCGGTGACAGAGCTGCGAGAAGTTCTTTCTGGTCTGACATTACATACTTCACGAGAACTCAACTGCCGAACTCCTCACCGCGGCGCATTGTTACCATGGTAATTGACTCAGTAGCGCCAGCTGATTTCACTTCGCTTTCCTCATTGACTTCAGACTGACCAATCACACAATAGTTCTCGGACAAGCTGCGAGAAGAATGTTCGGCCCGGGTGATGTGTCGAGAACAAGCTGCGAGAACAGCTAAACAAGAGCTGAGAGAAGAAAATTACGTCATTTTCTTCTCGCAGCTCTGTCACCGAGAACTTTGTTCTTTCTTCTCGCGGAGTATGTAACAGCCTTTATCATTTTGTTCACCTCTCCCATGAATTGCCTGCTACACACAAGTCATGCCACTAATTGACACAACTGAACCTCGTTTAACAATCAGCAATCTGATTGGCTAGTTGAGCATATCCTCCCTTTAAAAGACATGAAGGAACCATAGATGAGAAAGGAACTGGGGTGGAAGGAACTCCGAGAGAGAGGACTCTCGGAGGAGGGCTCCCTGAAAGGAGCTCTCTGGAAAGGAAAGGAAAGGAAAGGAAAGGAAAGGAAAGGAAAGGAAAGGAAAGGAAAGAGCAGCGAAAGAACAGAAACTACAAGAGAGGGCTCCCTGAGGAGGTCTCCAGGAAGGAGGGGAATGGCCTGCCGGAAAAACTCTCTAGTGAAGGACTCGCTGGTGAGGAACTCTCTGGTCGGACGAACGTGCTGCCTGCTGTCGCAGACTGGATCTCCTCCCCCAGTGTTGCTGCTGGCTGGATCTCCTGTGTCTCGTGAAATCGTCTCCCAGACTCTGCAGTGTCAACGCTCGCAACACTCCAACTAAAGGGAAGTGGCCTCTTCCTCCATTGGTGTGTGTGCTTTTTATATTCAGACACGAGAGGAGTCACTTGCTGACACTTGATTTAGTGAGGTGCCAGATCCAGAGGCGACGGCGGAGCGGTGGTGACGACTGCACCTGTTGATGGGCTCGTATACGTTCACGTTAAGGAAAGTTGTCACGCTAACCCACAGAGTGAATGTGTTTTTAAATGTACAGCGCTGCAAGGCACACATTGATTTTCCTGTCTGTCTGACAGTGGCGGAGCGGCCCCCAGGAATCCCTGGCGCTGGACCTCTGGATTGGAGCGAAGGGAAAACAAGGAGCCAACCCGGGACTGGACTGAGCTTGGTATTTCCCCCTTGGTATAGAACATTGGACAACCAAGAAGATGTTGCTTTTAAATAATTCTGTCCTCTTTTCAGAGGCTATTGATCAACAAGCTTGTCTTTTAAAATAGCGTAATAAAGAATATATTTTTATAAGAACTACTCTGGTGTCATTTTGCCTGTGTTGGTTTGCCAGGGAATCCGAATCTCAAAAATAATCTACTGTAACCCTCTCTGTTACAATAGCAGAGGCTGCTAAGGGCTGAGGCAGATACAAAGTGAAGGCAGTCTCTTCAAATATCCTCCATGTAAAGGTGAACACGCCTGGAGAGGACAGTGATATGAGCTACAGATAGCCTCAACAATTCTAATCCACAATACAAATCATTGCACCTATATTAGGGTTGCAAAATTTCGAGAATTTTCAAAGTTGGGAATTAACGGGAATTTACTCAATTTAAAGCCAACCAAATGCATTCTAACTATGTTATGTCGGTCCTGGCAAACATTCTAGACTTTAAAAAGCAAGTTTTTCAACTACGTTTTACAATATTTATGAACATTTAACTTCAAATCTGGTTTTTGTTTTTGTTTTTATAAAGCTTATTGAGACACCCAACTTGATATCATATATTGCTTTTTACTAGACCAGAGGCGTATACTACAAAGCAAACTCAACAGAGCCCGGCTCTCTTTTTTTTGATCTGGTTCAACATAACACATACCCTCGCTCAGAGCTAACCGGTATCACGAAGGAAGTTATCAACCTCTTATGTTGAAAAAAACTCTTACTGCAAATAGGCTAAGGAGAGTGGAATGCTGCCAGCATGGAAATTATTTGTTTATCTTGCCGATCGTTCTCGCAGTGCGTAACGTGACATTATAAAACAATGAAACGTTGAACTCGGATTTAAACACTATACCATTTAGCCTAATATACTGTATATATAGGCTACTTTGCTATATTTATAGCACTACGCCTACAGTCCCACACTTAAGAATGTAATTTAAGTCTGACACTGTCCCCAAATGAATAGCCTATGGAAAATCATTTAGTTTTGGGCCACATCATAATGAATACAATTTTGATTTAGACTATTAGCCTTTTATTTGAATCTTACAAATACCAATAGGCCTACATTAAAAAACCTGTAGTCTGGATTTTTCGGACAAATATGAATCTACTGTGAGAATCTTAACCTGCGAGTCTGCAACGATGTCCGAATTGTGACAGCTGTCACCTGTCACGTCCCAACTGTAAGCGCTACTGATGAAAAGAAAGAAGCCCACAGTGAAATAATGTTACAACCTGTGATTTTATAGAACGCTTTATTAAGCGCCAGTGTGTGTAGATCGCCAGGTAAAATCATTTGAGAGGAGAGCATAGAGTGGCGCTGCATACAGGTGTGGGCTATTTTAAATTTTCAATAACTGTATGCATGTGGCAAAAAGCCGCAGCGCGATGTTACAGTTCACTCTGTAAGCCTAATGTCACGGCTTCGTTTCGTTCATTAACTTACTGATCAATAAGTTTAGATGTAACAGTTTCCTCAGTGAGAATGTAGCGCTCAGACAATATTGTCAGGTCCGTGGGATTTCTAAATGTGAAGTTTCCTTGAAGGGCAGCGCTCTAAGAGCCGAATTTAAGCTCAAACTCTGAAACAAAAACTGCTCTGAGCAGGTTAGCCGTGCAGCCTCTGTTACCACGGTGATCTAGCCAGGTAAAAAGAGAGCCACCTTTCGTGATACTGAAAATTCTGGCTTTAGACCCAACAGACCTCGCTCAGCCCTTAATCTCGCTTCGTAGTATACCCCTCAGGTGCTGCTCAATTTTGATAGGCTATGTTTGTTGAGCTTTTGATTTTTTTTATGTTCCTGTTAGACTGTTGTTTAGCGATCATAGCATAATGAAGCATTGCCACTCAACTGAATTAACTACAACACAATGTCAAAATCAAGTGTAAGGGATGCATACTTACAGAAATGAGTGATGAGCCTCTTTGGTCCCATAGTGTAATCCTAAATGAGAAAGGTGTTGATATTGATATGTCAGCTGTGGTGAACAGAGGGATCCATCAGGTTCTCTTCCCGTGAAGGACTTTGGCACATCGGAGCAGCAGAGCTGAAGTGACAACCAGTGGATTTGGTTCTCAGCATTCGGCGGGAGCCATCCAATCCTGGGGTAGGGTCGCGTCCTCAGTGCCAGCCCCTGTACAGACAGAGGAGGTCATCCCTCTGGAAGAATGCTGCTTCTCATTGCAAAGACAAAGGCTGGGATTGTCACAGCTGACGGCAAGGGGACGGGCACAGGGGCAGCCATGGACTCACCACAATAGAATAAATCACATGAAAAATGTCACAGCCCCGCAAAATTCTGACTGGTAGATGAAGTGGGATTCGAAACATTGAGAAATCCATGAATAACCTGGGGCTTGTTTATCTAAGTCAAAAACAGCTATGGTCACATAGTCCACTAGTCAGACAGTAAGGATATTTTTAATTAATTTTACCTTCATTTTCTGACAGGCATGTGAAAGTAGTGCATTCTGAAAGGACCTCTATGCTGGAAAGGTCTCAGAATGAGATAGGGTAAAGATGAAAGTCCTTCAGTCTAAATAACTACAGATGGAGGAGGCAGCAGAGTGAGAGAAGGGGCCGATTTAACAGTAATGAAGGAGGATTGTTATATTTTGGCCCGTGGCAAAGTGTAGTGGCTTTAAATCATGCTGTTTATAGCAGGTTGTTTAGATGATTAGACTACTATCTACAGTGCATACAGAAAGTATTCACAGCGCTTCACTTTTTCAACATTTCGTTGTGTTACAGCCTTGAGTAACGCTGGATTACATTTTTTTTTTACAAAAAATTCTACACATAATACCCCATAATGACAATTTACAAAGAAAGTTTGTTTGATATATTTGCAGATTTATTAAAAATAAAAAACGAAAATATAATATGTACATAAGTATTCACAGCCTTTGCTCAATACTTTGTTGTGGCAATTGGCAGCAATTACAGCCTCAAATCCTTTGGAATATAGAGATTGAGAATATCTGGAAAAAATTGCTGTTCACAGACACTTTCCATCCAATCTGTCGCTGAATCTGAAGCTCAAGCTATATTTTGCAAAGAAGAATGGGCAAAAATGTCAGTGTGTAGATGTACAAAGCTGGTAGAGACGTACCCCAATAGACTTGGAGCTGTAATTGCAGCGATAGGTGGTTCTACAACGTATTGTCTCAGGGGGGCTGAATACTTATGCACGCCATATTTTTCAGTTTTTTATTTATAAAAAAATTAAAAACCATGTTTCATTTTCCTTCACTTCACAATTATACGCCACTTTGTGTTGGTCTTTCAAATGAAATCCCAATCAAATAAATGTACATGTGTGGTTGTTACGTGACAAAATGTGGAACAGTTCAAGCCAAGGGGTATGAATACTTTTTCAAGCCACTGTATGGCAGCCTTTCTTGGACTATATAGCAGTGCTGTAGTGAGACCTTATTGACTTTTAATTTTTTGCTTAACATTTATCTTTAGTTTAAATAATGTCCTCAGATACCTGTTAAGTAGAGTACGCCATGTTAGATATTTATTTTATTTTGTCTTTTGTTTGTGAGTTCACTTTTTCAGTTGTGTGTTTGTGTATGGGGTCAGACCGGTATCAATATTAATGAATGCACAGAGAAGGATTCACACTTGTATTTTATGATTTATATATAAATGACTCTCTTCTCACAAATACATTTCAATGCACACACAAATGAATACCGTCATATATAAATGTAAAATAAATCCATCTATAAAAAAAAGTTTCACAAACACATTTCCGATCCACACACAAATGTTTAAATAAATGTAATATAAATCCATAAATATATTCATTTAAAAAAGATTTGCAATTTTCATCAAAAATGTGTTTGGATGTTGTTACATTTATATACAAACTGTTAAATTTGAATTTACAAAATGCTTTTAATTTGTGAACTTCCTTGCATTCATGTGTGAATTGGTTTGTATTTGTGTGAGATTTATGAGACTCCCCTAACGTCGCTGGTTTCACAAATGTGTTTTTTTCAACCAGGAACTAACTATAGCCAATCGGATGTCTTCCTCGTTTTCAGCCAATCACATGAGCGCAGTCCCAGAGAGACACACACCAGTATGGTAGACTAAATGAGCTCAACCTCAATGCATTATTTTTAAAACTGCCGTGGAGTTGTTTTGCTGCAGTGGACCACGTTTTTGGTGAATCATAAACGAGTCACCAACAATTCCAGCATTTGCAGGTCCATTTCTCCAAAGAAGAGTTTAGTAACTTTGGCTAGAAGGCTGCTGGCTTTGCAGAGCGGATTTGTCTAGCTAGCTGATGCCTGCTGGAGCTGCCTTTCTTTACTTCAGACTTCACCGACCGACCCCATGCTGATTGCCGATCATGTAAGTCACTTACCAGCTTAGCTGTACATTACATTTTACTGTCTTATTAGCTTTAGTTATGCTACTACAGTGTAGTTCACTTGTGTGTGTTGCTAACATTTAGCCCCAGCCCCGGTGTTTGAAGCTAACGTAGCTAACGGTGTTATCATAGTAGCCTACTACAGAATGTTTATTTTTAGCAGGTCATGCTAGCTACCTTGATGACAATCAGACACAATATGGCCACTGAATTAAGAATTATATTATACCCTAACAGAATATCTCTGTATTACAGCATTACAGACAGCCTATGCCAGAGTGAATGCTAGTGTTGAGGGGCTAATGCGACATTGAGCCTGAACCTCTCATCTCAACCCAGGACCCTGGAGGACAGACGATGTGACCTACACCTGCAGTAGTTAAAGAACCATGGAGAAGAAAAGGACCAGAGGTCACTGTCTAGCCTGTACGGCTAGACAGTGACCACTTTGACCAGGGGTCTCCAAACTACGGCCCTTGGCCCGCGGCCGATTTTAAAAATATAATGTAATATGGCCCTTTGAAATTTTTTATTTATTTTTTATTTTTTGCATTTCTTAGTTAACCCACTAGTGCAGGGGTGTCAAACACTGATTGATTGATTGGCCCGTGGCACATTTTAAAAATATAATGTAATATGGCGCTTTTCATTTTTAAATAATTTAAATGCATTCATTATATTACAGAGAAATATGTCCCATAAAAGAAAATGAGCAACAAGCCCATCCCAGAGGACCCTGCATAATATTTTATTTTAAATTAATATTATTATGGAAAATGTATGTGTCCTTCTCCAATAGCTTCTAATTCATCTGACACAGTGTCTCCATTTTTTTTTCATACAAAATTCTTCAGATTTAGCCTCTTAATTTCCCTCTCAAAGTGCACCAGATTCATGCATTTCACTTTAAAAAATCTCCCGGGGGGGCATACCTCCGGACCCCCCTAGGAGGGTCGGGACCTCGGCTGGATACTATTTTCACCCTGCTGGACATTGGACGCAAAGGCAGAAAACACTGGGTGTATCATTGGCATATAAACAAGAGGGGGAATGTGTCTGTTTAATGTGCAAGGAAAGTGTTGCTGTGAAGAAGGATTACAATTTACGAAGACACTATGAAACTAAACATCAGAGCAGCTACATGTCCTGATAAATGTGTTATTTTTGCAAAGTGGCCCGGCCCTTCGTAGATTTTTCTGTATGTGGCCCTCAGTGAAAAAAGTTTGGAGACCCCTAACCTTGACTAAGACATTTCCTGGGGGAAACACTGCATGCTGCTGTTAAAAATGTGGGCTGTGCCCACCCAATAAAAAAAAATTAAAATTTGTGGAAGTCCAGACCCACTATCGGACGGACCTGTTCATTCGCTGTCCAAGAAAATGTCAAATATAATTCAGACAATTAATTAATACTAAAGAATATACCATTACCATGCATTGCTTCTAATTGTATTATTGGGTGGGCAGGACAGCCTGAACACAATGATTAACACATTGTTCAGAGCTGAAGCAACGGCACTTGCATATTGGATATACTGTACATTGGAAGATCTCAGAGAGTTGTGCTATTGGAATTTCTTTGTTTTTTTCTCTATTTTTTAGTGTGCAGTTGTCTGCAAAGACAAAGATGCATTTCCTGCTGCTGAGAAAATACAACGCTATTCTGTCTAATTCAATGTTTGCTTTTGTATTAACTTACCTTTTGTGGTGATAAATTGTGCTAAAGATACAATATATTTTATGTATTCAGCAGCATCTTCAATTGTGTCAGTACTTTGAGAAGGAAGTATTAGATAATTTGCATCCTTGAAGATAATCCAAAGTCTAATTAGAAGATTTACTACACTTCAGTAGTGCTGATCATAGGAAATAATGACAGGCCAAGCTGTCACTGCATCAATACCAGGTTCAAGATATGTTTTATCTCTGTACCCATTTAAAACGAATTCAGATGCCATGACAGAGTTTTTTCTGATAAACAAGAAAAACCTGGATGACATTATACAACACCTGAACTCCTCCTCCTGTTGCCTTGACATTCTGCCCACAGGCTTCTTTAAAACGGTTTTTAGCTGTATGGCCTCAGATGTCCTAGAAATTGTCGTCATGTCCCTTCGCACTGGTGTATTCCCACAGGCCCTGAAAACAGCTGTCATCAAGCCACTCCTAAAAAAGAAAAATCTAGATACATCACTCATGAACAATTATAGGCCGATATCCAACCTACCATTTTTAAGCAAGATCATTGAAAAAGCTGTTCATCATCAGCTAAATAACTACTTAGCAATGAATAACTGCTTTGATGTCTTTCAGTCAGGTTTTCGACAACACCACAGCACTGAGACTGCTCTGGTTAAGGTCCTCAATGACATCCACTTAAACACAGACAGTGGCAAAAGCTCTGTATTAGTTTTATTGGATCTCAGTGCTGCGTTCGACACAGTTGACCACAGCATATTGCTAGATCGACTTGCAAACTGGGTTGGACTTTCTGGAACTGTGCTAAACTGGTTTGAATCATACTTAAAGGAAAGAGACTACTATGTGTCAATAGGCAATTTCACATCCGAGCGAACAAATATTACATGCGGGGTCCCCCAAGGTTCCATTCTTGGGCCTCTTCTGTTTAACATATACATGCTACCGCTAGCTCAGATTATGAACAAAAACAAATTATGCTACCATAATTATGCAGACGACACAAATTTACATAACCATATCACCAGGAGACTATAGTCCGATTCAAGCACTAAGTAAATGCATTGAACAAATCAATGACTGGATGTGCCAAAACTTTCTTCAATTAAACAGCGACAAAACTGAAGTAATTGTCTTTGGTGCCAGGGATGAACAATCAAAAGTCAGCGCACAGCTTACATCTGTTATGTTAGAAAGCACACACCAAGCTAGAAATCTTGGAGTAGTGATAGATTCCGACTTGAATTTCAAAAAACGCATTAAATCAATTACTAAGTCAGCCTACTACCACCTTAAAAATATATCGAGAATTAAAGGGCTAATATCTCAGCAGGACTTAGAAAAACTTGTCCATGCATTTATTTTTAGTAGACTTGACTACTGTAATAGTGTCTTTGCAGGCCTTCCTAAAAAATCAATCAGACAGCTTCAGCTAATTCAGAACGCTGCTGCTCGAGTCCTCACTAGGACCAAAAAAGTAGATCACATTACCCCAGTTCTTAGGTCTTTACACTGGCTTCCTGTCACTCAAATAATTGATTTTAAAATATTGATGATGGTCTACAAAGCCTTAAATGGTTTAGGGCCAAAATACATTACTGATCTGCTGATACGTTATGAGCCACCCAGAGCCCTTAGGTCGTCTGGGACAGGTCTTTTAAAAGTCCCCAGAGCTAGGACTAAACAGGGAGAGGTGGCATTCAGCGTTTATGCGCCCAATGTCTGGAACGGACTGCCAGAGAGTCTGAGGTCCGCTGAGACTCTCAGCTCTTTTAGCTCTCTTTTTAACCTGTAATTTTTTTTTTTTTTTTTTTGGTAAAATGTTTTAATTCTTTTATTTAAATGTTGTATTTTTATCCATGTTTTAAATTTGTTCCTTTTTTTTTTTGTATTTGTATTCTTTATTTGATTTTAACCCTGTAAAGCACCTTGAGTGGCCCTGTGCCTGAAATGTGCTCTATAAATAAAATTGCCTTGCCTTGCCTTGCCTTATCTAAGCAAACTAAAGTGTGACAGTGATTATGTTAAAGATCTCCTATTATACTACTTTTCTGGTCTTAATTACTTGTTAAAAACTGCTATAGAGCAACCTGACACGAATCACATCACAAAAAACCATGTAGATTTTCGGGAAACTCTTCCTCTCATCTCCAAACCCCACTCCGTTGTGATTGGTCACCTTCCTTCTGGAACACATTCAGCAGCGCGCGGGGAGATTTGAGAGCAGGAAGGTGGGGACATGGCCGGAGCTTGCCTGAGCAGCATTACCATACATGGAAACATCCGCTTTCGTGACGACAAGAATATCCGGAAATATCCTTTTTGAAAAGGGTAACTAACCTTTTCAAAAGGGTAACTAACCTTTTCGAAAGGGTAACTAACCTTTTTCAAAAGGGTAACTAACCTTTTCAAAAGGTTAGTTACCCTTTTGAACTAAGGCAAGTGAAATTTGCCCAAGTCGAGAGTTTGAGAATGCTTTTCCTCTAATAACTTTCAAAATGTTCAACTTTTTCAGGAGTTTGAAATTACCTCCTGACCCGAAAATATGAAAATATATGAAAATATGTATGTGGATCTGAAATGTTATTTTCCAAAAATGACTCCACAGCCCCATTCTAAGTGGATGGAGAAAATTCAAAAACTTACCTTTTCAAAAGGTAAACTAACCTTTTGAAAAGGGTAACTAACCTTTTGAAAAGGGTAACTAACCTTTTTGAAAAGGGTAACTAACCTTTTGAAAAGGGTAACTAACCTTTTTGAAAAGGGTAACTAACCTTTTCAAAAGGTTAGTTACCCTTTTGAACTAAGGCAAGTGAAATTAGCCTAAGTCGAGAGTTTGAGAATGCTTTTCCTCTAATAACTTTCAAAATGTTCAACTTTTTCAGGAGTTTGAAATTACCTCCTCTGGAATGGGCCCCAGGACCCCGAAAATATATGAAAATATGTATGTGGATCTGAAATGTTATTTTCCAAAAATGACTCCACAGCCCCATTCTCAGTGGATGGAGAAAATTCAAAAACTTACCTTTTCAAAAGGGTAACTACTCTTTTTTGTGTACCTTATTGTAAAGTGTTACCTATATTTTTTAATCAGTAGCCTATAGGCTATAGTAGTATGTTCGACCATGGTTAACACTAGAACCTCCAAACTGTGTTCCAGGCTCATCTGACCCGGGCAGAGTGCGTCGGATCCTCCGCCTCAAAACATGTAAACGTGTGAAAAAATGAATGAATAATCAATTAGAGCTTACCTTAACCCTTGTGCCCTCCTCGCCCATTTTTGTACATTTTTGTAGACTTTTTTTTTGATTTGATGATCATTTTTGCTGTGGTAAAGCTTTTGGCATGATTTTTTGCACAAACTATTCTTTCACACACACACACACACACACACACACACACACGCACACACTTAGAGCCCCCTGGTAGTTACACTGCTCCATAATATAACGGGCAAAAATACAAGAATTTCATGCATCGACCTACAATGTAAGAGAAGTAGAATCTGGTGGAATACAGTAAAAATGTCAAAAAGAAAACTGACTTAGAATGCTTTAAACAAACAAAAGAGCAGGATGAGGACTAAGACATTGTAGAACAACTTTTGCTGGTCTAATCAGCCACACCTGGCATCTGTCCATCTCCATTATATACCTATAGGCACAAAAAACAAATATAGCACACAAATATTAATAAACAGAATATGGCTCCTACACACCGGCCCCTAATTGTATAGGTGTAACAATTACAATTATATAAATCAAAATAAGAAGGAGCTACTAGGGGAGAACGGGGTAAGTAGGCACACTTTTTACTCTACTGAGAATTGCTCATCACCTAAACATCTTTCGATAGTCATTCCTACATTACATTGAAGCTTAAAGTGTTGGCTTGAAATGTGTACCCCTCACTTTTTCTATCTTATTGTAATAAAGAAGAAATTAATCATCAAAGACACCCTTACACATTGTGACAATCAACCCCATCAAGGGGTCGGTTGTCATACACTATGGGGTTGTTTGTCACAATGTTATCTTAATGGGAATAATCTTGAAAAGAAGGAAAGGAAGTAGAACTAAATTTTAAAATGCATAATTGGTAATTGCATTGTCAAGTTGACAAATAGGCCTATATAACTTAGCAGCTTTGGCAGCTTGTCTAGTTTGGGATGCACTGGGTTGTTTTGATTTTGTTGCCCTTTTTTCCTTTGCATGTTAGCTGCCTTTTCCTGCTCTATTCTATCCTTCTCTGGGGTGTCAGTGAGGATACAGCTTGACAATTTATTTCGTTATTGGGTTCCTTTTCTGGCTGTAGCCTTTGGATAACTTGTGACAACTAACCCCCCCAAAAATGTGACGACCAACCCCAACTTGAATTTTTTGCTAGCATCAAGGCCAACAACCATCTGACAACTAATTAGCTTGCTAACCACAATCTAAACTATAGTTTACCCTTCACACTTGTTATGGGTAACAAGTGTTTTGTTATAAACCCATTCTATAAAAGCCTAGAAGAAAAATACTGAAGAGCTAAATATTTTCAATTTGACATGAAAAAACACAAACAGTCCTCTCACCTCAAATTCAGCAGTCTAACTCCAAGGAAGACTATGTAGGTGACCTCTGATCCCAATTCTGGATATTTACATACCAAAATTTCACAGACAGCGCCTTCAGATATAACGATTGTGACAACCAACCCGTGTGACAAATTACCCCGTTCTCCCCTACATACATCCACACATGTCCACATACATACAGATCTTCCTGATGTATTATTCAGATTCACACCGTAGATGTTTCCATAGAAGAAACATAATATATGTTAAAAGAGATTATAATAAATCAAATGTCAGTACACGGTCAAGGCTCTGCAGACTGGCATGTAAACAGTAAACCCCTTAGTACACACACATCATGGACAGGCATTGGGTCATAAGAAGACATTATCTGATACCAACAAAAGAAAAAACAGCTAGAAGACAAGAATCTCGGAATCATCGACTCAACCCCTAATATACTCTAACTCATGTTACCCAATGCGTGCATATCAATTCCTGCAATGTTTTTTTTTAAACGTTGCCCTCCCCTTCCTCTCCTCTTTAAACAATGAATACAATTAGCAATATACAAAATAATAATAATAATAATAAAAAGTAAAAAAAATATATAGGGGAAGGTGGGGTGATTTGTGCATTTTGGAAGTTGCAAAACCCCTTGTTTCTAGAAAACCGTGGAAGAAATTGGAAATGTGACCACATATTTAAGAAGAGCCATCCATTTGACTCATCCTGTAAAGAAGGGAGACACAAGGAATAAGATATAAGCACATTTAAGCTCAAAAAACTGTGTTTTGCCTTTCAAAGTAAAATTTCCATGATCAAGGTTTTTTGATTATTGTGTCTGAACAATTATAGACACGTTTGAAAACATTTGACACATGTTTTAGTGCTTTGGTATGCTACACTTTGAGTCTATATAGTTAGCACGATGTCAACCCTAAATTGCTGCATCATGCCTATTATCCAAAATTCTGGGGATGGGGTGATTTGTGCGCAAGGGCCTGGGTGAGTTATAAGTAAGTAAGTAAGTAAAATGTAGGGATGCACCGAAATGAAAATTCTTGGCCGAAACCGAAACCGAATAAAATGAAACAGTTGGCCGAATGGCCGAAACCGAATACCGAAAGAGGCTTTTGCAGTTTTGTTTATTTATTTTGCCACTTCTTTCAACATTGCATATGAACTCCCAAATGTTCTCCTCAAACATAGCCTACAACTAAAAATCAACCCTAAATAAATAAACAGTAAAACCTTCAAATGTTCAGACTTCAGAATTTGCATCAAAGCCCTGATCATAACAATGAGAGGCTTTAAACGATGTCCATGCTTAGGAGGTGATTGTAACTTTTTCGGCTGTAGACTGAAACTAACGGGGGGAGGCGGCTCACTGGACATATATTTAGTTACGCTGTCAGTTTGCCGAGATGGCTCTGTATTCCATGGACATATAAAGAAATGTATTCAGGCTCGAGCAATGCAATCAGATCGCAGTGCCCCCCCCCTCTCTCCCACAGCGCTAACGGACAATATGATTATCATTTTCGCCGTCAAACCAGATTTTTTTTGCGCTGCGGCTCTCACCGGCGAGGTGTCAGTGAATGACACCGTTACCAACCGTTGTTTCACTGGGTGAATCGCTGCTTCGCTCGCGCAAGGCTTTTGTGTTTCTAATGTGATAAAACATCAGTCTTGGACGAGCGTTTTATCTTAATGCTGCTTAAAGCATTGCAATGCGCCGTGTTTCATCCAGTTTGAAAACATGCTCCCACACTGGACCCTGACATAATCATGCACGCAGCCTACAGACTGCTCCTGCTGCGCGCTCCCGACCAGACGTGGACTCGCATACACGGTTACGTCTCTCTTTACTTCCATTTCCTGGTTTGCAAGCGCGCAGCTCTTTTAAAAAAATATTTCCTTATTGTCATTTAGTTTGTCAATATTCGGTACTTTTGTTCGGCCCTTTAACTGTTTCGGGCCGAAACCGAAAATGACTTATTTTGACATTTTCGGCCGAACCTTTTCGGTGGCCGAATGTTCGGTGCATCCCTAGTAAAATGTATTTATAAAAGCACATTTATGACAGTTTGCACTGTCCAAAGTGCTGTACATAGTGCATTCAGTAGGTAAACAATGAAGGTAAAATAACAATAACCAAAATAAAAGACGTAAAGCCCATACATCCACATAAACACAGATAGTAGTGCAGAGGTAAGTAAGTAGTGCAGAGGTTAATGGGGAGGAAACACCAGGGTGTACATATGGGTTTTGAGCCTTGATTTAAAGGCAGAAATGTAGGGGGAATCACATTTGTCAGGTGGCAGTTGGTTCCACAAGCACGGAGCAACTAGTGCAAAGTACATTTCTGAGAGTTGTGCCAGTGGCATGGCTGTATACGCTGGTCACCAAAAGAAAGTGATTGTCTACAGTAGCTCAGAAGAGAGTGACATCTCAATTCCACTTAACGACACCACTGATGAGAGTTCAGATGGCCAGAAAGATGATGATGGTGACTTTGTCATTGTGACAAAATGATGCACAAATCACCCCACGTAGTTGACAAGACAACTTTTTTTCCGAAAGCTATATTTCTTAAACAGTTTATTCCAGATCCAAAGTTTTTATTGCCAGGGATGCACAACATCCTGAAATATATGTACATATTTGAGTTGGAGACATAACTGTCAAGGCCTCACTTTAAAATCACTTTGAGTAAAAAGTTGCACAAATCACCCCACCTTCCCCTATATAATAATAATAATAAAAATAATTAAATAAAAAGAAAATAAGTTAAAAAAAAATTACGTAAGTAATGCTAGTAATGTACACTTAAGTTATGACCGGGTTTTATCCGTTCCATATTTATTCCCTTCTTTTCTGTGGAATATGCTTGGTCACTATCTATTGTTAATGTAGTCCAGGAATGGGGTCCATGTGGTTAGGAAGGAATTATATTGTCCAGTTAGTCTGAATGTGACCCTTTCACAGCTTGCCATGTCTGTCATTAGTTCAATCCAGTCACCGAAGGATGAAGGGGTGACTGATTTCCAATTCCTCAGGATAATTCTACTTCCTGTTAAAATGGCCAGTCGGCACCATGATTTTTTTTTTCTGTGCAACTGTTGATCACTTGGTATTATTCCCAGAAGACCCAGAAGTGCTGGGCTTTTAGTTAGGGTGACATTAAACAAAACATTTAAAAGGTATACTATTTATACTCCACAGGTCCCTTACCATAACACACTCATACAACATATGCACCATTGTTCCAGTTTCATTTTGGCAACGCCAACATTTATCATCGTTTCTTAACTTGAGTCTGGCCATTTTGCTTGGGGTCCAGTAGGCTCGATGGAGGATTTTATAATTTGTGTATTGTGTTTTGATTTCTCAAGCAGTTGTGTGCCAGCTAGATATGGCTTCCTTCCACTGTTGTTGTTCTATATTTTCTCTTATATCTTTCTCCCAAACTAATTTAAGACTATTTAATTTTGGCGCATTGGAATCTCTAATGTAATTGTAAAATAGTGAGGCACCACCTTTTTTGAGGCTGGCAGGATGAAGCATACGTTGTATTTCAGTGTTAGGGTCAGGTCCAGAGCTCATGATTGACAGGAGACAGTGATGTAACTGGAGATATTTCCAGAAGTCAGTATTAGTCAGATTGTAATGTTGTTTCAAATGTTCAAATGTTACCATATGGCCCTTGTCGTATAAGTCCCCCAAGTGTAAAATTCCCACTTTGGCCCACTTGTACCAGCAAAATGTCTTTTTGGCTAGTCTAATCTTTGAATTGAACCATATTGAAGCTTCAAGTATAAGTGATGGGCTAGTATTAACATGACAATGTACCATTTTCCAGCTTTCCCTTGTAAATTCGAGCACAGGATTAAGAACCACATAAGACATGCTTTTCTGTGTCACAAAAGTTTCTATACTAAAAGGATAAAGTAGTTCTTTCTCAATTTGTACCCAGGCAGGGACTCTGTGATGGAGCAGGTTATATTTTGATGTTTGGGCAAGTGAGAATGAATTTTGATACCAATCTAATCTAGGAAGGGATAGTCCCCCACTATTCTTAGCAGAGTATAACTTGGTACGATTAAATAGAGGCTTTTTACCTTGCCATATAAATGCAGGGCTGTACGCTTATTTTTTTAGGTGGAAGCACTGGTGCTAGCAAGCAAAAAAAATTCAGTAGCACAAAAATAAATTTGGTAGCACACAAAGTATGATCGAAAACGCAGAGTTACGTATGTAACTCCGGTTCTATGAATCCTGGATGACCGAAGTCACCTGTGACCCTCGTGACACCGGAAGGGCTATATAGCCCGGTGTCTACAGAGGATCTGTTCCCAGAATCTTCTCGCGAACCACGAGACTTCTGAGTGACCTGTTACTCTGGCGGTCATCCAGGATTCATAGAACCGGGGTTACATACTTAACTCTGCGTTCTATTTCATCCTTACTGACTGCCAGAGGCGGTGCATTAAGTACTGGATGGCCAATACCAACAACGTCACGAAGAATCCAAGCAATCAGCTCACTGGTTGGAGACAGCGGAGCTTGGCATAGGACCACCCCCACGGGGGGCGTCCACTGGTCCCATGGACATGTGCAATGGTATGAACAATCCAGTGGGACAGCCCCTGCTTTGTTTAGAGCCTGACCCTTGTTGGGGCCCCAATAGCAAACAAAGAGCTGCTCCAACTGACGAATACAGGTGGTAGCAGAAATATAAGCCCAAAGAGCCCGCATCGGGCACAGTAGCTCAGACCTGCCCTCCTCAGCTGGGGGGCGGGGAAAGCGTGCCAGCTGGATGTGCTGGCTAAGGTGACTGTGTGGAAGCGACTTGGCGGAAACGCAGCCTTCGGCCACAGGGTGATACATGAGCCAGAGTTACACCTCCGGCATGTACCGTTCCCAGATAGGGCATGCAGCTTTGCAGGGGCTAAGGTGAGTGAAATTGCATCCCTCATGGACAGCCACCTCAACCTCCTCTGGACCGAAGGCTTAGAGGGAGGTAACAAGGCCTCCAGAACCAGCGGGAGGCCCCATGCCAGAGCCCTCGGGGCCCTAGGGGGACTGAATGGAAAAGCTTTTTCTTTTTAAAAGAAAGAGTTACCAAACAAATGTGGTAACCTAGAACACAGCTTAGCTGCTTCTATCCACAAACAAAAAAGCTATAATTAGCAGCTACTAATGCTGGAGGGGAGCTGAGGTGCTGCCTCAACAACAAAGTAGCTTAGCACTGCACAGTGTTACCGGGAG